>NC_134270.1:179882061-180227204 GCF_031893055.1 Leptodactylus fuscus | reverse complement strand
TCACTTAGCCCTCGAGGCTGATTAAGTAAGAAATGTAAATTATCATAAAAACAGGGCCATACCATTGTTCTACCTACCCAAAGCACATAGTGCACCCGAGTGTACACGTAAATAGCCAGGGCATGACCTCTGTATGGAGAACAGATACAATAGTGTTACTTTGTCTCCTCCCCGGCCATTGGTGCTATATAAAGGACAATTCTCTGATACAAGACACTACCATAGACAAGTCTCAGAAGCAGAAGATCATTGAAGACACAGAGATAATGAAGCCGGTTCTTATCAGCGTCTTCCTTCTTTCCGTCTCACTTCCCATTGGTGAGTGTGTTCTCTTGTACAATTAGTAGCTGTACATAGAAAAGATGGATCTCCATAACAGAGACCACAATAGCCCATATTATCAGGTTGTGCTTTACCTAACAGGTGCAGTTTTTTCCCCTCCTTATCCTTTCCATAACCATTGGGTTAATATTACATCCTCATGTCGATTCTTAATGGAGGGGTCCTACACAGGTTCTAACAAATATCATGTACCAATATGGATTCACAGAATACCGCCAATAGACTGAAACACACTGTTATCTAAAATAGTGCAATAGGCGTTTGCGTTGAGTTTACCATGCACTGGAACCAAGGGTCCATACCAGGAGAATCACCCCCAGACCATAACTCCACCCCCACCGAATTTTACCGGGTGTCTACTTATTGGTAGTCAGTGTAGCAGTACACACGTCACACAGATGGTTGTCCTGCACTCCTGGGATAGCCAACCTGTCCTTACTTTGTTGTGGCTTTTTGAGGGATCCCTCACTTATTAGATATGATACGATAAGAGTAATTCTAGGGGGTTTTCCCTACAAGGTGCTCGCTGGGGATCTCAGGCTCTTCCAACTGCTTGTGATCACTGTGGGAGAAAAGCTACTGAAAAGTTTTTTTCTAGTTGGACCTATTTCAAAATAAATTACAATATTTGAAATTTTACATGTAGGTATTTGCTGTCCGCTTGAAAAGTCGGACATCTTTGGGAACAGACAGTTAAGGACAGACACGGACTATAAAAGAACGCACCCAATCTCCATTTAAATGAATGCAAAATGTCACGGACACAGGCTGTGTCCGCTGCTAATTTCTATACAAGATTTTGAACAGACATTAGCAGCGGACACTACCTGTTGGACACTGACGGTAGTGTGAGTAATATTATTTTTAACCATGACAGAACTGCTAAGCTGCAAAACACTGCAGTGAGGTCCACAAGCCCCAGGAGGGCGGCCATCTGCCTAAATGCGAACTACTAGTTAAACTGCACTGGCAGTGATGTTGCGCGGTTCTAATGTGAACAGACTGCAACAGACTTTCACCAGTTAACTTCACTGGGAAAGCGTGCCTGTGTATAGCTGCTGGGTGAAGTTGAATGAAGCCTTGCAACAGACTTCTGCTAATTACAGCAGATGGATAGGCACTAGCAATGCCTCAGCCTGCTACACAGGAAAGGCTGCCAGGGGTTAATCTCCACTCCTGGTCAGTAACACAAAGGGCTCCCTAAACGCTAGGAGCTACAATGTAAGTAGACATTCAATAGACTTTATAGATTCCCACTGGCAGAGCCAAAGAATCCTAAGTAGATCCCTAGACTGCTCCTGCCTTTCACTGGAACCTAGCCCTGACCTCCTGTCTCAAAATATTATAGTCAAAGTGTGAGCCCCGGGCGGGCGTATAAAGGCAAGTCCCAGACCACAGGGGCGGTGGCCATACTACACCAGACATGCTCAGTATGGGTAGAATGGGACAGCCTCTGAGCGCCTCCAAAAGGTCCGAGCATGCTCAGTAGGCAGAAAGCTGGACTTAGAGTCCATACAACTCACTGTACGATGCCGAGAGCAAGGGTTGGATTGACCCACAGGTGACCCACAGGTGGCACTAACATATTTTTCTCATTCTTTCGCTTTATATAAAGTTTCCACAGTTCTTATCTCTCCTAATTCTCATAGGAAAAAAATATGCAAATCTGTTCTCCAGGACGTAATTAGGAGAACAGTGCCTCTGTTTGCTGCCCTCTAGAGGCAGCCACCTTAACTTCATGCATGACTTGTTAAAAAGCCTATAGGGGCCACACGGTGGCTCAGTGGTTAGCACTGCAGCCTTGCAGCGCTGGAGCCCTGGTGTTCAAATCCCACCAAGGGCATACAACGATCTGCAAGGAGTTTGTATGTTCTCCCCGTGTCTGCATGGATTTCCATCCCATATTCCAAAGACATAATGATAGGGAAAAATGTACATTGTGAGCCCTATGTGGGGCTCACAATCTACATTTAAAAAAAAAAAAAAAAAAAAAAGCCTATTAACATAGGAACAGATTCCCAGCTGCGGACAGCATGTATGATGTTAAGGGGGCTGCCTCTAGAGGGCAGCAAACAGAGGCACTGTTCTCCTAATTACATTCTGGAGAATAGATTTGCATATTTTTTTCTCATAACCCCCCGTGGAGCAGAAATGGCTTGTCAGTCTCCATATGCCTGTGAAGGTGCAGACTCTCCCTAAAGAGTGTTAATATCCCCCGATCTATGTCTCATAGACATTATTATATGAGTAAGTCATTCCATACGTCTAATGATTGTTCCTTACTCTCAGCTAAAACACTCACATGTTACCAGTGTCACGCAAAGAACTCGGATACCTGTAAGGAAGAAGTAATAGAATGTCCAGAGGGAGAAAGATGTCTGGAAATGTATGAAGATTATAAATGCAGTGAGTATCAGTTTTCCTCTTCATACTTTCTACTAGGATATCTTATAGGTGCTAGAAGTAAGATGTTTTGTTCCAGGGCGAGAAACTTTAGCAAATATGTATTTGTTTCTTCTTCCCCTATTCTTATTCCTGATCATTATTAGAAGTATTATTGTATTATTATTTTAATATTAATTATTATTATTATTATTATTATTATTATTATTATTATTATTATTATTATCATTATTATTATTATTATCATTATTATCATTATTTTGGCTTTGTTTGTAATTTCATGGAACCATACACCTTACAATGTTGCAGATGGAACCTATCACTCCGTATATAAGAATTGCTCTGGCAAAATATCTTGTAATATGAAACCTGACGGACAGGCGAATGATAAAGCTCATCTGAGGTACTTCACAAAGTGTTGCGATGAAAACTGCTGTAATGACGGGTCCTTTGAGAGTAAGTATAGAGAATAAGAACTATGAGGAAGCAGAAATATTTTTTTTATGTAGATTGTAAGCCCCACACAGAGCTCACCATATACATTTCTCCCTATCAGTATGTCTTTTTTGGAATATGGGTTGGAAATCCATGCAAACACGGGGAGAACATACAAACTCCTTGCAGATGGTTTTTTTTGCCCTTGGCGGGCTTTGAACACCAGGACTCCAGTGCTGCAAGGTTGCAGTGCTAACCACTGAGCCACCGTGTGGCCCCTAGGAAGCAGAAGATTTGTACACTGTATTGGGGGAACAGCTGTCAGTAATTGTTATCTGTGTATAGGTTATTGTGAAATATTTTCCTCATTTCAGGGTATTATTATCGTTATAATATACTAGCAGGAGGACCCGGCTTCACACGGGTATATGTCAGTTTTTGTTTGTGTAGTGGCCCCATAAGTTTTGCACTGATGTATCTTGCATGTCGTTTGTATACGTGTCCATAAGTATCATATGATCATGTGTATCTCAATTTTGATATCAGTGAAAAACTTGCGATCGCTTGTTATGGAAACCTGGAGTAAAGCTGTGTGTATGTGACCTTGAGTAACAGCGTCATCCACAGCACCCTGCCCCTTTAAAGCTGACATAGATGGTTGGGTTGTTATGGAAACCTGGAGTACAGCTGTGTGCATGTGGAGACTAAGCGCCTGCGAGCTTCTATTGGCTGATAAGGGACCGTGTGTATGGCCGTTGGACTATGAGTGAAAGACTTGCAGGCTTGGACTGGCTAATACAGGTCATTGTCTTGGGAACACTGTATCTCCAGAACGGTACATCCTAAAGAGCTGAGAACCAATCTAAAACCTTCCTGGACACCTGAAGAATCTGTGTGCCAAGTTTGGTGAGGATCAGTTCAGTCGTTTGGTCGCGCATAAAGAACAGACAGACAGATGGACGGACAGACAGGCAGACACATAAACTAATTTTTATATACATAAGAGAAGAGATAGAAAAGAACTTTATAACTCCACACAGTTTATGTCACCCCACTTGTCAGATCATATTGTCATGGAACCAGGGCCGGTTTTATACAAACTAGGCAAAATTAAAAGCTGGGCCCCAAATGCTAATATACAAATAACGCCAACATATTTCCAGTGGCCTCCCATTAATAAAGCCCCATATCTGCCCCCAAAACAGTAACAACCATCACTGTATATGACTACACACTATTCAAATAAGCACCTTTGCACCCACTCATCAGTTATTATTGCACTTCCCTATAAATTATAGTCCCTGCTTATAAACAGAGCCCCATATCAGTAATAGCCCCCTCATAAATAATAGCCCCTTTTCTTAGAAAAAGCAACCACATCATAATAGCTGCCCCCTCTCTCTCTCTCTCTCTCTCTCTCTATATATATATATATATATATATATATATATATATATATATACGGTACAGACCAAACGTTTGGCCACACCTTCTCATTCACAGAGTTTTCTGTATTTTCCTGGCTATGAGACTTGTAGACTCACACTGGAGGCATCAAAACTATGAAGTAACACATGTGGAATTATATACTTAACAAAAAAGTGTGACACAACTGGCAATCTGTCTTATATTCTCCCTTCCTTTTGCTTTGATTCCTGCTTTGCACACTCTTATTCAAAATTGAAGACATACTAAACCAGCATGGCTACCACAGTATCTTGCAGCGGCATGCTATTCCATCCGGTTTGCGTTTATGTTGGACCATCATTTACCTTTCAACAGGACAATGACCCCAAACACCTCTAGGCTGTGTAAGGGCTATATGGCCTAGAAGGGGAGTGATGGGGGGCTACACCAGATGACCTGGCCCACAGTCACCAGACCGGAACCCAATCCAGATGGTTTGGGGTGAACTGGACTGCAGAGTGAAGGCAAAGGGACCAACAAGTGCTAAGCGTCTCTTGGAACTCCTTCAAGACTGTTGGAAGACCATTTCAGGTGACCACCTCATGGAGCTCATCAAGAGAATGCTCATTAAGAGTGTGCAAAGCAGGAATCAAAGCAAAAGGTGGCTACTTTGAAGAACCGAGAATATAAGACAAATTCAGATGTTTTATACTTTTTTGTTAAGTCTATAATTCCACGTGTGTTACTTCTGAGTTTTGATGCCTTCAATGTGATCTACAATTGTCATTCAATGAGAAGGTGTGTCCAAACTTTTGGTCTGTACTGTATATATATTATATATATTTCCCCGGTTATATAAAACAGACACCTCCTTATATATAATAGTTTCTCTCCTATAGTAACCCTCTTATATATAACAGCCTCCCCTTATAATAACCTCCCTTATATTTAAAAGCCTCCATTATTATAATAATTATTCTCAGGAAAAAGTGTCCCCAAACAATAGTTTCTCCATTATAAATACCCCCCCCCCCCTATATATAATATTTGCCCCCTTAGCAGGTAATCCCTTCCTCTTACAAAAAAACAATAAGACTTTTACTCAGCTAGGAGCCCTAAGAGTATTCTACATTGTTTTATAGATAGGTTCCTAGGAGCCCTAAGAGTATTCTACACTATGTATTATAGATAGGTTCCTAGGAGCCCTAAGAGTATTCTACACTATGTATTATAGATAGGTTCCTAGGAGCCCTAAGAGTATTCTACACTATGTATTATAGATAGGTTCCTAGGAGCCCTAAGAGTATTCTACATTGTTTTATAGATAGGTTCCTAGGAGTCCTAAGAGTATTCTACACTATGTATTATAGATAGGTTCCTAGGAGCCCTAAGAGTATTCTACACTATGTATTATAGATAGGTTCCTAGGAGCCCTAAGAGTATTCTACACTATGTATTATAGATAGGTTCCTAGGAGCCCTAAGAGTATTCTACACTATGTATTATAGATAGGTTCCTAGGAGCCCTAAGAGTATTCTACACTATGTTTTATAGATAGGTTCCTAGGAGCCCTATGAGTATTCTACACTATGTTTTATAGATAGGTTCCTAGGAGCCCTAAGAGTATTCTACACTATGTATTATAGATAGGTTCCTAGGAGTCCTAAGAGTATTCTACACTATGTTTTATAGATAGGTTCCTAGGAGTCCTAAGAGTATTCTACACTATGTTTTATAGATAGGTTCCTAGGGGTCCTAAGAGTATTCTACACTATGTTTTATAGATAGGTTCCTAGGAGCCCTAAGAGTATTCTACACTATGTATTATAGATAGGTTCCTAGGAGTCCTAAGAGTATTCTACACTATGTATTATAGATAGGTTCCTAGGAGTCCTAAGAGTATTCTACACTATGTTTTATAGATAGGTTCCTAGGAGTCCTAAGCGTGTGCTACATTATATTTTAAGCTAATTTAAGTTGTTACATACTAATCTTGTTCGAACCAAAGCAAATCTAAGTCCCGAATTACCCAAACCCAAATGTAAACGAATCCTGAGTTGTTTACCCCTCTCTAAATAAAAACCTTTATTTTATATATTATTCCTTAGTGCCACCAGAGGATCCCTACAATAATCTTGTATGTCCGGAATGTCTTATATTAAACTCTGAAGAACAATGCACAACTTACAATATGACCATGTGTCATGGAGAACAAACCAGATGCATCAATAGTTCCGGAGTTGCCCTGAAACCAGGTGATTGTTCTATAACATACACGTATATACTGCACATACATTCTATAACATCTTCTCAGAACAAGACGTTCCCGACTGTCCTTTGGAAAGACCATCTATATAAGACCTATATAAGTACAATCTTTGGACCCCGACCAGTCAGCATAACAAACAAATAGGAGTGTTTTCTGGTGTCCCCATCACCTGCACTGTAGTACTCTATCCAATACTGTCTAAGTAGTTCTCCGCACCTACAGTCAAATAAAACGGATCTGAGCTGTAATATCAGTCACAGCCACATGGTAAAGTGGGGCCACATTGTGTCCTGCCAGACACGGCTGCACAAAAATGGCTGACCCTGCATTGTGTACTACAGTAAGGGGGCAGTAACATCACAGATTTTATTGTTATGCCAATTGTTGGCAGTTCTATAGTTGCCCCCACTTATATATAATGTCCACCATAACTCGATTTCTCATGAAATTAATCAAATACAATAACACAGGAGCCCTAGGAGAAAAGTAACCACTAGGTAACGGCACTAGGACACATATAGGATATCGCTATGTGATACAATGTGGCAGGACTGTATAGTCCTATAAAACTTACCTCACGGTATACATACATATCTGGAGAAGAATATAGGTAGCAGAGGACACATCTCTATAACCCAAGGACACATTCAGCCCCACGACTCTCTGCTTTATCATCTCATTCTATAATATCTGTTTTTTTTTAATAGATGATGTCATAATTAAATACACAGTCTATGGATGCGTGGACCCCAAGGTATGTGAACAAGTGATACAGCAGCCTGTTGGAGTCGAAGTATTGAACGTATCAAATTTTGACTGCAGTACATCAGCAAGACCTCCGACTGATGAAGAGAAGAAACAACTTGGTCTACTATAAATACAATCAAATAAAATCAAAAGAGATCAAAAAGAATAAAAAAATTTGCATCCGAATTAAGAAACCGAATCAAGAAATTCTACTGCTAAAAAATGGTGATAAAGTTACTGAATTCTGCAAAATTAAAGTAAATTTCAGCTATTGGAAATATTTTTTTCTTTCATTTCTAAATAGATCATATATTTTGTATAGATCTCACATTAGCATGTGACATGGGACAGTCTGATATCAATATGGTGTTCTCTGACATCACAAAGGGGCATGGTGACCTCATAGTGGGTCTGTGTGACATCACAGATGGGCATGGTGTCATTACAATTTGCATTTGTTGACAGGGTTGGTGAAGAATACCGATGGAGAGGTGGAGGCCGCCTCAGGTTCCGTACCAAAATACGGGTATCTGCGATTGGATGCCGGTGCATCCAGTTGTGCACTCTGCTCCTAATTAATGAATGGGCCTAGTCAGGAGGGAGTGTCTTCAGGTGGAGGTCACGAGGCGAATCCGCCTGAAGGAATGAGCATGTCCGTTCTTTTTTCCGGGAGTTGGAACATACAGCTCCTGGAATAACGAACTGACCGGCTCCCATTGATTTCAATGGGAGTTGCCTTTTTGGTTAGGATTTAGAGGTGGATACTTCCTCAAAATCATGACCAAAAAACCCCTGTGTGAACGTACTCTAATTCTAGTAAACAACTACATGTGGCCGACCAAACTGTTCCCAACTGTGCCGCTCCTCCATTCCAGCCATTCCCTCTACCTTATGCATCCAGCTTTTATAGGTTTTATAGTTTCACCGCTTGCACCAGTTGTGTGGGTAGATTATATGTCTCTAACAGCCATCATATGTTGGGCAGTGTTAGGATTGTGCAGCAGGTGCGGCCATGACATGGGTGTCACAGCATGTTCCACTGCACAGTCCAGCATTGCAAGGGTTAACCTTCCTTGCAGCAGCCGGGCGTGGTCGACTGTTTGACTGGGGTATCAACCAATGTACGCTCGGCGTGGGCAGCTGGGCTGTTTACTTGGGACCACCCCCTTGGGACCACCCCTTGGACTCCAGCCGGTAACAGGCCCCAGGGCCTGCGTCAGGGGGAGGCAAACTGGGCAATTGCCTAGGACCCCCACACCCTCAAGGGCCCCATACCTTCCCTTCCATAAGGAGAAGATCAGCAGTAGACAAATCACTGCTAAATGCAGGGCTGCAGATGCTTCTTGTAAAACCTACGCACACAGCAGCTTCCTGTTCCGCCCCTCCCCCTCCTCAGTATCGGAGTGTGATGGGAGACATCCTGTGCGATGTATCTGCTCTCTTCACTGCTAGACAGAGCTGCACAGCCACATGTAAGTATATTTTTGGATAAAATATGTATAGATATGTGTATGGGTTTACATTATGTGTCTTATATACTGTGTGAGTCCTGTATGTGTGTAGATATGTGTGTATATGTTGTATATGAATGTATGTGTGTGAGTAGATGTGTATGTGTAAGAATATATATATATATATATATATATATATATATATATATATATATATATATATATATATATTAGTGTATGACACTGTCAGGGCTCCTAGGGCTATATATGCCTATAATACATAGTGTATGACACTGTCAGGGCTCCTAGGACTATATATATATATATATATATATATATATATATATATATATATATTACATAGTGTATGACACTGTCAGGGCTCCTAGGACTATTTATCTAGAATACATAGTGTATGACACTGTCAGGGCTCCTAGGACTATTTATCTATAATACATAGTGTATGACACTGTCAGGGCTCCTAGGACTATATATATATATATATATATATATATATATATATATATATATATATATATATAATACATAGTGTATGACACTGTCAGGGCTCCTAGGACTATATATGCCTATAATACATAGTGTATGACACTGTCAGGGCTCCTAGGACTATATATATATATATATATATATATATATATATATATATATATCTATAATACATAGTGTATGACACTGTCAGGGCTCCTAGGACTATATATGCCTATAATACATAGTGTATGACACTGTCAGGGCTCCTAGGACTATTTATCTATAATACATAGTGTATGACACTGTCAGGGCTCCTAGGACTATTTATCTATAATACATAGTGTATGACACTGTCAGGGCTCCTAGGACTATATATATATATATATATATATATATATATATATATATATATATATATATATATATCTATAATACTTAGTGTATGACACTGTCAGGGCTCCTAGGACTATATATGCCTATAATACATAGTGTATGACACTGTCAGGGCTCCTAGGACTATATATATATATATATATATATATATATATATATATATATATATATATATATATATATATATATTACATAGTGTATGACACTGTCAGGGCTCCTAGGACTATTTATCTATAATACATAGTGTATGACACTGTCAGGGCTCCTAGGACTATTTATCTATAATACATAGTGTATGACACTGTCAGGGCTCCTAGGACTATATATATATATATATATATATATATATATATATATATATATATATATATATATATATATATATATAATACATAGTGTATGACACTGTCAGGGCTCCTAGGACTATATATGCCTATAATACATAGTGTATGACACTGTCAGGGATCCTAGGACTATATATATATATATATATATATATATATATATATATATATATATATATATATATATATATATAATACATAGTGTATGACACTGTCAGGGCTCCTAGGACTATATATATATCTATAACACATAGTGTATGACACTGTCAGGGCTCCTAGGACTATATATATCTATAACACATAGTGTATGACACTGTCAGGGCTCCTAGGACTATATATATCTATAATACATAGTGTATGACACTGTCAGGGCTCCTAGGACTATATATGTCTATAATACATAGTGTATGACACTGTCAGGGCTCATGGGACTATTTATCTATAATACATAGTGTATGACACTGTCAGGGCTCATAGGACTATATATATCTATAACACATAGTGTATGACACTGTCAGGGCTCCTAGGACTATATATATCTATAATACATAGTGTATGACACTGTCAGGACTCCTAGGACTATTTATCTATAATACATAGTGTATGACACTGTCAGGGCTCCTAGGACTATATATATCTATAATACATAGTGTATGACACTGTCAGGGCTCCTAGGACTATATATCTATAATACATAGTGTATGACACTGTCAGGGCTCCTAGGACTATATATATATATATCTATAATACATAGTGTATGACACTGTCAGGACTCCTAGGACTATATATCTATAATACATAATGTATGACACTGTCAGGGCTCCTAGGACTATATATCTATAATACATAGTGTATGACACTGTCAGGGCTCCTAGGACTATTTATCTATAATACATAGTGTATGACACTGTCAGGGCTCCTAGGACTATTTATCTATAATACATAGTGTATGACACTGTCAGGGCTCCTAGGACTATTTATCTATAATACATAGTGTATGACACTGTCAGGGCTCCTAGGACTATTTATCTATAATACATAGTGTATGACACTGTCAGGGCTCCTAGGACTATATATATCTATAATACATAGTGTATGACACTGTCAGGACTCCTAGGACTATATATATCTATAATACATAGTGTATGACACTGTCAGGACTCCTAGGACTATATCTATCTATAATACATAGTGTATGACACTGTCAGGGCTCCTAGGACTATATATATATATCTATAATATATAGTGTATGACACTGTCAGGGCTCCTAGGACTATTTATCTATAATACATAGTGTATGACACTGTCAGGGCTCCTAGGACTATTTATCTATAATACATAGTGTATGACACTGTCAGGGCTCCTAGGACTATATCTATCTATAATACATAGTGTATGACACTGTCAGGGCTCCTAGGACTATATATATATATCTATAATATATAGTGTATGACACTGTCAGGGCTCCTAGGACTATATATCTATAATACATAGTGTATGACACTGTCAGGACTCCTAGGACTATATCTATCTATAATACATAGTGTATGACACTGTCAGGGCTCCTAGGACTATATATATATATATCTATAATATGTAGTGTATGACACTGTCAGGGCTCCTAGGACTATATATCTATAATACATAGTGTATGACACTGTCAGGACTCCTAGGACAATATATATATACAGTCCTATGAAAAAGTTTGGGCACCCCTATTAATCTTAATCATTTTTAGTTCTAAATAT
This sequence comes from Leptodactylus fuscus, assembly GCF_031893055.1. Lineage (NCBI taxonomy): Eukaryota > Metazoa > Chordata > Amphibia > Anura > Leptodactylidae > Leptodactylus > Leptodactylus fuscus. The sequence goes on along the minus strand of NC_134270.1, from coordinate 180,215,176 downwards.
TTTGGTGTTTGCAGCAGCCATTTCAGTTTGATATATCTAATAACTGATGGACACAGTAATATTTCAGGATTGAAATGAGGTTTATTGTACTAACAGAAAATGTGCAATATGCATTAAACCAAAATTTGACCGGTGCAAAAGTATGGGCACCTCAACAGAAAAGTGACATTAATATTTAGTAGATCCTCCTTTTGCAAAGATAACAGCCTCTAGTCGCTTCCTGTAGCTTTTAATCAGTTCCTGGATCCTGGATGAAGGTATTTTGGACAAACAATTCGCGTTCAGTTCAGTTTGATGGTCGCCGAGCATGGACAGCCCGCTTCAAATCATCCCACAGATGTTCAATGATATTCAGGTCTGGGGACTGGGATGGCCATTCCAGAACATTGTAATTGTTCCTCTGCATGAATGCCTGAGGATTTGGAGCGGTGTTTTGGATCATTGTCTTGCTGAAATATCCATCCCCGGGGTAACTTAAACTTCGTCACTGATTCTTGAACATTATTCTCAAGAATCTGCTGATACTGAGTGGAATCCATGCGACTCTCAACTTTAACAAGATTCCCGGTGCTGGCATTGGCCACACAGCCCCAAAGCATGATGGAACCTCCACCAAATTTTACAGTGGGTAGCATGTGTTTTTCTTGGAATGCTGTTTCTTTTTGGACGCCATGCATAACACCTTTTTTTATAACCAAACAACTCAATTTTTGTTTCCAAAATGAAGCTGGCTTGTCCAAATGTGCTTTTTCATACCTCAGGCAACTCTATTTGTGGCGTACGTGCAGAAACGGCTTCTTTCTCATCACTCTCCCATACAGCTTCTCCTTGTGCAAAGTGCGCTGTATAGTTGACCGATGCACAGTGACACCATCTGCAGCAAGATGATGCTGCAGCTCTTTGGAGGTGGTCTGTGGATTGTCCTTGACTGTTCTCACCATTCTTCTTCTCTGCCTTTCTGATATTTTTCTTGGCCTGCCACTTCTGGGCTTAACAAGAACTGTCCCTGTGGTCTTCCATTTCCTTACTATGTTCCTCACAGTGGAAACTGACAGGTTAAATCTCTGAGACAACGTTTTGTATCCTTCCCCTGAACAACTATGTTGAACAATCTTTGTTTTCAGAACATTTGAGAGTTGTTTTGAGTAGCCCATGATGCCACTCTTCAGAGGAGATTCAAATAGGAGATCAACTTGCATTTGGCCACCTTAAATACCTTTTCTTATGATTGGATACACCTGGCTATGAAGTTCAAAGCTCACTGAGGATACAAAACCAATTTTGTGCTTCAGTAAGTCAGTAAAAAGTAGTTAGGGGAATTCAAATCAATAAAATGATAAGGGTGCCCATACTTTTGCACCGGTCAAATTTTGGTTTAATGCATATTGCACATTTTCTGTTAGTACAATAAACCTCATTTCAATCCTGAAATATTACTGTGTCCAGCAGTTATTAGATATATCAAACTGAAATGGCTGTTGCAAACACCAAAATATTTAGAACAAAAAATGATTAAGATTAATAGGGGTGCCCAAACTTTTTCATAGGACTGTATATCTATAATACATAGTGTATGACACTGTCAGGGCTCCTAGGACTATATATATCTATAATACATAGTGTATGACACTGTCAGGGCTCCTAGGACTATATATATCTATAATACATAGTGTATGACACTGTCAGGACTCCTAGGACAATATATATCTATAATACATAGTGTATGACACTGTCAGGACTTATATATATATATATATATATATATATATATATATATATATATATATATATATATAATACATAGTTTAGTGAGCTAATTAATCAATATCTTCATCTTACTACTTTAGCTCTTTTAGACCAGCAGTTGTGTTGCTGTGAAAATGAGTGCGGAGTGCCAGGCGGTAAAGAAGTCACACCACTCTGTATGTTGGTATTAGTTCTTCTCTCAGCTGAGGAATGTGTGCTGGCGCACTTTTATTTAAGACAACGGGGGTTAAATAGTAGCAAAAGAAGAGAGATAATAACAATGTAAGTTTTCATATTCGTCATTGGTAAGCTTAAGCAGTGCCATATATAACCAGCTACTCCCGGTCCTGCATGGTAACCTCGGGGAGATTTTTTCTGGCAGTAAGCCAAGCATTTGTTTTCCTTGCACCCATCCTGGATACAGGCGCCATCTTATCATATCACATTATACCAGTTTCAAGCATAAGCAACTACACTCACCGGCCACTTTATTAGGTACACCTGTCCAACTGCTCGTTAACACTTAATTTCTAATCAGCCAATCACATGGCGGCAACTCAGTGCATTTAGGCATGTAGACATGGTCAAGACAATCTCCTGCAGTTCAAACCGAGCATCAGTATGGGGAAGAAAGGTGATTTGAGTGCCTTTGAACGTGGCATGGTTGTTGGTGCCAGAAGGGCTGGTCTGAGTATTTCAGAAACTGCTGATCTACTGGGATTTTCACGCACAACCATTTCTAGGGTTTACAGAGAATGGTCCGAAAAAGAAAAAACATCCAGTGAGCGGCAGTTCTGTGGGCGGAAATGCGTTGTTGATGCCAGAGGTCAGAGGAGAATGGCCAGACTGGTTCGAGCTGATAGAAAGGCAACAGTGACTCAAATAGCCACCCGTTACAACCAAGGTAGCCAGAAGAGCATCTCTGAACGCCGCACAGTACGTCCAACTTTGAGGCTACAGATGGGCTACAGCAGCAGAAGACCACACCGGGTGCCACTCCTTTCAGCTAAGAACAGGAAACTGAGGCTACAATTTGCACAAGCTCATCGAAATTGGACAATTGAAGATTGGAAAAACGTTGCCTGGTCTGATGAGTCTCGATTTCTGCTGCGACATTCGGATGGTAGAGTCAGAATTTGGCGTCAACAACATGAAAGCATGGATCCATCCTGCCTTGTATCGGTAACGGTTCAGGCAGGTGGTGGTGGTGTCATGGTGTGGGGAATATTTTCTTGGCACTCTTTGGGCCCCTTGGTACCAATTGAGCATCGTTGCGACGCCAAAGCCTACCTGAGTATTGTTGCTGACCATGTCCATCCCTTTATGACCACAATGTACCCAACATCTGATGGCTACTTTCAGCAGGATAATGCAATGCCATGTCATAAAGCTGGAATCATCTCAGACTGGTTTCTTGAACATGACAATGAGTTCACTGTACTCCAATGGCCTCCACAGTCACCAGATCTCAATCCAATAGAGGAGCATCTTTGGGATGTGGTGGAACGGGAGATTCGCATCATGGATGTGCAGCCGACAAATCTGCGACTGCAACTGTGTGATGCCATCATGTCAATATGGACCAAAATCTCTGAGGAATGCTTCCAGCACCTTGTTGAATCTATGCCACGAAGAATTGAGGCAGTTCTGAAGGCAAAAGGGGGTCCAACCCGTTACTAGCATGGTGTACCTAATAAAGTGGCCGGTGAGTGTACATATAGCTTTCAGCTTTTAAGGATAACAATGTTTTTCATACATTACATGATGACAACCCTCAAAACACTACATTGTAGCAAGTCAGATGAAAACTTTTTATACTTCGCAACATTTGTATCCCCATTACCGTGACATTTCTAAATCACAGAACCAAAGGCAACTTAATTTTGGATGATTTGTAGAGCCCCTTCCCCTTTACGACCTATGGAAAAGCTGGAAGAAAGGATTTTATAGAATAAGGAAGTTAATGAAGATCTTGACGAAGTCAATACACAGACCGACACGCTTGAAATGTTAGATGTAGTCTTCCTTTGTGGCCTTTGGTTCAGTACAGTCAAACGTTTGAGTATTAAGCTCCTCCACCCCTCTCATGGCACCAAATCCGAGAGCGCAGCCGGCTTTAGACAAGCAACCTCGGAAAGTGGCATTCATTTCATTACCTCCTGGAAAGAGAAGTGAAGAAATGCGTAAAAATATAAGGGATATAAAACAGTCTAACTAGAAGTCATTGTGTACCAATCTGGTTTGAGTCTTTTTATTTTATAGAAAAAACAGGGTGAAAACAGCCCAATGTGCGTTTAATACAAAATGTGATCCAAGAAACTCCTATAATAAAAGTAAAGTCCAGTTCACTTACTTTGTCGCTGCTACCTGGAACAAAAGATATGATGGCTCCTGGTGGATTCGAGGCTTCCCCCAATGGAATTGTGTAATGGAGAGATACAAACAAAGGGATCCCAGCCACGTGCCACATTCAGGTAGTAGATTAAAATGTAACTTTTATTGAGGTAAGGTTACATCTTCATAAAATGTCCATTGTGCTAGGCATGAAGTGTCCAAAAAGCCTACGCGTTTCGGAGCCGGAATCGCTCCTTAGTCATCGCTACTGAAGGTTAAAAACACTACTAGTATGTATACAAGGATACCACAAATGTGACGATAGGACACTATAGGATTATAATTAAGGTAATGACATTCATTATCTGTGGAGACAAGAACGTAACATCCTGCGGATATGTCATCTATAAACATAACTTGTAACAAATCCATAAATATATATATTCAGACAGAGCCCATGTAAATATATTTTCTTGCAAAAAAAAAATATAAAATGTAACTTTTACTTGAAATGATTAAAAAGTGACATACAAAAAAGTGGATCCATATATAAAAACATAGACAAGCTGACGCGTTTCGGGACGTAGATTTCACTCCCTTAGTCACAGCTTATAGATGGTTACTGACAGAGTTGGTGTGTACATTAAACACAGGTGGTGAGATCTTACACGTGACCTTAAAGGTACCAGCGATACATACATGAACTGAGAAAGAAACCATAGTTATAACTGTTATGCAAGAAATCTCCCTCTGAAACAGGAACATGTTTTTTAAAAAAAAACTAAGGGGTGATTCCGGCTCCAAAATGCGTAGGCTTTTTGGACACTTCAGGCCTAACACAATGGACATTTTTATGAAGATGTAACCTTACCTCAATAAAAGATACGTTTTAAACTACCTGAATGTGGCGCGTGGCTGGGAATCCCTTTGTTTATTTTATTTTATAGTCTGCCATTTTTGGAATCCTATACTGGGAGACCGCTATGGGCAACCCTTTATAGGCGCTCACCATGGAACCTCAATGACGGAATGTTAGGATTGTGCAGTAACTGCGGCCATGAGATGGGCGCCGCTGCCTGTTACTCTGCACAATCCAGGGTTGCAAGGGTTAACCTGCCTTGCAACAGCCAGGCGTGGTCGACTGGTTGATCGACATGTGTGTCGACCAATGGGCGCTCGGATTGGGCAGCTGGGCTATCTGCTGGTGACCGCCCCTTGCCTATATAAGGGGGCTGGTCTGGACGCCCGGTGCTCTATGACCTCATTCAAAGTGTGTACGTGCGCGCGTGCGTGCGCAAGCGCGCCCTGGAGTTCAGGCTAGCCAGTTTGTTTATTTGTGCGGCTGCTCTGACTGTATGCTTCTGTGAACGTTAACAGAGCACACCTGGTTCTTTATTTTAGCTGCAGTGACAGGAACTGTTAGCCTGTGTTCACACCAGGTTGGTTAGTAGTCAGTGGCCCAGAGGGCTCTGTAGGGTTTTCATTTGTTTTTGTTTTTTTTAATAAACCCTGCTGACCATAACACGGAACCTGAAGATTCTAGAACCTTGGATATTCTCGAACACCTTGCAATGTCTGTCTTTTATAGTCAGTATAGTGAAGATGTGGAGCTAAAATATATTAAAGCAGTATTTTTTGGCACCTCTGCAGATTTTCCCATTACCTGGGTCTCTTACTGTTCCAATATAATGATAACATTGATCATCTTTCTCTTTACATTGGATGGTGCGCTTGTTGGCACATTCAGTCAAGCTTTTGGAAAAACAGCCCGGACAGAATCCGCCCTTCCGTTTCCCATCGTCAGAAGGCACTAAAAGCAGGAATAGAAGGGTTAATATTGTAGCTCATCACATTGTATGTGCTCTCCCATCACACCCTTAAGGGGGTTTTCCGAGCTAAGATATTGATGACAACCTTACTGATAGGTCACTAATATAAGATGTGTAAGTGTCTGACACGGCGCCTCTATCAACTAGCTGATACATGGAGAATGGAACAGGAAGCAGACAGCGCTGTTCTGTGTGTAGTGGCAGAACTGAGTTATTACAACTTAGGTCCCATTCCAATAAATGGAAGCTGATCTGCCATACCTGGTGTGGCCTCTACACAGAGCGGCACAGTCACAGAGTCCTAACATGTCAGAGCACTATTTGACAAGACTGCATACAAGTGTTTATATGTGCGTGTTCTCCCTTACCGTGTCCCCTTGTTGTGCATACAGTCGGCCAGAGTTAGCGGCTGTTGTGTCTTCCAGTGGGCATGGTTTATGGTCCTTAAGAGACCATTGACCCTAGGGTTAGAGTAGGGCAAGCTTTGGGACCACCCTTGTCATTTTTTAGGTTGTCAGGACAACTATGGGGATAATTCCTGCCAGTTCCCGCCTACTAACATTGTGGATTTCTACTCACCCTCTTTACCTGGGTAAGACGGTTCCTTTTGACATATTTTTGGGGTAAGTAATGTTTTCACGTCTTGTACGCTCTGATATTAATCTCACCCATTGCTGGTCATGTTTACGGTGAATCCCTGATATAACATTGTATTATTTACGTACTGGAATAGTTGAAGGTGTTGCAGTTGTTGGCATCGCAGCACTCTATATGGGCTTGCAGACACGCATCAAGGAAATTGGACGCATACATTGTTTGTCCACAAGGATACTGAACGTTGCAGTTTTTTTCAACTGAGTGATACGTATCATTGTCTGTGGATAAAATATACTGTAGTTAACCACTTCAGGACTGGACTATCGGTACTGGTTCATGACAACATGTTTTTTTGCACAATGTTTTTGAGTAAAGATGGACTCACCTCTGAAAATGCTTTTCGTCCAAGTGTTTGGATAAGCAAACCTTTGGCTCATTTTGTTCTGAACTTGTTCAACTACAACTAAACATTATTATATTCTGAGATCTCTTCTGAGCTCAGAGTATAAGATGTGGGGGCCCAGGGGAGGGGGCAAAAATTAGAATCATTTACTTCATTTGGGTTTCCTCACAGTGTCCGGCACTCTATCTCTGCCTCATAACGTCCATTTCTCTCCTTTGGGGTCATGCACCCGGAGTTAACACTGAGGTCTGTGATTGGTCCTCATGAACAAACCAAATGCCATGAACTTATAACCTACAGACATCACGAGGGGGCCAAAATAGGTAACAGAAGGTGAGTATAAATGTATTTTATTTTTTATACCTCCTCTGGGCATTCACCCCCCTCCATATATCTCTGACCTCATCCTCGCCTTTCCGCTCCATATATCTCTGACCTCATCCACACCTGTCCTCTCCATATATCTCTGACCTCATCCACACCTGTCCTCTCCATATATCTCTGACCTCATCCTCACATCTCCCCTCCATATATCTCTGGCCTCATCCACAACCTGTCCCCTCCATATATCTCTGACCTCATCCACAACCTGTCCCCTCCATATATCTCTGACCACATCCTCACCTGTCCCCTCCATATATCTATGACCTCATCCTCACCTGTCCCCTCCATATATCTCTGACCTCATCCCCAACCTGTCCCCCTCCATATATCTCTGACCTCATCCTCGCCTTTCCCCTCCATATATCTCTGACCTCATCCTCACCTCTCCCCTCCATATATCTCTGACCTCATCCCCAACCTGTCCCCTCCATATATCTCTGACCTCATCCGCAACCTGTCCCCTCCATATATCTCTGACCTCATCCGCAACCTGTAGCCTCCATATATCTCTGACCTCATCCTCGCCTTTCCCCTCCATATATCTCTGACCTCATCCTCACCTCTCCCCTCCATATATCTCTGACCTCCTCACCTGTCCCCTCCATATATCTCTGACCTCATCCTCACCTCTCCCCTCCATATATCTCTGACCTCATCCTCGCCTGTCCCCTCCATATATCTCTGACCTCATCCTCACCTGTCCCCTCCATATATCTCTGACCTCATCCTCGCCTTTCCCCTCCATATATCTCTGACCTCATCCACACCTGTCCTCTCCATATATCTCTGACCTCATCCTCGCCTGTCCCCACCATATATCTCTGACCTCATCCTCACCTGTCCTCTCCATATATCTCTGACCTCATCCTCACCTCTCCCCTCCATATATCTCTGGCCTCATCCACAACCTGTCCCCTCCATATATCTCTGACCTCATCCTCACCTGTCCTCTCCAGATGTCTCTGACCTCCTCACCTGTCCCCTCCATATATCTCTGACCTCATCCTCACCTGTCCTCTTCATATATCTCTGACCTCATCCTCACCTGTCCCCTCCATATATCTCTGACCTCAACTGCCCCCTCCATATATCTCTGACCTCATCCTCACCTGTCCCCTCCATATATCTCTGACCTCATCCTCACCTGTCCCCTCCATATATCTCTGACCTCATCCACACCTGTCCCCTCCATATATCTCTGACCTCATCCTCACCTGTCCTCTCCATATATCTCTGACATTATCCTCACCTGTCCCCTCCATATCCTCACCTGTCCCCTCCATATATCTCTGACCTCATCCACAACTTGTCCCTTCCATATATCTCTGACCTCATCCACACCTGTCTCCTCCATATATCTCTGACCTCATCCACACCTGTCCCCTCCGTATATCTCTGACCTCATCCTCACCTGTCCCCTCCATATATCTCTGACCTCATCCTCACCTGTCCCCTCCATATATCTCTGACCTCATCCACAACCTGTCCCCTCCATATATCTCTGACCTCATCCACAACCTGTCCCCTCCATATATCTCTGACCTCATCCTCACCTGTCCTCTCCATATATCTCTGACCTCATTCACAACCTGTCCCCTCCATATATCTCTGACCTCACCTGTCTCCTCCATATATCTCTGACCTCACCTGTCTCCTCCATGTATCTCTGACCTCATCCACACCTGTCCTCTCCATATATCTCTGACCTCATCCACACCTGTCTCCTCCATATATCTCTGACCTCATCCACACCTGTCCCCTCCATATATCTCTGACCTCATCCACAACCTCTCCTCTCCATATATCTCTGACCTCATCCTCACCTCTCCCCTCCATATATCTCTGACCTCATCCTCGCCTGTCCCCTCCATATATCTCTGACCTCATCCTCACCTGTCCCCTCCATATATCTCTGACCTCATCCTCGCCTTTCCCCTCCATATATCTCTGACCTCATCCACACCTGTCCTCTCCATATATCTCTGACCTCATCCTCGCCTGTCCCCACCATATATCTCTGACCTCATCCTCACCTGTCCTCTCCATATATCTCTGACCTCATCCTCACCTCTCCCCTCCATATATCTCTGGCCTCATCCACAACCTGTCCCCTCCATATATCTCTGACCTCATCCTCACCTGTCCTCTCCAGATGTCTCTGACCTCCTCACCTGTCCCCTCCATATATCTCTGACCTCATCCTCACCTGTCCTCTTCATATATCTCTGACCTCATCCTCACCTGTCCCCTCCATATATCTCTGACCTCAACTGCCCCCTCCATATATCTCTGACCTCATCCTCACCTGTCCCCTCCATATATCTCTGACCTCATCCTCACCTGTCCCCTCCATATATCTCTGACCTCATCCACACCTGTCCCCTCCATATATCTCTGACCTCATCCTCACCTGTCCTCTCCATATATCTCTGACATTATCCTCACCTGTCCCCTCCATATCCTCACCTGTCCCCTCCATATATCTCTGACCTCATCCACAACTTGTCCCTTCCATATATCTCTGACCTCATCCACACCTGTCTCCTCCATATATCTCTGACCTCATCCACACCTGTCCCCTCCGTATATCTCTGACCTCATCCTCACCTGTCCCCTCCATATATCTCTGACCTCATCCTCACCTGTCCCCTCCATATATCTCTGACCTCATCCACACCTGTCCCCTCCATATATCTCTGACCTCATCCACACCTGTCCCCTCCATATATCTCTGACCTCATCCTCACCTGTCCTCTCCATATATCTCTGACATTATCCTCACCTGTCCCCTCCATATCCTCACCTGTCCCCTCCATATATCTCTGACCTCATCCACACCTGTCCCCTCCATATATCTCTGACCTCATCCACACCTGTCCCCTCCATATATCTCTGACCTCATCCTCACCTGTCCTCTCCATATATCTCTGACATTATCCTCACCTGTCCCCTCCATATCCTCACCTGTCCCCTCCATATATCTCTGACCTCATCCACAACTTGTCCCTTCCATATATCTCTGACCTCATCCACACCTGTCTCCTCCATATATCTCTGACCTCATCCACACCTGTCCCCTCCGTATATCTCTGACCTCATCCTCACCTGTCCCCTCCATATATCTCTGACCTCATCCTCACCTGTCCCCTCCATATATCTCTGACCTCATCCACAACCTGTCCCCTCCATATATCTCTGACCTCATCCACAACCTGTCCCCTCCATATATCTCTGACCTCATCCTCACCTGTCCTCTCCATATATCTCTGACCTCATTCACAACCTGTCCCCTCCATATATCTCTGACCTCACCTGTCTCCTCCATATATCTCTGACCTCACCTGTCTCCTCCATGTATCTCTGACCTCATCCACACCTGTCCTCTCCATATATCTCTGACCTCATCCACACCTGTCTCCTCCATATATCTCTGACCTCATCCACACCTGTCCCCTCCATATATCTCTGACCTCATCCACAACCTCTCCTCTCCATATATCTCTGACCTCATCCTCACCTCTCCCCTCCATATATCTCTGACCTCATCCTCGCCTGTCCCCTCCATATATCTCTGACCTCATCCTCACCTGTCCCCTCCATATATCTCTGACCTCATCCTCGCCTTTCCCCTCCATATATCTCTGACCTCATCCACACCTGTCCTCTCCATATATCTCTGACCTCATCCTCGCCTGTCCCCACCATATATCTCTGACCTCATCCTCACCTGTCCTCTCCATATATCTCTGACCTCATCCTCACCTCTCCCCTCCATATATCTCTGGCCTCATCCACAACCTGTCCCCTCCATATATCTCTGACCTCATCCTCACCTGTCCTCTCCAGATGTCTCTGACCTCCTCACCTGTCCCCTCCATATATCTCTGACCTCATCCTCACCTGTCCTCTTCATATATCTCTGACCTCATCCTCACCTGTCCCCTCCATATATCTCTGACCTCAACTGCCCCCTCCATATATCTCTGACCTCATCCTCACCTGTCCCCTCCATATATCTCTGACCTCATCCTCACCTGTCCCCTCCATATATCTCTGACCTCATCCACACCTGTCCCCTCCATATATCTCTGACCTCATCCTCACCTGTCCTCTCCATATATCTCTGACATTATCCTCACCTGTCCCCTCCATATCCTCACCTGTCCCCTCCATATATCTCTGACCTCATCCACAACTTGTCCCTTCCATATATCTCTGACCTCATCCACACCTGTCTCCTCCATATATCTCTGACCTCATCCACACCTGTCCCCTCCGTATATCTCTGACCTCATCCTCACCTGTCCCCTCCATATATCTCTGACCTCATCCTCACCTGTCCCCTCCATATATCTCTGACCTCATCCACAATCTGTCCCCTCCATATATCTCTGACCTCATCCTCACCTGTCCTCTCCATATATCTCTGACCTCATTCACAACCTGTCCCCTCCATATATCTCTGACCTCACCTGTCTCCTCCATATATCTCTGACCTCACCTGTCTCCTCCATGTATCTCTGACCTCATCCACACCTGTCCTCTCCATATATCTCTGACCTCATCCACACCTGGCCCCTCCATATATCTCTGACCTCATCCTCACCTGTCCCCTCCATATATCTCTGACCTCATCCTCACCTGTCCCTCTCCATATATCTCTGACCTCATCCTCCCCTGTCCCCTCCATATATCTCTGACCTCATCCACACCTGTCCCCTCCATATATCTCTGACCTCATCCTCCCCTCTCCCCTCCATATATCTCTGACCTCATCTCCCACTACCTGCCCACATGTAACCTCAGATCCTCTAATGACCTCCTACTCTGCTCTGCTCCTCACACAACCGTCTCCAAGATTTCTTCTGTGCATCCCCCATACTCTGGAACTCCCTCATAGATTGTAAGCCCTCACGGGCAGGGCCCTCTATCCCACTGTGCCAGTCAGTCACTGTTAGTATTATATCTGTTTGTATATTTTGATTACTGTATGTGTATCCTCAAATGTAAAGGAATTAATATAATAATGTATAACACCATGGAATTAAGACAGTAATGTACAGCACCATTAGATCAGTCCATACAGGGAAGTTTCCCTAGTCGGGGTGTGTGAGCCTCTATCAATTGCATATAAGGTTGTCACTTGAGAATTGAGATCCGGGCCCTGAATACATCGGCCTGATTTAGAGATTTCCATTCTCCCTAAGCTTTCTTCTTATGTCCCAGGTATTTTGGCATAATCTGAATAACTAGAGATCTGGCTGGGTCTAAATTTCTACTTACCAACGTCATACAGCTCATGGAGTGTCAAGCAGCCGGTAGCATTTTTTCCACAAGGAACCGAAGGTCCATCACAAGAGTCACTGTTTTTCTGGAAGCACTTTATACATCGTAGTGGTTCATCTGTGAGGAGAGAAGATCACAGAGCAGAAATATATCAAGAACCTTCATGTGTGTGACACCTGGTAAATGTAACTGGAAATAACAGAGCTCAAGAAGGACTGGATATAGAAAGCAGAAGAGCTCAATGCCAGTCAGCAGCTGGAAAGCAATTGCAATTTTGGGGTACATGAATAAACCAGTAAGGACTTGGAATTCTGGAAACAAACTCACCAGCCAATGTCAGGCTACAGATGGCTCCAAGAAGAATGATGACGGATCTCATTTTGTAGATTGGGATTAGATCTGTGGTAACGAGACATATGACCTCACTGCCCGTCCAAAATATTTGGCAAAAACAATCCTGTATTCTTCCATATATGATGTTTATTATGTAGAGTAGCTGTTTGCACGCCATGATATAATATGTACCCAGCAAAACATAACCCAGATGGTGAGGAGGAACCTGGAACATGAAGAAGATGGAGGCGGTGCTGGAGAGTTCTCTCGCAGCATTGGGGTCACCTCCAGTGCTGCGAGAAAACTCATTTGCATACCGACGGAAAACATAATTTTAACTGAATGGCGGGGTGAAGAAGACATCTAGAGGCAGGAGACGAATAGCCTTTCTTAAGGCTATTCCGACGTGTCAACAAAAAAAAACAAAAAAAAAAGTTTTTAATGGTAGAATCCCTTTAAATACGAAATTCCTGTCAATGTGTTATTAGCGGTCATTAGAGTTGATATAACTTTAGAAGCTTTCAAAGCAGTGAAGCCTTGCAGATAAGCCCCCCCCTTTTTTTCGGGAGTTTAACTCCTCGCTGAACTGACAGAGAGAGATGATATTAAATTCAGAACAAATAAGGAAGGAAATGAATGAAATTTACATGCAACAAATATCGGGTCGTGGTTTTAACACTAGCCTACAAGATTTTCTTTTGGCCACGTGCCACAGGACTACACCTAGACGGACCCCCCTTATTCAATCGAAGTCTTACTTTAGATGACCCTTATAAATTCACACAGATCCACACCAATCCCATTCAAGGAGTCTTAATGTACATAAAACATTGAACAAAGTGAGACAAAGACACAAATCGATTGTAAGAGACTCTTAGCAACATAGAAAGCAGATCGACACAGGAACAGACTGACATGAACGATGATCGATAAAGGAAACAAAATATACTTAGAGATGAGAATGGAATCGAAGGGAAAGTAAAGAACAATGGCAACAATTGGATTAATAAAACTCACATCGTACAGCTGTTTCCCATTCAACTATGGGCGACTGTCCAGGAGTGATACACACGACTTAATCAAAGCCGAAATATCCTGAATTCAAGTCAAAATACTGGAAACACAGCTTACTCTTTCTAGCCCAATTTAGTACAACCTAATCAACAGCTAACATATCCCCTATTGCTGGAATAAGTTCACGACTTGATGATCAACATATGACACATACAAGACCTTAGAAATAATATACAATGATTTACAATGATGTACAAGGATATACAATGATATACAATGATATACAAGGATATGATATACAATGATATACAATGATATACAATGATATACACTGATGTACAATGATATACAATGATATACACTGATGTACAATGATATACAATGATATACACTGATGTACAATGATATACAATGATATACACTGATGTACAATGATATACAATGATATACAATGTTACCAAATCATGTTACAGACAAACAGAGGACATAAAAGAATAAAAGAGACAGATAGGAAAGAAGATCTAGATCAGAAGATACAATCCACCTGGGACCTGGGATACGGATGCCTTGTAATCCCTCCAATGGACAGACAGGAACAGAACCCCCTACCAAAGGAAAACCTTTTACCTAGGACATATGACAGAGAAGTTCCCCTCCCATTCCAGTCCATCAAAAGTCAATTGGCATCCTGGGTTTCAGCACCAAAGTTGGTGTCGTCAGGTATCTTACCCCAGGTAGATTGTATAGTCAGATTGTTACCAGTAGCAATCACATAACGGACACCTTGATGTTGTATGGTCGGTCCAGGAAAAGTTCTGCGAGGTTCCACCCAGAAACTGTTTATTTTATCAGCTCAGATACCTAGAACACGTCCATCAAAATACGACTGACCATTGGCATCACTTTTAGCTACATGAATAACCATTTTGGGAAATTAAGCAAGAATACATGTCACTTCTGGGACGGACAAAGCCTGTGGGTCTGTATAACTATCTTTGGGTTCTTTGGGCTGATCACATTGTACGAAAATGATAACATCTAGTTTCCCAATGGGACAAGAACGTCTTGTACTTCAGAACAGAACAAAAGGTCCAAATAGGAAGGAGAAGACACTCTGTAATGTTACACAAAGTGATGGGGTTACATAATGCAAAATGGAGTCTGAGACTCACTCTGTCAGGGCTCCTAGGACTATACAGTGTTGTCCAAAAGTATTGGCCCCCTGCAATTCTGTCAGATAATCCTCATGTTCTTCCAGATAATGATTGCAAGCACAAACTCTTTGGTAATATCTTCATTTATTTTGCTTGCAATGAAAAAACACAAAAGAGAATGAAAAAAAAGTCAAATCATTGATCATTTTACACAAAACTCCAAAACTGGTGCGGACAGAAGTATTGGCGCCCTCAGCCTAATACTTGGTAGCACAACCTTTAGACACAATAACTGCGCACAACCGCTTCCAGTAACCAGCAATGAGTTTCTTACAAGGCTCTGCTGGAATCTTAGACCCTTCTTCTTTGGCTCCTGCTCCAGGTCCCCCCTGAGATGTGAAGGGGGCCTTCTCCAAACTGCCACCAAGAGATCTCTCCCCCTCCCCCACAGGTGTTCTATGGGATTCAGGGCTGGACTCATTGCTGCCACTTTACAAGTCTCCAGGGCTTTCTCTCACCACCATTTTCTAGTGCTGACCTGAAGTGTGTTTTGGGTCCTTGTCCTGCTGGAAGAGCCCTGACCTCTGAGGGAGACCCCGCTTTCTCACACTGGGCCCTACATGATGCTGCACAATGTGTTGGTCGTCTTCAGACTTCATAATGCCATGCACACGGTCAAGCAGTCCAGTGCCAGAGGCAGCAAAGCAACCCCAAACCATCAGGGACCTCCGCCATGTCTGACTGTAGGGGGCGTCTTCTTCTCTTTGAAGGCCTCTTTTTTCCCTGTAATCTCTATGTTGAGGCCTTCTCCTACTTTTGTCTCCTCTGACCAGAGAACATTCTTCCAGAACGGTTTTGGCTTTCTCAGGTAAGTTTTGGCAAACTCCAGCTTGGCTTATGTCTGTGGGTAAGAAGTGGGGTCTTCCTGGGTCTCCTACCATACAGTCCCTTCTCATTCAGACGCTGACGCTGGATAGTACGGGGTGACACTGTTGTACCCTCGGACTGCAGGGCAGCTTGGACTTGTTTGGATGTTAGTCGAGGTTCTTTATCCGCCATCCGCACAATCTTGCGGTGAAATCTCTCATCAATGTTTCTTTTGCGTCCACATCTAGGGAGGTTAGCCACAGGGCCATGGGCTTTACACTTCTTGATGACACTGCGCACGGTAGACACAGGAACATTCAGGTCTTTGGAGATGGCCTTGTAGTCTTGAGATTGCTCAGGCTTGCTCACAATTTTGCTTCTCACGTCCTCAGACAGTTCTTTGATCTTCTTTCTTTTCTCCATGCTCAATGTGGTCACATAAGGACACAGGACAGAGGTGGAGTCAACTTTAATCCATTTCAACTGGCTGCAAGTGTGATTTAGTTATTGCCACCACCTGTTAGGTGCCTCAGGTAAGTAACAGGTGCTGTTAATTACACAACTTAGAGAAGCATCACATGATTTTTCAAGCAGTGTCAATACTTTTGTCCACCCTCTTTTCTATGTTTGGTGTGGAATTATATCCAATTTGGCTTTTTGACAATTCTTTTTGTGGTTTTCCATTGAAGACAAATTAAATGAAGATAATAATACCAAAGAATTTGTGATTGCAATCATTATCTGGAAGTATTATCTGACAGAATTGCAGGGGGGACAATACTTTTGACCAACACTGTAGATAGATATATATAAAATAGATAGATAGACACACTATCACACCCCAGGAAATGATGCCAACACCTCTGCAATGCAACTGGGACATCAGGGGAAGAATGCCTGGGGGTATCAAGTACCTGTATCGGGATCCCTGTCAGCTTGCGATATGCCAGAGTGGACTTTTTCCCATAGGAATGCATTGATCAGCATTGATTGGCCAGTCTACGGCATTCGGCCAATCAACGCTGGTTCTTCCTGAGGAGGCGGAGTCTAAGAGCCGTCCACAGCAGTTTCCATTCTGGTCCGATTTTAGACTCCGCCTTCTACAAGCAGCGATCGGCAGCCCCTGCATCTGCCAGTGATTTATCTGCTGCCGATCTAGTCCTGAGTATCACAGCACCAGAACTGGCCACATGCTGCAGCGTGATCCGGACACTTGCTTTTCATGAATGGACTGGCTTCTTTACCAAGTGCGTGCCCTGATTGCAAGAGGCAGTGGCTCAACAGCGCAGTCCCATCCAAGGAAAGCAAGTGTCCGGATCACACTGCAGCATGTGACCAGTTCTGGTGCTGTGATACTCAGGGCGATGTTTGCATCTATCTCGTACTGGAGCCTCAGAAGCAAAAGAATACGGTGGATCTGGCGTCTGTGAGTGCAGAGACTGGTCAGTAGAGCCGAAGAGGTCTAATCCAGCCCAGGAGAGGGCTGCCTGGCTTGTTTTCAGAGCAGCCCTCTCCTACGCCAGTTTAGAAAAAAATAAAAAATCTAATTGGCCCAGCTGCCACCCCTTCCAAAATGCCGCCTGAGGCTGTCGCCTCACCTCGCCTCATTAGAGGTGCGGCCCTGCCTGCACTGCAAATCCAGGCATCAGCTCAGAGACAAGTCCTTTGGCCTCCTCTATGGCACAGCCAGTAAGTTTCCTGATGGCCAGTTACAGTATGTACAGTATCCCAATAATGATTGCACATGGCGGTGTGATAGGGTTCATGAGTGCGCCTCCTTTTCTGTCCCCAGTGTTTACAGTGCTGAGTTGCTCAGTATGGATGTGACTGTAGTGCGAGCTCTGATACTTGGGTTAATGAGATGGGCCATATGTATCTCCTGAGCCATCATCACAGGGCCCTTAATGTATTGTGTCTATTGATGTAGCGGGACTATCATCACATTTATCAGGACAACGTAGAGCGCCATGGTGTGATTAATGACGTAATGTTAACCCTCGCTACTAGAGATGAGGGAGTAGTATTCGATCGAGTAGGTATTCGAAATACTCATACTCATTCGAATAATATCGCTATTAGCAGTAAAGATTCGATTCAGAACCAGCGTTGATTTGCCGAATACTATGTATAGCATTCATCAAATCAAACCTGGTTCTGCAGCAGGCTCGTCCTTTACTAGTCGGGAGAGCTGGCAGCTTGCGATTATGCGGGAGCTGATTTTTTCTCATAGGAATGCATTGACCAGCGTTGATTGGCCGAATGCTATACAGTGTACAGCATTCAGCCAATCAACACTGGTTCTGCCGGAGGCTCTTCTGTGAGGAGGTGGAGTCTAAGATTGAACCACAACAGTCTCCATTGTGGTCCGATCTTATACTCTGCCTCCTAACAGACAAGCCTCCGGCAGAACCAGCGTTGATTGGTCGAATGCTGTACACTGTATAGCATTCGGCCAATCAATGCTGGTTCTGCAGGAGGAGTAAGTTCACATTAGCACTTGCCTCCCGTCCGGAAGGAGTCCGCAGGAGGACCCTCCCGAATGGAATATCAGCGCAACTGCAAGCGCTGTGCAGTTAAAGCGCACAGACCCCTTAGACTATAATGGGGTCCATGCACTTTAGCTGCACAGCCCTCCTGCTAAACACTCTCCTCCTGCTACTCTTGGACTTGGTGACTCTCCTTTAGTAGAATAGTGGTTTCCCCTGAAATGAGCATTTTTTCCCATAGACTATAATGGGATTCAATATTTGATCGAGTAGTTGAATATTGAGGCTCTACTCGAAATGAATATTGAATCTGGAATATTGCACTACTCGCTACATCTGGTGAAGGTGCAGAGTATTGGTGGCACCTTGATAAATACCATAATTGTCCCTTTTTGGTGATTTATAGAATCATAGAGGAATAAATGACTGACCGCACTATTTTTGTAGCCGCCTTTGCACCTTTTCTATTTTATCTACGTTTTTTGGTGATCGGGTCTCCAGAACGGGACAATAGTATTCCAGATGTGGTCTCACCTGTTCTCTCTCTGTCACAGTCATGATAGATTTAACAGATCAGAACAACGGAAATGCCAACATGGGAACCTAACGCTGATAAGACTAAAGCTGCATTTATGACTAATTGTCCAATAATCCTGGTAACTGTCGTCATCCAAATAATTAGGCTGAGTGCCAGGCGGTAATGAAGTCACACCACTCTGTATCTTGGTATTAGTTCCTCTCTCAGCTGAGGAATGTGTGCTGGCGCACTTTTATTTAAGACAACGGGGGTTAAATAGTAGGAAAGGAAGAGAGATAATAACAATGTAAGCTTTCATAGTCATCATTGGTAAGCTTAAGCAATTCCATATATAACCAGCTACTCCCGGTCCTGCGTGGTAACCTTGGGGAGATGTCTTCTGGCAGTAAGCCAAGCATTTGTTTTTCTTGCACCCATCCTGGATACAGGCGCCATCTTATCATATCACATTATACCAGTTTCAAGCATAAGCAACTACATATAGCATTCAGCTTTTAAGGATAACAATGTTTTTCATACATTACATGATGACAACCCTCAAAACACTACATTGTAGCAAGTCAGATGAAAACTTTTTATACTTCGCAACATTTGTATCCCCATTACCGTGACATTTCTAAATCACAGAACCAAAGGCAACTTAATTTTGGATGATTTGTAGAGCCCCTTCCCCTTTACGACCTATGGAAAAGCTGGGAGAAAGGATTTTATAGAATAAGGAAGTTAATGAAGATCTTGAAGAAGTCAATACACAGACCGACACGCTTGAAATGTTAGATGTAGTCGTCATTTGTGGCCTTTGGTTCAGTACATTCAAACTGATCAGTATGAACGTTCTCCACCCCTCTCATGGCACCAAATGCGAGAGCGCAGCCGGCTTTAGACAAGCAACCTCGGAAAGTGGCATTCATTTCATTACCTCCTGGAAAGAGAAGTGAAGAAATGCGTAAAAATATAAGGAATATAAAACAGTCTAACTAGAAGTCATTGTGTACCAATCTGGTTTGAGTCTTTTTATTTTATAGTCATTTTTGGGATCCTATACTGGGAGAAGACCGCTATGGGCAACCCTTTATAAGCGCTCACCATAGAACCTCAATGGCGGAACATGAAGATTCTAGAACCTTGGATATTCTCTAACATCTTGCTATGTCTGTCTTTTATAGTCAGTATAGTGAAGATGTGGATCTAAAATCTATTACACCAGTATTTTTGGCACCTCTGCAGATTTTCCTATTACCTGGGTCTCTTATTGTTCCAACATAATGATAACATTGATCATCTTTCTCTTTGCATTGGATGGTGCGTCTGTTGGCACATTCAGTGAAGCTTTTGGAAAAACAGCCCAGACAGAATCCGCCCTTCCGTTTCCCATCGTCAGAAGGCACTAAAAGCAGGAATAGAAGGGTTAATATTGTAGCTCATCACATTGTATGTGCTCTCCCATCACACCCTTAAGGGGGTTTTCCGAGCTAAGATATTGATGACAACCTTACTGATAGGTCACTAATATAAGATGTGTAAGTGTCTGACACGGCGCCTCTATCAACTAGCTGATACATGGAGAATGGAACAGGAAGCAGACAGCGCTGTTCTGTGTGTAGTGGCAGAACTGAGTTATTACAACTTAGGTCCCATTCCAATAAATGGAAGCTGATCTGCCATACCTGGTGTGGCCTCTACACAGAGCGGCACGGTCACAGAGTCCTAACATGTCAGAGCACTATTTGACAAGACTGCATACAAGTGTTTATATGTGCGTGTTCTCCCTTTCCGTGACCCTTTGTACATACAGTCGGCCAGAGCTAGCGGCCATTGTGTCTTCCAGTGGGCATGGTTTATGGTCCTTAAGAGACCATTGACCCTAGGGTTAGAGTAGGGCAAGCTTTGGGACCACCCTTGTCATTTTTTAGGTTGTCAGGACAACTATGGGGATAATTCCTGCCAGTTCCCACCTACTAACATTGTGGATTTCTACTTACCCTCTTTACCTGGGTAAGACGGTTCCTTTCAACATATTTTTGGGGTAAGTAATGTTTTCATGTCTTGTACGCTCTGATATGAATCTCACCCATTGCTGGTCATGTTTACGGTGAATCCCTGATATAACATTGTATTATTTACGTACTGGAATAGTTGAAGGTGTTGCAGTTGTCGGCATCGCAGCACTCTATATGGGCTTGCAGATACGCATCAAGGAAATTGGACGCATACATTGTTTGTCCACAAGGATACTGAACGTTGCAGTTTTTTACAACGGTGTGATACGTAATCCCCTCTGTGGATAAAATATACTGTAGTTAACCACTTCAGGACTGGACTATCGGTACTGGCTCATGACAATATGATTTTTTGCACAATGTTTTTGAGTAAAGATGGACCCACCATGGGATTAATATAATAATGTACAGAGCACCATGGGATTAATATAATAATGTACAGAGCACCATGGGATTAATATAATAATGTATAGAGCACCATGGGATTTATATAATAATGTACAGAGCACCATGGGATTAATATAATAATGTACAGAGCACCATGGGATTAATATAATAATGTACAGAGCACCATGGGATTTATATAATAATGTACAGAGCACCATGGGATTAATATAATAATGTACAGAGCAACATGGGATTTATATAATAATGTACAGAGCACCATGGAATTAATATAATAATGTACAGAGCACCATGGGATTAATATAATAATGTACAGAGCACCATGGGATTAATGTAATAATGTACAGAGCACCATGGAATTAATATAATAATGTACAGCACCATGGGATTAATATAATAATGTACAGCATCATTGAATTAATATAATAATGTACAGAGCACCATGGGATTAATATAATAATGTACAGAACATCATGGGATTAATACAATAATGTACAGAGCACCATGGGATTAATATAATAATGTACAGAGCACCATGGGATTAATATAATAATGTACAGAGCACCATGGAATTAATATAATAATGTACAGAGCACCATGGGATTAATATAATAATGTACAGAGCACCATGGGATCCCTTTATAGCTGCCCCTCCACTGACTCTGGCACAGTTAAAAAATTTTCTCTATCCCTCAGCGTTCCTGAGCAGTCTGCTTAGCCAGGTTCCTTGCCAGATATGTCAATTACACCTTATTATGTGAAGTGGGGGGGGGGGGTCAGGCAGCAGAAAGTAAGGGGATGTGACTAATCAAGAGCAGCCAGTGTAAGAGCTCTGAGCCACACCCTCTTGTCTGCTCCTGCCTGACACCACCCACTTGACATTGGAGAGCCTAGTTTACATATCAGGCACCAACACTATCTGCACTGATTGCTCAGCAATGGTGGGGGCTAGAGAAAGAATTCTAAATGTGTCAGAATCAGTGGAGCGGATCCTTTTGAAGGCCATGGATGCGATGACAACATTGATTAGTAATTCACATTCCTTTCACTCCTACATTAATATAGAGGGAATAAAATTCTACTTACGAACGTAATACATCTCAGCTAGTGTAAAGCAGCCGGTAGCATTTTTTCCACAAGTAACCAAAGGTCCATCACAAGAGTCACTGTTTTTCTGGAAGCACTTTATACATCGTAGTGGTTCATCTGTCAGGAGAGAAGATCACAGAGCAGAAATATATCAAGATAAGAACCTTCATCTGTGACACCTGGTAAATGTAACTGGAAATAACAGAGCTCAAGAAGGACTGGATATAGAAAGCAGAAGAGCTCAATGCCAGTCAGCAGCTGGAAAGCAATTGCAATTTTGGGGTACATGAATAAACCGGTAAGGACTTGGAATTCTGCAAACAAACTCACCAGCCAATGTCAGGCTACAGATGGCTCCAAGAAGAATGATGATGGATCTCATCTTGTAGATTGGGAGTAGACCTGTGGTAATGAGATATCTGACCTCACTGTTATGGGCTGAAGGTTCCCCTGATTTATATACACTTACAAACCTAATGACATCAGCGTAGGCCAACCCTTCCCAAAGATTTGGCAAAAACAATCTGTATGCTTTCCATATATGATGTTTATTATGTAGAGTAGCTGTTTGCACGCCCTGATATAATATTTACCCAGCAAAACATAACCCAGATGGTGAGGAGGAACCTGGAACATCCTCAGTCTGTTTGCTTATTGGCTATATTTTCAGACAGTGATCCATTGGGTTGCATCGGGACCACCACTACAATTCATTCTGGGGTCCCGCGTAAATATCCCTACATTCCCATTCGTTGCTAAACTGTGATGACACGTCTATTGTTTGGGAGTTACCTGTTCCTGTTCCTAGTGACTAGTCCTGTACTGAGGGGACCTGTGCACCAGGGGTCTACTCGGCTCTGTGGGCTCGGGATGTGGCCAACATGCAGCAGACTTCAGGCAGTAGCAAGAATCTACAAGATAAAGATTGTGAACCTTGAGAAAGGGTGGACCAGGGATGGGGGAGACGGGTTGGTAGATCATATAACCACTGTCTCTTAGAAGGTCAGGTTATTGCTACCTCAGATCAGAAGCTGGGACCCTTGGCCCTGACCTAGTCTATCACCTTTCCCTGTTGCTATCACCTATGGCTTGTGCCATCAGATTTCTTGACATTTCTCTGCAAAGACTAACTTATGGATGTTACCTCCTTTCTGGAATCCAAGAATTGAAAGCTCAGAACTCTGCAAACCAAACCATCATTGGAGAAGAACCAAGGAGCTGACCATAGACCTTAGATATCTGCTTTTTTCCACCAATCTGTACATATGAATGCTCAGCTCAGACAAGGATGCTTGTATTGTCAGTAGACAGAGGGGAATTGGCCTCTGCTAGACCTTCATAACCCATTCCCACTCATGTCTCCTACCAGGTTCTCCTCCATCTCTTTGAGACTCTGCTCTTTGCACCTAACCCCATGCCCCCTAGAGACACCTCCATCTTCTCCAAACTCCTCAGTCCACTTCATACAAATCTGCTCTCTCCAGACCCCTAAGTCCCCTCCAGACTCCTCTGTCCCCTTCAGACCCCTCTATCTCCTCCAGATATTTCTGTATCTTCCAGACACCTCTGTCAAATTAAGATTCTTCTCTTCCATTTAGACCCTTGTCCCTCCAGAAACCTCAATCTCATCCAGACCCTTCAGTTCTTTTTAGACTCCACTGTCCCCTCTAAAAACCTCTGTCCAACCAAGACTCTTTTTTTCCTCATTAGACCCCTCTTGCTTAAATCTTTGTCTCCTCTAGACCCTCCAGATCCCTACTGATGCACTTTTGTCCTGTCCAGAGTCCTTAGACCTTCAAACCTTTCTGTCTCCTCCAGACTCCTCCAAACACCTCTGACTCAACTCCTCTGTCCCCTCCAGATTCTTCTTTTCCCTCCAGAGAAGTCCATCTTCCGCAGACTTCTCTGTACTTCCCATACTTCTCTGCCCCCTTACAGACTCTTTTGTTCCTTTTAGACTTCTCTGTACCCCCAAGACTTCTCATTATGGACCCCTCTGTCCCTACCAGATAATTCTATTCCCATAGAGACTCCTCTGTTTCTATGGATTGTGTCAATGGAGAACAAAGGAAAGGTCGTGGTGAATCTTCACTTTCTAAATCCTTCTTTTCCCCAACGTCTGACGTCTGGGGAGAGTTGGGACAAACCTATAAACATGCGATGGTTGGCCGTCCTGCTGAATTTGGCCGGTTTGACAAATCTGATGGGAATGGGACATTTAGATCCACCAACATTCAGACCCTTCCATTACTTTGCACGCTAGTGTGATGTTTCTTTTTAAAATGGAAAACCCCTTGCCAAAAAATTTCTAACCCAGTACCCTCTAAGGAAGTATTCAGCGTTTCATTTGATCATTCTGTCATATTTGATGGCAATAGCGCCACCCGCAGGTTTCTTCTTATTATTAATGTGACAGACATGATGGCCCCTTCATTAACCCATTAAATGTCAATGAGGTCTGTCGGGGGCTCACTGTTGGTGTTTGCCACGTGTTAGGTCTGGATGTGGTCTCCATTCTAAAGTGGTTATAGCAGTAACACAAATGCCAGGTCCTTACCTAGGCTTTACCAGTCCCTTCTTCTGCTCCACGTCCTCCATGTTGGCCCGGCACATACATGTACAGCCATGAGCCGTGATATCACAAATGGGACATCAGTGGTGGCATCAGCTGAGGGACCAGTATACAGGGGAAACGGAGCTGCCGGCCCTGGAATTGGGGCCCGGGGAGAGGGAAGTTTGTTAGATCGTTTACCTCACTGGCAACATATTAAATAATAAAAGATGAGTTGGACAAACCCTTTAAGGTGGATACAGCCATGTTCACATATAACTTTATCAGGTTTGGATACGTTTCCAATTTGTCATGAAAGCAAATTAATCCAAACTTTCCTCTCTGAAATTTAGACAGAACCCACGCAGCACCCACACTTGTCTTTCAGTCCAGCCTGTGCCAGTCACTACACTGATACCTCCAGTCTGTGCCAGTCACTACACTGATACCTCCAGTCTGTGCCAGTCACTACACCGATACCTCCTGTCTGTGCCAGTCACTACACTGATACCTCCAGTCTGTGCCAGTCACTACACTGATACCTCCAGTCTGTGCCAGTCACTACACCGATACCTCCTGTCTGTGCCAGTCACTACACTGATACCTCCAGTCTGTGCCAGTCACTACACTGATACCTCCAGTCTGTGCCAGTCACTACACTGATACCTCCAGTCTGTGCCAGTCACTACACTGATAACTCCAGCCTGTGCCAGTCACTACACTGATACCTCCAGTCTGTGCCAGTCACTACACTGATACCTCCAGTCTGTACCAGTCACTACACTGATACCTCCAGTCTGTGCCAGTCACTACACTGATACCTCCAGTCTGTGCCAGTCACTACACCGATACCTCCTGTCTGTGCCAGTCACTACACTGATACCTCCAGCCTGTGCCAGTCACTACACTGATACCTCCAGTCTGTGCCAGTCACTACACTGATACCTCCAGTCTGTGCCAGTCACTACACTGATACCTCCAGTCTGTGCCAGTCACTACACTGATACCTCCAGTCTGTGCCAGTCACTACACTGATACCTCCAGTCTGTGCCAGTCACTACACTGATACCTCCAGCCTGTGCCAGTCACTACACTGATACCTCCAGCCTGTGCCAGTCACTACACTGATACCTCCAGCCTGTGCCAGTCACTACACTGATACCTCCAGTCTGTGCCAGTCACTACACTGATACCTCCAGTCTGTGCCAGTCACTACACTGATACCTCCAGTCTGTGCCAGTCACTACACTGATACCTCCAGTCTGTGCCAGTCACTACACTGATACCTCCAGTCTGTGCCAGTCACTACACTGATACCTCCAGTCTGTGCCAGTCACTACACTGATACCTCCAGTCTGTGCCCATCACTAGACCGATACCTCCAGTCTGTGCCAGTCACTACACTGATACCTCCAGTCTGTGCCAGTCACTACACTGATACCTCCAGTCTGTACCAGTCACTACACTGATACCTCCAGTCTGTGCCAGTCACTACACTGATACCTCCAGTCTGTGCCAGTCACTACACTGATACCTCCAGTCTGTGCCAGTCACTACACTGATACCTCCAGTCTGTGCCCATCACTACACTGATACCTCCAGTCTGTGCCAGTCACTACACTGACACCTCCAGTCTGTGCCAGTCACTACACTGATACCTCCAGTCTGTGCCCATCACTACACTGATACCTCCAGTCTGTGCCAGTCACTACACTGATACCTCCGGTCTGTGCCCATCACTAGACCGATACCTCCAGTCTGTACCAGTCACTACACTGATACCTCCAGTCTGTGCCAGTCACTACACTGACACCTCCAGTCTGTACCAGTCACTACACTGATACCTCCCGTCTGTGCCAGTCACTACACCGATACCTCCTGTCTGTGCCAGTCACTACACCGATATCTCCCGTCTGTGACAGTCACTGAGATATACAATATTGTTCTTACTTAAAGTACCCCCACTGTGCTGCACCTTCCTACATAACCTCACTGATCTCTACCATCCTACCCCTGCTCTCTAACCCTTCTGTATTTACCCCTTCCATCATCATTACGGTAAGCCCCTACCCCATACAGCTACCTGCACTCTCTATCTAGATATATACAGACACCAGCTGGTGACGGCTCATGTAGCTTTATGTGTATTACCTTATGTTATAATAGTCAGATTGGCCACCAAGCACTTCTACCTCTTGTGCCCCGCACCCTTCTCCCTCATAGATTATAAGTTCTTGGGACTAGGACCCCCCCCCCCCCCCCCTCCTATTGATGCTATTGTTACGGTAATTGTGTCTGAAACATAAAGAAGTCGCCATCTTCATCTTGTCTCTGATAACGCAATGCTCTCTGATAACCTTCAACAAAAGCCACTGGAAACAAATGGAGAGTCAGGTTATAGCGATTGGCCCTTCCTAGTAACAGAGTCATAAAATGTTTGGCTTATTGGCCATTAGATATGTCAAGGATTGGATATAGCCATGATTTATGGATTAAGGACCCCTCAAACTGCTCCTCATGTTTCTGTATCCTGGACCCCTGTGAGTGTGATATGGATAGAGCAGAATTTTTGGAGTTAACTGCAGTCGTACTGTATTTTTCCATTTCGTTACTGAGTTGCCTTCTTGGTATTGGCCAGTAGGTTTAGGATCCTCAGGTGCGGTACTCGCTGTGCCAACCCGGATCCTCTATGTACATTCAGGCCTGGAGTCTATATTTGTATTAAAAAATATTTGCTCTTACAGATATTCCAAATAGCACACGGAGCGCCCCAAACTATTCTCCACTTGTTTGTCACGTTGTTAATTCTACTAGGTATAAATGTTCTTATCGTACAGAAGAGGGTCCCCCCGAGCCCCAATGATAAGGATTGCAGGGGGAGGGGGACAGAAGTCTCATCCCTCGGCCTCCTCTTCTGATATTCTGACTCTGGGTCACACGACCGTCTCCGCTCTACTCTATGGACCTGCAGCCTCAATAGTAGAGGATGAAGAATAAGACTTACCCCGACTACTGCGCTCCGTAACGCTGCTCATTGGGACACCAAGGACTGTCTGCAGATCATAAAGTGCTCATAAACATTGGAGGACCGACAAGTTCCACCAGAGCTCAGATACAGATAATTCCAGAGCAAAGCAATAGAAAAACATAAAGAATATTCTAAGAAACAATTCAGAAGAATGCAAACTTGTAATGATATTGGCACCAAGACCGAGAACAAACACAAACAGCATCTCGGCCTGGTGGCTCTGGCTAGAAGAATAGTAGCCAACTCCTAGCCACTAATAGTCATCTCGGCCATCGGGATCCTATATAAGGTGTTCAGAAGAGAACGTCTGGTCTGAAGCCCCATCTATGCAAATGGAAACTAGATATTCCCAAAAAAGCAAATTGAAGAACTTTCTCAAGTCTAATTGTCTGATGATCTAATCATTGCTCGGATAGAAAAACTATTATATCCCATAACGGCCTCTAGAGAGTATAATGTCCCATAATGTACACCTCCCCCCACACCCACATTGTATAACATCCCATAGTGGCCCCTGCACAAAGTATTATGTCCCATAGTGGCCCCTGCACACAGTATTATGTCCCATAGTGGCCCCTGCAAACAGTATTATCCCCCATGGTAGCTCCTGCACACAGTATTATGCCCCATAGTGGCCCCTGCACACAGTATTATGCCCCATAGTGGCCCCTGCACACAGTATTATCCCCCATAGTGGCCCCTGCACACAGTATTATGCCCCATAGTGGCCCCTGCGCACAGTATTATGCCCCATAGTGGCCCCTGCACACAGTATTATCCCCCATAGTGGCCCCTGCACACAGTATTATGTCCCATAGTGGCCCCTGCACACTGTATTATGTCCCATAGTGGCCCCTGCACACAGTATT
The DNA here is from genome assembly GCF_031893055.1 of Leptodactylus fuscus. Classification (NCBI taxonomy): domain Eukaryota; kingdom Metazoa; phylum Chordata; class Amphibia; order Anura; family Leptodactylidae; genus Leptodactylus; species Leptodactylus fuscus. The sequence continues at coordinate 180,186,263 of NC_134270.1, read as the reverse complement.
ATGCCCCATAGTGGCCCCTGCACACAGTATTATCCCCCATAGTGGCCCCTGCACACAGTATTATGTCCCATAGTGGCCCCTGCACACAGTATTATGTCCCATAGTGACCCCTGCACACAGTATTATGACCCATTGTGGCCCCTGCACACAGTATTATCCCCCATAGTGGCCCCTGCACACAGTATTATGCCCCATAGTGGCCCCTGCACACAGTATTATGTCCCATAGTGGCCCCTGCACACTGTATTATGCCCCATAGTGGCCCCTGCACACAGTATTATGCCCCATAGTGGCCCCTGCACACAGTATTATCCCCCATAGTGGCCCCTGCACACAGTATTATGTCCCATAGTGGCCCCTGCACACAGTATTATGTCCCATAGTGACCCCTGCACACAGTATTATGCCCCATTGTGGCCCCTGCACACAGTATTATCCCCCATAGTGTCCACTGCACACAGTATTATGCCCCATAGTGGCCCCTGCACACAGTATTATCCCCCATAGTGGCCCCTGCACACAGTATTATGTCCCATAGTGGCCCCTGCACACTGTATTATGTCCCATAGTGGCCCCTGCACACAGTATTATGCCCCATAGTGGCCCCTGCACACAGTATTATCCCCCATAGTGGCCCCTGCACACAGTATTATGTCCCATAGTGGCCCCTGCACACAGTATTATGCCCCATTGTGGCCCCTGCACACAGTATTATGCCCCATAGTGACCCCTACACACAGTATTATGTCCCATAGTGGCCCCTGCACACAGTATTATGCCCCATTGTGGCCCCTGCACACAGTATTATGTCCCATAGTGGCCCCTGCACACAGTATTATGCCCCATAGTGGCCCCTGCACACAGTATTATGTCCCATAGTGGCCCCTGCAAACAGTATTATCCCCCATAGTGGCCCCTGCACACAGTATTATGTCCCATAGTGGCCCCTGCAAACAGTATTATCCCCCATGGTAGCTCCTGCACACAGTATTATCCCCCATAGTGGCCCCGGCACACAGTATTATGCCCCATAGTGGCCCCTGCGCACAGTATTATGCCCCATAGTGGCTCATGCACACAGTATTATACCCCAAAAGTGACCCCTACACACAGTATTATGCCCCATCGTGACCCCTGCACACAGTATTATGCCCCATAGTGGCCCCTGCACACAGTATTATCCCCCATAGTGGCCCCTGCACACAGTATTATGTCCCATAGTGGCCCCTGCACACTGTATTATGTCCCATAGTGGCCCCTGCACACAGTATTATGCCCCATAGTGGCCCCTGCACACAGTATTATCCCCCATAGTGGCCCCTGCACACAGTATTATGTCCCATAGTGGCCCCTGCACACAGTATTATGTCCCATAGTGACCCCTGCACACAGTATTATGCCCCATTGTGGCCCCTGCACACAGTATTATCCCCCATAGTGGCCCCTGCACACAGTATTATGCCCCATAGTGGCCCCTGCACACAGTATTATGCCCCATTGTGGCCCCTGCACACAGTATTATGCCCCATAGTGGCCCCTGCACACAGTATTATGTCCCATAGTGGCCCCTGCACACAGTATTATGCCCCATTGTGGCCCCTGCACACAGTATTATGCCCCATAGTGGCCCCTGCACACAGTATTATGTCCCATAGTGGCCCCTGCACACAGTATTATGTCCCATAGTGGCCCCCGCACACAATATTATACCCCATAGTGGCCCATGCACACAGTATTATACCCCAAAGTGACCCCTACACACAGTATTATGCCCAATAGTGGCCCCTGCACACAGTAATATGCCCCATAGTGGCCCCTGCACACAGTATTATGTCCCATAGTGGCCCCTGCAAACAGGATTATCCCCCATGGTAGCAACTGCACACAGTATTATCCCCCATAGTGGCCCCTGCACACAGTATTATGTCCCATAGTGGCCCCCGCACACAGTATTATACCCCATAGTGGCCCATGCACACAGTATTATACCCCAAAGTGACCCCTACACACAGTATTATGCCCCATAGTGGCCCCTGCACACAGTATTATGTCCCATAGTGGCCCCTGCACACAGTATTATGTCCCATAGTGGCCCCTGCACACAGTATTATGTCCCATAGTGGCCCCTGCAAACAGTATTATCCCCCATAGTGGCCCCTGCACACAGTATTATGTCCCATAGTGGCCCCTGCAAACAGTATTATCCCCCATAGTGGCCCCTGCACACAGTATTATGTCCCATAGTGGCCCCTGCAAACAGTATTATCCCCCATGGTAGCTCCTGCACACAGTATTATCCCCCATAGTGGCCCCTGCACACAGTATTATGCCCCATAGTGGCCCCTGCGCACAGTATTATGCCCCATAGTGGCTCATGCACACAGTATTATACCCCAAAAGTGACCCCTACACACAGTATTATGTCCCATAGTGACCCCTGCACACAGTATTATCCCCCATAGTGGCCCCTGCACACAGTATTATGTCCCTAGTGGGCCCTGCACACAGTATTATGTCCCATAGTGGCCCCTGCACACGGTATTATTTTCCATAGTGGCCCCTGCACACAGTATTATGTCCCATAGTGGCCCCTGCACACAGTATTATGCCCCATAGTGGCCCCTGCACACAGTATTATGTCCCATAGTGGCCCCCGCACACAGTATTATATCCCATAGTGACCCCTTCACACAGTATTATGTCCCATAGTGGCCCCTGCACACAGTATTATGTCCTTTAGTGACCCCTGCACACAGTATTATGTCCCATAGTGGCCCCTGCACACAGTATTATCCCCCATAGTGGCCCCTGCACACAGTATTATGTCCCATAGTGGCCCCTGCACACAGTATTATGTCCCATAGTGGCCCCTGCACACAGTATTATCCCCCATAGTGGCCCCTGCACACAGTATTATCCCCCATAGTGGCCCCTGCACACAGTATTATGTCCCATAGTGGCCCCTGCACACAGTATTACACCCCATAGTGGCCCCTGCACTCAGTATTTTGTCCCATAGTGGCCCTTGCACAAAGTATTATGTCCCATAGTGGCCCCTGCACACAGTATTATCCCCCTTAGTGGCCCCTGCACACAGTATTATGTCCCATAGTGGCCCTTGCACACAGTATTATGTCCCATAGTGGCCCTTGCACACAGTATTATGCCCCATAGTGGCTCCTGCACACAGTATTATGTCCCATAGTGGCCCCTGCACATAGTATTATGTCCCATAGTGACCCCTGCACACAGTATTATCCCCCATAGTGACCCCTGCACACAGTATTATGTCCCATAGTGGCCCTGCACACAGTATTATGTCCCATAGTGGCCCCTGCACACAGTATTATGTCCCATAGTGGCCCTGCACACAGTATTATGTCCCATAGTGGCCCCTGCACACAGTATTACGTCCCATAGTTGCCCCTGCACACAGTATTACACCCCATAGTGGCCCCTGTACACAGTATTATGTCCCATAGTGGCCCCTGCACAAAGTATTATGTCCCATAGTGGCCCCTGCACACAGTATTATCCCCCATAGTGGCCCCTGCACAAAGTATTATGTCCCATATTGACCCCTGCACACAGTATTATGTCCCATAGTGGCCCCTGCACACAGTATTATGTCCCATAGTGGCCGCTGCACACAGTATTATCCCCCATAGTGGCTCCTGCACACAGTATTATCCTCCATAGTGACCCCTGCACACAGTATTATGTCCCATAGTGGCCCTGCACACAGTATTATGTCCCATAGTGGCCCCTGCACACAGTATTACACCCCATAGTGGCCCCTGCACACAGTATTACACCCTATTGTGGCCCCTGCACACAGTTTTATCCCCCATAGTGGCCCCTGCACACAGTATTATGTCCCATAGTTGCCCCTGCACACAGTATTATCTCCATAGTGGCCCCTCACACAGTATTATGTCCCATAGTTGCCCCTGCACACAGTATTATCTCCATAGTGGCCCCTGCACACAGTATTATGTCCCATAGTGGCCCCTGCACACAGTATTATCTCCATAGTGGCCCCTGCACACAGTATTATCCCCCATAGTGACCACTGCACACAGTATTATGTCCCATAGTGACCCCTGCACACAGTATTATCCCCCATAGTAGCCCCTGCACACAGTATTATGTCCCATAGTGGCCCCTGCACACAGTGTTATGTCCCATAGTGGCCCCTGCACACAGTATTATGCCCCATAGTGGCCCCTGCACACAGTATTATGCCCCATAGTGGCCCCTGCACACAGTATTATCCCCCATAGTGGCCCCTGCACACAGTATTATCCCCCATAGTGGCCCCTGCACACAGTATTATACCCCATAGTGGCCCCTGCACACAGTATTATGTCCCATAGTGGCCCCTGCACACAGTATTATGCCCCATAGTGGCCGCTGCACACAGTATTATGTCCCATAGTGTCCCCTGCACACAGTATTATCCCCCATAGTGGCCCCTGCACACAGTATTATCCCCCATAGTGGCCCCTGCACACAGTATTATACCCCATAGTGGCCCCTGCACACAGTATTATGTCCCATAGTGGCCCCTGCACACAGTATTATGCCCCATAATGGCCGCTGCACACAGTATTATGTCCCATAGTGGCCCCTGCACACAGTATTATGTCCCATAGTGACCCCTGCACACAGTATTATGTCCCATAGTGGCCCCCGCACACAGTATTATATCCCATAGTGACCCCTTCACACAGTATTATGTCCCATAGTGGCCCCTGCACACAGTATTATCCCCCATAGTGGCCCCTGCACACAGTATTATGTCCCATAGTTGCCCCTGCACACAGTATTATCTCCATAGTGGCCCCTGCACACAGTATTATGTCCCATAGTGGCCCTGCACACAGTATTATGTCCCATAGTGGCCCCTGCACACAGTATTACACCCCATAGTGGCCCCTGCACACAGTATTACACCCTATTGTGGCCCCTGCACACAGTTTTATCCCCCATAGTGGCCCCTGCACACAGTATTATGTCCCATAGTTGCCCCTGCACACAGTATTATCTCCATAGTGGCCCCTCACACAGTATTATGTCCCATAGTTGCCCCTGCACACAGTATTATCTCCATAGTGGCCCCTGCACACAGTATTATGTCCCATAGTGGCCCCTGCACACAGTATTATCTCCATAGTGGCCCCTGCACACAGTATTATCCCCCATAGTGACCACTGCACACAGTATTATGTCCCATAGTGACCCCTGCACACAGTATTATCCCCCATAGTAGCCCCTGCACACAGTATTATGTCCCATAGTGGCCCCTGCACACAGTGTTATGTCCCATAGTGGCCCCTGCACACAGTATTATGCCCCATAGTGGCCCCTGCACACAGTATTATGCCCCATAGTGGCCCCTGCACACAGTATTATCCCCCATAGTGGCCCCTGCACACAGTATTATCCCCCATAGTGGCCCCTGCACACAGTATTATACCCCATAGTGGCCCCTGCACACAGTATTATGTCCCATAGTGGCCCCTGCACACAGTATTATGCCCCATAGTGGCCGCTGCACACAGTATTATGTCCCATAGTGTCCCCTGCACACAGTATTATCCCCCATAGTGGCCCCTGCACACAGTATTATCCCCCATAGTGGCCCCTGCACACAGTATTATACCCCATAGTGGCCCCTGCACACAGTATTATGTCCCATAGTGGCCCCTGCACACAGTATTATGCCCCATAGTGGCCGCTGCACACAGTATTATGTCCCATAGTGGCCCCCGCACACAGTATTATATCCCATAGTGAACCCTTCACACAGTATTATGTCCCATAGTGGCCCCTGCACACAGTATTATCCCCCATAGTGGCCCCTGCACACAGTATTATGTCCCATAGTTGCCCCTGCACACAGTATTATCTCCATAGTGGCCCCTGCACACAGTATTATGTCCCATAGTGGCCCTGCACACAGTATTATGTCCCATAGTGGCCCCTGCACACAGTATTACACCCCATAGTGGCCCCTGCACACAGTATTACACCCTATTGTGGCCCCTGCACACAGTTTTATCCCCCATAGTGGCCCCTGCACACAGTATTATGTCCCATAGTTGCCCCTGCACACAGTATTATCTCCATAGTGGCCCCTCACACAGTATTATGTCCCATAGTTGCCCCTGCACACAGTATTATCTCCATAGTGGCCCCTGCACACAGTATTATGTCCCATAGTGGCCCCTGCACACAGTATTATCTCCATAGTGGCCCCTGCACACAGTATTATCCCCCATAGTGACCACTGCACACAGTATTATGTCCCATAGTGACCCCTGCACACAGTATTATCCCCCATAGTAGCCCCTGCACACAGTATTATGTCCCATAGTGGCCCCTGCACACAGTGTTATGTCCCATAGTGGCCCCTGCACACAGTATTATGCCCCATAGTGGCCCCTGCACACAGTATTATGCCCCATAGTGGCCCCTGCACACAGTATTATCCCCCATAGTGGCCCCTGCACACAGTATTATCCCCCATAGTGGCCCCTGCACACAGTATTATACCCCATAGTGGCCCCTGCACACAGTATTATGTCCCATAGTGGCCCCTGCACACAGTATTATGCCCCATAGTGGCCGCTGCACACAGTATTATGTCCCATAGTGTCCCCTGCACACAGTATTATCCCCCATAGTGGCCCCTGCACACAGTATTATCCCCCATAGTGGCCCCTGCACACAGTATTATACACCATAGTGGCCCCTGCACACAGTATTATGTCCCATAGTGGCCCCTGCACACAGTATTATGCCCCATAGTGGCCGCTGCACACAGTATTATGTCCCATAGTGGCCCCCGCACACAGTATTATATCCCATAGTGACCCCTTCACACAGTATTATGTCCCATAGTGGCCCCTGCACACAGTATTATCCCCCATAGTGGCCCCTGCACACAGTATTATGTCCCATAGTGGCCCCTGCACACAGTATTATCCCCCATAGTGACCCCTGCACACAGTATTATGTCCCATAGTGGCCCCTGCACACAGTATTATGTCCCATAGTGGCCCCTGCACACAGTATTATCCCCCATAGTGGCCCCTGCACACAGTATTATGTCCCATAGTGGCCCCTGCACACAGTATTACACCCCATAGTGGCCCCTGCACACAGTATTATGTCCCATAGTGTCCCCTGCACACAGTATTATCCCCCATAGTGGCCCCTGCACACAGTATTATACCCCATAGTGGCCCATGCACACAGTATTATACCCCAAAGTGACCCCTACACACAGTATTATGCCCCATAGTGGCCCCTGCACACAGTATTATGCCCCATTGTGGCCCCTGCACACAGTATTATGTCCCATAGTGGCCCCTGCACACAGTATTATGCCCCATAGTGGCCCCTGCACACAGTATTATGCCCCATAGTTGCACCTGCACACAGTATTATGTCCCATAGTGGCCCCTGCAAACAGTATTATCCCCCATAGTGGCCCCTGCACACAGTATTATGTCCCATAGTGGCCCCTGCAAACAGTATTATCCCCCATAGTGGCCCCTGCACACAGTATTATGTCCCATAGTGGCCCCTGCAAACAGTATTATCCCCCATGGTAGCTCCTGCACACAGTATTATCCCCCATAGTGACCCCTGCACACAGTATTATGTCCCATAGTGGCCCCTGGACACAGTATTATGTCCCATAGTGGCCCTGCACACAGTATTATGTCCCATAGTGGCCCCTGCACACAGTATTACGTCCCATAGTGGCCCCTGCACACAGTATTACACCCCATAGTGGCCCCTGCACACAGTATTATGTCCTTTAGTGACCCCTGCACACAGTATTATGTCCCATAGTGGCCCCTGCACACAGTATTATCCCCCATAGTGGCCCCTGCACACAGTATTATGTCCCATAGTGGCCCCTGCACAAAGTATTATGTCCCATATTAACCCCTGCACACAGTATTATGCCCCATAGTGGCCGCTGCACACATTATTATCCCCCATAGTGGCTCCTGCACACAGTTTTATCCTCCATAGTGGCCCCTGCACACAGGATTATGTCCCATAGTGGCTCCTGCACACAGTATTATGTCCCATAGTGGCCCCTGCACACAGTATTCTCCCCCATAGTGGCTCCTGCACACAGTATTATCCCCATAGTGGCCCCTGCACACAGTATTATCCTCCATAGTGGCCCCTGCACACAGTATTATGTCCCATAGTGGCCCTGCACACAGTATTATGTCCCATAGTGGCCCCTGCACACTGTATTACACCCCATAGTGGCCCCTGCACACAGTATTACACCCTATTGTGGCCCCTGCACACAGTTTTATCCCCATTAGTGGCTCCTGCACACAGTATTATCCCCCATAGTGGCCCCTGCACACAGTATTATGTCCCATAGTTGCCCCTGCACACAGTATTATCTCCATAGTGGCCCCTGCACACATTATTATGTCCCATAGTTGCCCCTGCACACAGTATTATCTCCATAGTGGCCCCTGCACACAGTATTATGTCCCATAGTGGCCCCTGCACACAGTATTATCTCCATAGTGGCCCCTGCACACAGTATTATCCCCCATAGTAGCCCCTGCACACAGTATTATGTCCCATAGTGGCCCCTGCACACAGTGTTATGTCCCATAGTGGCCCCTGCACACAGTATTATGCCCCATAGTGGCCCCTGCACACAGTATTATACCCCATAGTGGCCCCTGCACACAGTATTATCCCCCATAGTGGCCCCTGCACACAGTATTATCCCCCATAGTGGCCCCTGCACACAGTATTATACCCCATAGTGGCCCCTGCACACAGTATTATACCCAAAAGTGGCCCCTGCACACTGTATTATACCTTATAGTGGCCCCTGCACTCAGTATTATGTAACATAGTGGCCCCTGCACACAGTATTATCCCAAAAGTAGCTCCTGCACACAGTATTATCCCCCATAGTGGCCCCTGCACACAGTTTTATGTCCCATAGTGGCCCTTGCACACAGTATTATGTCCCATAGTGGCCCTTTCACACAGTATTACACCCCATAGTGGCCCCTGCACACAGTATTATGTCCCATAGTGGCCACTGCACACAGTATTATGTCCCATAGTGGCCACTGCACACAGTATTATCCCCCATAGTGGCCCCTGCACACAGTATTATGTCCCATAATGTCCCCTCTACACTTTATTATGCCCCATAGTGGCCCCTGCACACAGTATTATGTCCCATAGTGGCCCCTGCATACAGTATTATCCCCCATAGTGACCCCTGCACACAGTATTATGTCCCATAGTGACCCCTGCACACAGCATTATGTCCCATAGTGGCCCCTGCACACAGTATTATACCCCATAGTGGCCCCTGCACACAGTATTATGCCCCATAGTGGCCCCTGCACACAGTATTATGCCCCATAGTAGCCCCTGCACACAGTATTTTGTCCCATAGTGGCCCTTGCACAAAGTATTATGTCCCATAGTGGCCCCTGCACACAGCATTATGTCCCATAGTGGCCCCTGCACACAGTATTATACCCCATAGTGGCCCATGCACACAGTATTATGCCCCATAGTGGCCCCTGCACACAGTATTATGTCCCATAGTGACCCCTGCACACAGTATTATGCCCCATAGTGCCCCCTGCACACAGTATTATGCCCCATAGTGGCCCCTGCACACAGTATTATCCCCCATAGTGGCCCCTGCACACAGTATTATCCTCCATAGTGGCCCCTGCACACAGTATTATGCCCCATAGTGGCCCCTGCACACAGTATTATCCCCCATAGTGGCCCCTGCACACAGTATTATCCTCCATAGTGGCCCCTGCACACAGTATTATGTCCCATAGTGGCCCCTGCACACAGTATTATCCCCCATAGTAGCTCCTGCACACAGTATTACACCCCATAGAGGCCCCTGCACACAGTTGTATCCCCATTAGTGGCTCCTGCACATAGTATTTTCCCCCATAGTGGCCCCTGCACACAGTATTATGTCCCATAGTTGCCCCTGCACACAGTATTATCTCCATAGTGGCCCCTGCACACAGTATTATGTCCCATAGTGGCCCCTGCACACAGTATTATCTCCATAGTGGCCCCTGCACACAGTATTATCCCCCATAGTGACCCCTGCACACAGTATTTTGTCCCATAGTGGCCCCTGCACACAGTATTATCCCCCATAGTGACCCCTGCACACAGTATTATCCCCCATAGTAGCCCCTGCACACAGTATTATGTCCCATAGTGGCCCCTGCACACAGTATTATCTCCATAGTGGCCCCTGCACACAGTATTATCCCCCATAGTGACCCCTGCACACAGTATTTTGTCCCATAGTGGCCCCTGCACACAGTATTATCCCCCATAGTGACCCCTACACACAGTATTATCCCCCATAGTAGCCCCTGCACACAGTATTATGTCCCATAATGGCCCCTGCACACAGTATTATGCCCCATAGTGGCCCCTGCACACAGTATTATGCCCCATAGTGGCCCCTGCACACAGTATTATCCCCCATAGTGGCCCCTGCACACAGTATTATCCCCCATATTGGCCCCTGCACACAGTATTATACCCCATAGTGGCCCCTGCACACAGTATTATACCCTATAGTGGCCCCTGCACACAGTATTATGTCCCATAGTGGCCCCTGCACACTGTATTATACCCTATAGTGGCCCCTGCACACAGTATTATCCCCCATAGTAGCCCCTGCACACAGTATTATGTCCCATAGTGGCCCCTGCACACAGTGTTATGTCCCATAGTGGCCCCTGCACACAGTATTATGCCCCATAGTGGCCCCTGCACACAGTATTATACCCCATAGTGGCCCCTGCACACAGTATTATCCCCCATAGTGGCCCCTGCACACAGTATTATCCCCCATAGTGGCCCCTGCACACAGTATTATGTCCCATAGTGGCCACTGCACACAGTATTATCCCCCATAGTGGCCCCTGCACACAGTATTATGTCCCATAATGGCCCCTCTACACGGTATTATGCCCCATAGTGGCCCCTGCACACAGTATTATGTCCCATAGTGGCCCCTGCATACAGTATTATGTCCCATAGTGACCCCTGCACACAGTGTTATCCCCCATAGTGACCCCTGCACACAGTATTATGCCCCATAGTGGCCCCTGCACTCAGTATTTTGTCCCATAGTGGCCCTTGCACAAAATATTATGTCCCATAGTGGCCCCTGCACACAGCATTATGTCCCATAGTGGCCCCTGCACACAGTATTATACCCCATAGTGGCCCCTGCACACAGCATTATACCCCATAGTGACCCCTGCACACAGTATTATGTCCCATAGTGACCCCTGCACACAGTATTACGCCCCATAGTGGCCCCTGCACACAGTATTACACCCCATAGTGGCCCCTGCACACAGTATTATCCCCCATAGTAGCTCCTGCACACAGTATTACACCCCATAGTGGCCCCTGCACACAGTTGTATCCCCATTAGTGGCTCCTGCACACAGTATTTTCCCCCATAGTGGCCCCTGCACACAGTATTATGTCCCATAGTTGCCCCTGCACACAGTATTATCTCCATAGTGGCCCCTGCACACAGTATTATGTCCCATAGTGGCCCCTGCACACAGTATTATCTCCATAGTGGCCCCGGTACACAGTATTATCCCACAGAGTGACCCCTGCACACAGTATTTTGTCCCATAGTGGCCCCTGCACACAGTATTATCCCCCATAGTGACCCCTACACACAGTATTATCCCCCATAGTAGCCCCTGCACACAGTATTATGTCCCATAGTGGCCCCTGCACACAGTATTATGCCCCATAGTGGCCCCTGCACACAGTATTATGCCCCATAGTGGCCCCTGCACACAGTATTATCCCCCATATTGGCCCCTGCACACAGTATTATACCCCATAGTGGCCCCTGCACACAGTATTATACCCCATAGTGGCCCCTGCACACTGTATTATACCCTATAGTGGCCCCTGCACACAGTATTATCCCCCATAGTGGCCCCTGCACACAGTATTATGTCCCATAGTGGCCCCTGCACACAGTATTATCCCAATAGTAGCTCCTGCACACAGTATTATCCCCCATAGTGGCCCCTGCACACAGTATTATGTCCCATAGTGGCCCTTGCACACAGTATTATGTCCCATAGTGGCCCTTTCACACAGTATTATACCCCATTGTGGCCCCTGCACACAGTATTATACCCCATAGTGGCCCCTGCACACAGTATTATGTCCCATAGTGGCCCCTGCACACAGTATTGTGTCCCATAGTGACCCCTGCACACAGTATTATGTCCCATAGTGACCCCTGCACACAGTATTATGCTCCATAGTGGCCCCTGCACACAGTATTATGCCCCATAGTGGCCCCTGCACACAGTATTATGTCCCATAGTGGCCCCTGCACACGGTATTATTTCCCATAGTGGCCCCTGCACACAGTATTATGTCCCATAGTGACCCCTGCACACAGTATTATGTCCCATAGTGGCCCCTGCACACAGTATTATGTCCCATAGTGGCCCCTGCACACAGTATTATGTCCCATAGTGGCCCCTGCACACAGTATTATGTCCCATAGTGACCCCTGCACACAGTATTATGTCCCATAGTGGCCCCTGCACACAGTATTATGTCCCATAGTGGCCCCTGCACACAGTATTATGTCCCATAGTGGACCCCCCACACACACACAGTATTTTGGTGGTTTGCGGGTCTGCAGCTTTACTTACTCCCTGCTCCTGTTCTCAGCCACATCCGCTTCCCCTTCTGTTCTCCAGTGGACCTCAGCGACATGATATGGGATGTAGAAGGGGAAGCAGAGGCTGCTTTGAGCAAGAAAGGGGATCGGTAAGTAAATAGAGCTGATTACCTGCTGCCAACGGTCCCATACCGTCCTGACAGGGCCATGGAAGGTATATCAATAATCTGGCAGGTCTGATCAGACGTCTCCCTGGAACAAATCCAACTTGGTCTGGGTGTAAGGACAGACAAGTAGACAAGTCTAGTAGCAAAATTTTATTTTATGTCTATATTTATTCACTACAGTGGCTTCCAAAAGTATTCATATCCCTTAAACTTTTTTCCCATTTTGTTACAAACGTAAATGTATTTTATGAAGATTGTAAGAGAAAACCAACACAAAGTAGCAGAATGGGGAACATTTATCAATCCATGTCCGACACTTTTCTCTCTATATTTGGTTGGAGGTTGGTTAGAGGGGAGCAGAACATGATTAGGGTCGAGCCGATCTTGACATTTCAGGGTCGTTTTTAAAATCCGGTTTTCGATAATTTTCCAGCCAATCCCGATCCTCATCACAATCATGAAATTTGCTTGATCGCTGATCTTTCCCGATCTTTCTCGATCGCTCAGCCCTAAACATAATCTATTCTAGAAGATATGACACAGGCCCTAGAATAGAACCTAAAATCCGGACACTTCAGTCTGTGATTCCGCCACGCGTCCATAATGCCATAACTATAATGCCGTTTAGATAACTGTAGGTCCATTTAGTTTAAATACCTTTTTAAAAAATATTATAAAAAACGTAGGAACAAGGCAACTGGAACAAAGGATCTCAAGATCCCCTGTATAATATACCGTATTTTTCGGACTATAAGACGCACTTTTTTTCCCCAAAATTTTGGGGGAAAAGAAGGGTGCGTCTTATAGTCCGAATGTGCCTGGCCTGGCACCCGCCGTAATAGAGAGGCAAATGCAGGCAAGGGATAGACGCCGGGGCCTGAGACATCGCTGCGCTCCTCTGCCCTGCATGAAGCCAGCAGCGGCGATGCTATTCCGCTCCTCCGTCCCCCCGCCGCTAGCTTCATGCAGGGCAGAGGAGCGCAGTGATGTCTCAGGCCCCGGCACCTGTGATGGCGTCTATCCCGTGCCGGCATCCGCCTCTCTAGTACAGCGGATGCCGGGTCAGTATCGGTGGCCCCTTCTCCCCCTTCTACCCCGTACCTGTGAAGTTGCAGGCCGGCTCCTGCGCGGCGATATCGCAGGAGCCGACCTGTTCGGGTGACAGCCGGGAGCCTAATGAGGCTCCCAGGCCTTTCACTGCTGTATTAGTATTGCGGCTGGGTCTATGACCAGCCGTAATAGTAATATACAGAATGTCCCATAGACGGCAATACAGTTGTATTGCCGTCTATGGGACTTGCAATCAAGTGACCGCAGGTTCAAGCTCCCGAGGGGGAATAAAATAGTAAAAAAAAAAAAAAAGAAAGCTTTAAAAATATATAATAAAAATATGAAATAAATAAAAGTTCTAAATCACCTCCTGTCCCTAGAATATATATATATAAAAGTAGAAAATCATATGTCATAAACCACTGGGTTTTTTTTTTCAATACAAGGTGATCTAAGCAATAGATAGTCCCCAAAATGGTATAACTAAAAAGTACATCTGGCCCCGCAAAAAAAAAACGCTCTATGCGTCCCCGTACAGCTGCAGGGTCACCTGTCAATGTGGCCTTGCAGCTGTTGCAAACCTACAACTCCCATATATTAAATATTTTACCATTTTTTGCCTCAAAATTTTTTTTCCCCTATTTTCCTCCTCTAAAACCTAGGTGCGTCTTATAGTCCGAAAAATACGGTACATAAATCATTCTGTATTGCATTACATTGTGCATAGAATCTCTATGGGCTGTAGGGGAAGACAACCTGGAGGCCATTGATTGATGGCTACCCCTGGAAGGACCCCTGAAGGTGGGGGCGATCTCGCCTCCTATCACCCATAGTAGTGATTGATCATGGCATCTGAGGGGTTAAACCGCCAGGGTATGAATATTTTCCTGGCCCGACCGGTCTTCACTGTGTAATATTACAGCACTGAATGTTATCTATGTGATCAGGTGAGGTGATTGTATGGTGCTGGGCGGGAAGTGGTTAATCAATAGTAAGATGCCTCAGAATTTTTAAGGAGCTCACATCTCTCAGATAGACTGAGCGACCCTTAGTCAAGGAAGACGTCATATTCATAATCATTAGTTCTCTGTGCGGAGTGTCTTCACTTGGTCTGATGTAGATTATACAGCCTGGTCGCGGTTGGAAGGAAGGACCTGCGATAGCTCCTTCTCATACTTGGGGTGAAGCAGACGGTCACTTACAGTGCTGCCAAGTCGTCCCATACATGGGGTGGGATTTGTTCTCCCACATGGAGGTCACCACAGACAGTGTCCTTCTGTCACCCACCACCTGTACTGGGTCCAAGGGGCTCCCCAGGACAGAGCTGGCCCTCCTGATCAGCCTGTCAAGTCTATTTCTGTCCCTGGTTGATATTCTGCTCCCCCAGCAGGCCACACCGAAAAAGATGGCTGAGGCAACCACAGAGATGAAGAAGGCCCTAACAAGTGTCCCCTGGACTCCGAAGGCTCTCAGCCTCCTGAGCAGGTAGAGTCTGCTGTGGCCCTTTCTGTGCAGCGCCTCCAGGTGATCAGACCAGTCTAGTTTATTATTGAGGAGCACGCCCAGGTACTTATAGGTCCTGACTATCTCAATACATGTTCCCTATCGTCCTCAACAGCGGCACAATGTGGGGTATTTCTGCCCCTGTGTGCTGGTAGGACAGGCGGATATTTAATTAGCCAATAAGATGCGTGGCAGGCCCTATAAGAGGGCACAAGAACCTCCCCTCTGCGTGTTTTTTTCTGTCCTGTGTGGACAGAGGACAGGTGGGAGGACTTGTGTCCTCTTACAGGGCTCAGCTAGCTGAGCTTGATGTTTTGTTCAAAGTCACCCTCTTTCCTAGGGAAAGAGGGTGCTGGTTAGCCTGCGTTGGCTTATTTTTTCCTCTAAATCCTCCTTCTCCTCTCCCCTCCCTCCCTCCCCTCTCCTTCTTACCCTTTCAGCGTCTGTTGAGCGCTGATCCTCAGAGCCGCACCACGCCACTGCGTCCGTGGTTACGGCGGGTCCGTGCGGCAGCCGGAACTACTGTGTACGGCTGCATTCGCGGCGGCCGCATTTTGCTTGCGCTCACTTCCGGTTTTGACCGGAAGTTCGCGGCGCGGCGGCCGCGGCCAGCTCTAGGTTCCTTCAGGCTCCACTCCCATACTCAGAGCCCTAGCGGAGGAGGGGGTGAGTGTTCCCCTGGCTTGGGGATTGCTGGGGAGGGGAGATAAAATCCTCTATTAACCCCTGTTTGGGGTAGTGGATGGGAGTGGTTAGCTCCTCCCATTTCCGGCCAGCCAGGTTAAAGGTCAGGCCGGCCGTGTCACTAGTACCTTCCTGCTGTACCTGGAAGGCTGTGCTATTGTTGTGTGAGTCTGGTTATTGGTCTCACTAGCTTAATTGCGTTTGTTAACCTTGAGTCTGGTTATTGGTCTGTCACCTTTACTGATCCGGTCTTCTGAACCTGGTAAGATCTACCCCTTTTTAAAATCAATGGTATGAAGCATGGTGACAGTATTGCATGGTCTATTATCTCTTTATTGCAGGATATGTCATCCTCTACTACCCCTCCTGGGGATAGTAGGAGGAAATCCTCTGCCAAGAGGAAACACCTTTCCTGTTTTAATTGCGACACACCGCTCCCTGATGGTAGGTAGCGGTTTAAGGGGTTGTTCCCTTTGATGTATTGTGGTCCTATAACTTGCCTATTATTTTTAGGCTACGAATGGGCCCGTTGTCGCGGGTGTAGAGGTCCTCCACCTGAGGAGCCCTCTCCCAGAGATATGATGGCCTGGGTCAAGGAGATGGTGAGTTTGGGCATCGCTTGGGTAAATAGTTTTTCCCTTGCTTGTACTCTCCTTTTGTTTTGCAGGATGATTCCCTCAAAGGAATCCATTCCACCTTGTCTCAGCTCACCAAGAGACCATGCCCTGAGCACCGTTCCTCCTCCCTGCCCCCTTTGGAACAGCTGCGGGTGGCAGAGGATGATTCCTCCGAGGACGACTCAGTAATTTCCGGCAGACCTGCGTTCCATTATGAACAAACAGGCAGGCTGCTGAAGTCCATCCGGTCTACAGTGGGCCGAGATGTTGACGGGGAAGCCTCCACGTCTGCCTCTGGGGGACATATTGCCTTCCATGCAGACGCCACGCTGTCCGACCTTATGGCGCAGCAGTGGAAACAGCCAGAGAAGGGACACTCTCTCTCCAGGATTTTCAAGACTCTGTTTCCTGTTGACACTGCCCAATGGGATTCCTGGGGGCCTCCCCCGAAGGTGGATTTGGCCATAGCCAAGCTGTCCCGCAGAACCCTGGTGCCCTTAGAAGATGGTTCCAATCTTCAAGACCCTCTGGATCTTAGGGCGGACTCTGTTCTAAAAAAGATCTACTCCGCTTACTCTGCACAAGCCTCTGTGGCCATAGCCTCCTCCACGGCTGGCGACTTTCTGCACAACCGTTTAGCCGCCTTGGAGCGGGATATAGATGCGGGCGTGGATAGAGACGAAATTCTGACCTCTATGAAGAGAGTTCATAGGGCTGCAGATTATCTGGCGGAAGCTTCCCGCCATCAATTGAAGATCTCCGCCAAATCTATGGCGTTATCTACCGCCGCCCGTAGACCCCTGTGGCTAAAGCCTTGGCGTGCAGATTTTGCATCTAAGGCAGCTCTCTGCGCTCTCCCTTTTGAACCGGGAAGAGTGTTTGGCCAAAGTTTGGATGCCATTATGGAGGGATTAGCTGAAGGTAGGGGAAAGTCCCTACCTCAAGCATCCAGGGGCAGACGTGCTCCCTCTAGAGGCAGAGGTTCTTCCTCTAATTATAGATGCCCGGCTCAGCAGCGGCGTTCTAGATACCGCCCTAGGGGTGCCGGACGTGGAACTTCCAAGGAGGATACCAAGAGGAAGCCTGAGTTTTGACGTGGGGCAGCTCCCTGTGGCCCCTCTTCCTGTGGGAGGACGTCTCTCCTCCTTTTTCAAAGCATGGTCCACCCACATTCAAGACCCATGGGTGTTGAAGATTATACACCACGGGTATCATATCGATTTTCACCTTCCACCTCCAGATCGGTTCGTCACCACCCAAATCCTTCCACCTTCTCAGCAGTCCAGTCTGGAAGCCTCGGTCGCCGATTATGTTACCAAGGGCGCCCTGGAGAAGGTACCAGCCTCAGATCACGGTCTGGGAGTTTACTCCCCCGTCTTTCTGGTCCCCAAAGTCACCGGGGGCTGGAGAATGATAATAGACCTGAGGTACCTCAACCAGTTTATCAGAAAGAGGTCATTTCGAATGGAGACCGTGGATTCCGTGGCTGTTTTTCTTCAACCAGGAGAGGTGATGGTTACCCTCGACTTGAAGGACGCTTACCTACATGTCCCTATTGCTCGTTCCCACAGGAAGTTCCTCAGGATTGCCGTCTCTATGGCAGGCCACAGGGAGCACTATCAATTCACAGCTCTGACTTTCGGCATCACATCCGCCCCACTGGTATTCACCAAGGTGATCGCTCCGGTCGCTGCGACCCTCAGACTTCAGGGTCTTTTCATCGTCCCTTATCTAGACGACTGGCTACTGAAAGCTCAGTCCCCTGCTGCCCTCCTCCAGCAGCTCAACCTTGCCACCAACTTCCTACAAGAATTAGGATGGATTATCAATTGGGAGAAGTCCGAAGTCATTCCATCCACCCGAAGGAAATTCCTCGGTTTTTTAGTGGATTCAGAAGCGATGCAGATCTTCCTCTCCGGTCCAAGAAAAGAAAGGATCCAAGCCAGTGCACGATTCCTATTGCGCACTCGGCAGGTAACCATCCGCACCGCCATGAGAGTTCTGGGCCTGATGTCATCCTCGGCCAGGGCGGTCCCTTGGGCTTTATGGCATTTGCGTCCCCTACAGATGGAAGTGTTGAGAACCTGGAACAGGTCTCCACGGGGATTGCACAAGAAGATCTGCCTTTCTCCCGCTACCCGTCTTTCCCTCAGATGGTGGATACACCTGAAAGACGGAAGGTCCACGGTCCCGACAGTGTGGACCCTGTTGACAACAGATGCATCCCAGTGGGGATGGGGAGCCCATTGTCAAGACAAAACTGTACAAGGACGATGGGGATGTCCGGAGCTGGGGTCATCCAATCTCAAGGAACTCAGAGCAGTGTACCTGGCCCTAGTACACTTTGCCCCGGAATTGAAAGGCAAGTCAGTCAAGATCCGGTCAGACAATACGACGGTGGTTGTTTATATAAACAAACAAGGGGGCACCAGGTCACCAACCTTGCTGAGAGAGACGAATCTCATATTCACCTGGGCAGAGAAGAATCTGGTCCAGTTATCCGCTGTTCACATAAAGGGCTCCCTGAACATAGTAGCGGATCAGCTGAGTCGGGGTATTACCGTATCAGGAGAATGGTCTCTCAATCCAGACATATTTCAACAGATCGTCCAGAGATGGGGTCTCCCGGAGGTCGATCTTATGGCTACCCGACTCAACGCCAAGGTAGGGACCTTCTGCTCCCTGTACCAGGAGGACAATCCCTTGGCAGTGGATGCCCTGTCCATCCCATGGAGGTTCAGGCTGTTTTACATTTTCCCTCCAATTCCAATCATACCGAAGGTATTGATAAAAATAAGACAGGACCAAGCCTCGGGAATAGCCATAATCCCGTTCTGGCCAAAAAGGGCTTGGTTTGCTCAGCTCATACAAATGAGTCAGGGCATATATTGGAGGCTTCCCCCACTCCCAGACCTGGTAACCCAAGGAGAGCTGAGATGCCAGGATCTGAGGAGACTCAACCTGACAGCCTGGAGGTTGACCAGTCCCTATTGAGAAATAGAGGACTGTCACAAGCCGTCTTGAAGACCCTATCCAGCACCAAAGCAGATTCGACTAACAAGAACTACCGTCGAATAAGTAACATCTTTAATGCCTGGTGTCTGCAGCATCAAGTGGACTCCACCGATCCCCCTACGGAGGCGATCCTGGACTTCCTTCAAGACTGACTAGACAGAGGTATTGCTGTGGCCACACTCACAGTACACGTAGCAGCCCTGTCCGCCTATCTGGGGAGGCGTTTGTCTCAAGATTCCTTAGTGAGCACCTTTATTAAAGGGGCAACTAGGCTGAGACCGGTGGTAAACACCCCTGTCCACCAATGGGACCTTATTCCGGTCCTAAACGCTCTATGTGTTCATCCATTTGAACCTTTGGAGGAAATCTCCCTCAAGTCATTAACCGGCAAGATGGCGCTACTATTGGCAGTAACAACTGCCAAACTGGTTGGTGAACTACAAGCCTGGTCCGCTGAGGAGCCATATACCACCTTTTTTTCTGACCATGTGCAGCTTAGGTTCCTCCCGGGTTTTCGTCCCAAGGTGTCATCCGCTGTAAACAGAAACCAGATAATCTCCCTTCCGGTATTTTTTCCTTTCCCTTCTTCTGCTGAAGAAGAAAGAGGGCACAAACTGGACGTGGTCCGATGCGTACAGATTTACTTACAGCGCACTCGCCCTTTTAGGCGAACTGAAAACCTGTTGATCAGCTACACTGGGAGAAACAAGGGCGCCAAAGCCGCTAAAGCCACAATATCCCGGTGGGTTACCGAGACTATTAAAATCGCCTATACCACCCAAGGTTTGTCGGCTCCAGCATTTCTTCATGCCCACTCAACCAGGGCAGTGTCCACCTCTCGGGCAGAAAAAAGTGCCTTGCCGGTGGATCAAATCTGTGCAGCGGCCTCCTGGGCGTCGGAATCTACCTTCATCCCGCATTATAGTCTGAAGGACCAAGTGGCAGATTCCACTGCCTTTGCCCATACCGTTTTAAGTTCGGTTATGGGTTAATCCCACCCATCTTGGGGACCTGCTTGCTATATCCCCACATTGTGCCGCTGTTGAGGACGATAGGGAACGAGTGATTATGAAGATAATCTTGTTTCCCTTAGTCCTAACAGCGGCACAAGATTTCCCACCCTGGGAATCATATCTTATGTCTAAAAGCTGTATATAAATATTATGGAGGTACTTTTGTATTTACACGCAGAGGGGAGGTTCTTGTGCCCTCTTATAGGGCCTGCCACGCATCTTATTGGCTAATTAAATATCCCCCTGTCCTACCAGCACACAGGGGCAGAAATACCCCACATTGTGCCGCTGTTAGGACTAAGGGAAACAAGATTATCTTCATAATCACTCGTTCCTTGGATCTCCACTGGGGTCGGAGTACCTCTCCGTTTACTAAAGTCCACCACCATCTCCTTGGTCTTCCCAGCATTAATCCTGAGGTGGTTCTGCTGGCGCCATTCAACAAAATCCCGGTTTAAGTCTCTGTATTCCCTATCGTCGCCATCAGTGATAAGGCCGACTATAGCAGAGTCATCAGAGGACTTCTGTAAGTAACAGCTGGAGGAGTTGTGCCTAAAGTCAGCAGTGTACAGTGTGAAGAGAAATGGGGCAAGAGCTGGACCTTGTGGTGCCCCCGTACTACAGATCACAGTGTCAGACACACAGTCCCGGGCTCTCACATACTGAGGGCGGGTTGTCAGGTAGTCTAGGATCCAGTTGGACAGGTGATGGTCCACCCCACCAAGGTCCAGCTTCTCCCTCAGTAGCCCTGGATAAATGGTGTTAAAAGCTCCGGAGAAATCAAAGAACATTATCTCACAGTGTTCCCGGGATTCTCCAGGTGAGAGAGAACTCTATGAAGAAGGTGGATAATGGCATCATCTACTCCAATGCCCGGCCGGTAGGCAAACTGAAGTGGGTCCAGAGCGGAGCTCACTAGGGGGCGTAGGTGTGTCAGGACCAGTCTCTCATGGAGATATTTGTAATAGGAACAGGAGGATTCTCTGAGTAGAAAGCCTCTGGATCCATAAACTGAGGTCAGGGAGCCCAGAGGGTCCCAATAAAAATGGGACTTGTCTGCTTGCTGTAATATCTCTGCCCTCTCCGTGTGATATTGTACATGGTCCATGCCCATAATATGCACCATATAAGGTACAGTGAGGGTCTGTAATGTACTAATCCCTAAGAATATGCTATGGGACATGACTGGGGTGATAGATGTTTTACTATCCAGGTAATTCTCAGGATACAGCTATATCCTGTTCCTTAATCTTTGACTAATTTAAAAATATAGCTGCCGGGACGTTCTGCAAGTTCCTTTGACATATTAACACCCCCCTCCCCCCCTCCACCCCTCCACCCCTCCATAACATCAATTGCAGGATAGGTTTGATCTGCTCACTAGAGGTTGTCTACTGAAGGGGCGGGGCTAGGACTATAAATACGTCTACGGTACAGTACGGTACAATTACTGTTTCAGTTACTGCAGGAAATAATATCAGTCTGTTCCCTGAAGAGTAAGGATATGGAGAAGAGAGACTGTGAGCAGCTGACTCACCGGAGGAGCGAGGGAGTGACTATAGGAATGAATATATGGCCCATATTCCATGGAGAATATGTTACGAGAGTGTTTTGTGCCTCCATGTTCTCCATTTTTAGTGTTGATAGCCCATTTTCCAGGGAAGGGTTGCTGGATGCCATGAGGATGCCCAGGACAGGAGAAGGAAGGTAGGTATAAGTGTTATGTCCGATCCCTGAACCTTCACTTATTATACTCTCAGGAGACTCCGAGACTTTGCTACAGTTACACTTTAACATCTGTAGATTTTGGTTATTGTGTTATTTCTTAAAGAATCAGCAAATTGCCTGACACTTAAATATGATCCCATCCCCCTAAAACACAGCGATCCAATCCATGTGGAAGCAAGGATCGGACAAAAACTTTACGGCATAAGGACCCACCAATCATCTCCTCATATCTCAGCGTCCTGGCCCCCGTGAGTGTCATGGAGAGGGATATTGGGAGCATACTGGTAGTCACACTTGTGCTTCGCCTCTTAGCTACTGAGGTGCCATGTTAGTATTAGCTCAAACATTTACATTCCACCCGGAGCCAACCTGGATCCCTCTAAGTGAGGGCGATGTTATATTTGTTTTTAAAAATATTTGTTCTTCCAAAATCTGAAGATGCCCGAGGATGAGACAGTCATCATGTATCTTGCCACGTATCGATCCCATGTTCCAAGTTTCAGGTTCCTTTAGTATAGTCAGCTATTGTCCATTGTGTCACTCCCGGTGTCAGACATTGAGGTCTGCGGCTCTCGCTGGGGAACTTGCAGGTCAATTTATTTAATAAAAAACAGTTAAAACTTTTACTGGTAAAGTAATATCACAAGACACCAGAAAGGAATATAAGGCAGGAAAAATGCTGCAGAAAAAAATGCAAACAAATTCTGTTGTTTTCTCCTGTTTTCCTCAGCAATGTGTGATTGAAATGACCTGAAATCTCATTCACTTTACTGGTACAGTAACACGTAGCATTTGTAGCTGCTAGAAAACCACTGCTAAGGACAGGCAACAAGCAGAAGAGACTTGTTTGGGCTAAAGACCACAAGGAATGGACATGAGACCAGTGGAAATCTGTGCCAAGGTCTGATGAGTCCAAATTTGAGATCTTTGGTTCCAACCACCGTGTCTTTGTGCGACACAGAAAAGGTGAATGGATGGACTCTACATGCCTGGTTCCCACCGTGAAGCATGAAGGAGGAGGTGTGATGGTGTGGGGGGGCCAAGCTGGTGACACTGTTGGGGATTTATACTGAACCAGCATGGCTACCACAGCATCTTGCATCGGCATGCTATTCCATCCGGTTTGCGTTTAGTTGGACCATCATTTATTTTTCAACAGGACAATGACCCCAAACATCTCCAGGCTGTGTAAGGGCTATCTGACCAAGAAGGAGAGTGATGGGGTGCTATGACCTGGCCTCCACAGTCACCAGACCTGATCCCAATCCAGATGGTTTGGGGTGAACTGGACCACAGAGTGAAGACAAAAGGGACAACAAGTGCTAAGCATCTCTGGGAACTGCTTCAAGACTGTTGGAAGACCATTTCAGGTGACTACCTCATGAAGCTCATCAAGAGAATGCCAAGAGTGTGCAAAGCAGGAATCAAAGCAAACGGTGGCTACTTTTAAGAACCGAGAATATAAGATATATTTTCAGTTGTGTCACACTGTTTTGGTAAGTCTATAATTCCACATGTGTTACTTCTGAGTTTTGATGCCTTCAGTGTGAATCTACAATTGTCATAGTCATGAAAATACAGAAAACTCTTTGAATGAGAAGGTGTGTCCAAACTTTTGGTCTGTACTGTATATACACAGTGTTTGGTAATGGTTACATGGTTGAGGGTTCTCTTTAACTGGGACATATCATATCACATACAGTACTTGGTAATGTTTCTCTTTGAAGGTGGATTTAGGAGAAGTGGAACCGCATTGGCGTCTGGGTATTGCACTATTGGCGGCGTTCAGACAAGCACGCTCCATATGACCCTGTTGTAACTACGACTGTCTACATGGTCTTACTCAGTGCTCTATAAGTAGGAGTACTTGAGCACCATTCAGCTTAGGTCCAGCAGTGACAATTTTGATGCTTTTGTCCAGTGGTGACCCAGGGCCAGCCGAGTGAAGATGGTGCAGTCCAGAATAGCTCAAGATTGTGGCCTTGCTGGTCACTGTTTCGTTGGCACCAAATCCTCATACAGACCTCAAGTTTGTACAGTGAACAGGAGATTGCTCTGGATCCCCTGGGACATTCCCTGCTACTGATCTTCCATGTGATGGTGTCCTGGGATGTCCTTCATGTTAGGTGTGAATAAAGGCACAGGGAACAGAGTAGCAGATAGAGGCAGGCTAGAAACACAGTTACAAATCAAAATGTCTATCACTTCATATACATGGACTGGAGTTGCTATGGCTTTCCTCCCCTTTCCCAGTCCTGGTGGCCATCTGGGACAACCCCCGAGACCTGGTCCTCCTTTCCAACCACTATTGAGCAAATGCAGGCCATGTCTTAGCTGTTGAGACCTAAGTCCGTGTACTGTTTAATGGTAGTGATGTCCAGATTACAGCAGGTTCAAGAAGTCTTGGTTCTGTGTTCTGTGAGTCCTTGGCCTGGTCACCTTGGTCAGCCCTAGTTGTTACTACTCACTAATTTAGAGAGCTGAAGGTGCTGTGAGAGGAGCGAGACTTCCCTCTATCAATGCCAGGTACTCCTCATCTAACTGAGGTGGAAGTACTCACCGGCGTAAGAATGGGGCCATATTATATCTACTAAACTTCTCCCACCTTCTAGAAAACCACAGAACATAAACTAATCCTGCTTAGACAGCAGCAATGAAATTGCAAATTATCTGTTGAATTTCAGCACAAGACTGGAAAATGCAAATAGCCAATAAGAACCAGTGTAACGTAGTCCAACAAACCATTCCCTCTAGGCCGGTTTTCTGGTATAATGGGATGATATTGAGGTGCCCATTTGGCTCAAGGCCTTTTCTTGTGCCCCAGTCCATGCCTCTGTGTGCAGGGGCTGCTATGTGACATAATACTGTCTGGAGGGGCCACTATGGGACATTATACTGTCTGGAGGGGCCACTATGGGACATTATACTGTCTGGAGGGGCCACTATGGGACATTATACTGTCTGGAGGGGCCACTATGGGACATTATACTATCAGGAGGCCGCTATGGGACATTATACTGTCTGGAGGCCGCTATGGGA
Source organism: Leptodactylus fuscus (assembly GCF_031893055.1). Taxonomy (NCBI): domain Eukaryota; kingdom Metazoa; phylum Chordata; class Amphibia; order Anura; family Leptodactylidae; genus Leptodactylus; species Leptodactylus fuscus. The sequence goes on along the minus strand of NC_134270.1, from coordinate 180,160,699 downwards.
CATTATAGTTCTTTATATAAATCCACAGCACTCTCAATCAATGCAAACAAAATTTAAAGTTTATTCAACATATATCCAAAATTTTCTCACCAATGCAGTAGTTAGTATAGCAGCATCACCAGTAGTTAGTAGTAGACAGACATGTGCAAACAGACGTTCTTGTCCTAAATTGGACTTTTATCTATAGGACATCATGTCTGTGTGAGATGATCCAGGCAATAATTAGAACATTAGACAATTAGAAGTGAGATTCACTTAGCTGGGAATATCTAGTTTCCATTTGCATAGATGGGGCTTCGGACCAGACGTTCTCTTCTGAACACCTTATATAGGATCCCGATGGCCGAGGTGACTATTAGCGGCTAGGAGATGGCTACTATTCTTCTAGCCAGAGCCACCAGGCCGAGATGCTGTTTGTGTTTGTTCTTGGTCTTGGTGCCAATATCATTACAAGTTTGCATTCTTCTGAATTGTTTCTTAGAATATTCCTAATGTTTTTCTATTGCTTTGCTCTGGAATTATCTGTATCTGAGCTCTGGTGGAACTTGTCGGTCCTCCAATGTTTATGAGCACTTTATAATCTGCAGACAGTCCTTGGTGTCCCAATGAGCAGCGTTACGGAGCGCAGTAGTCGGGGTAAGTCTTATTCTTCATCCTCTACTATTGAGGCTCCAGGTCCATAGAGTAGAGCGGAGACGGTCGTGTGACCCAGAGTCAGAATATCAGAAGAGGAGGCCGAGGGATGAGACTTCTTTTTTTTTTTTTTTTTTTTTTTTTCATACAAAGTTTTTATTAGTTTTACAAGTGAAAGGTTACAACTCGACAAGTAACAAGAGAAATAAACATAACAATTCAGTACAGTTGTTAAACAGTGTGGTACATGACTAACGGATATATTTCGTGTCAATTTACTCTAGTAAACATGTTTTAATCCACACAATAATCTTGAGAATGATAATTTTTCATACAACAATAAGATAAAGAGGAGGGGTGGGGGAGGGAAGGGACAAGACAAAGAGCAAGAGTAGTGTACTTTCCATAGAAAGAGAAAGTCAGGTGTAAAGGGCGATAAAGTGAAGGCTTAGAGCTATTAGATCAGCTAACGAAAGAGGAGTCATTAGGTGTTACTAGTAGGAGAGGATTTCTGCTCCAAATAATTTATCCAGGGAGACCAAATGTTTACAAACTGGGTATGGGTTCGCGATGCCCAACTAAGTAGTTCCTCGAAACGCATGATTTGAGTCACTTTAGCTTCCCATTCTTGTATGGATGGTGAGGTCGTCTGCATCCAGTATTTCGGGATCAGCAATTTGGCAGCTGCTAGCAGGTGGTTGAATAGGATGTCCTTTTTAGGTACATAGTGGGGTGTAGATTTCATTAAGAATATGATAACAGGAGAGAGTTCAAAATCTCTGGACTTCAGCTGTTTAAGTATGTCCTCTATTTTAGACCAGAATGGGGAGATTTGTGGACAATTCCACCAGATGTGTAGTTACAGACCAATATCATTCTTGCATCTCCAACAAGTATCTACAGGTGAGAGATGTCTGTTGAAAAGCCACTGTGGTGTGCGGTACCACCTTGTCAATAAAATGCGGTGAGAGTTTTTCGTATTTCAGTGCTTTTTGGACTTGGACAGACAAAATTGTAAGTGTCATGTATGCAAGTCAGAGGTTCTCAAGGTCGGGATCAGATTCAGGGCAGTGGTTAGGGATAGAGAGGCATCTTCACTCATAATATCCTTCAGCTGCAACGAGTCGAGTAGAGACCAGAGATACCTAATTGGAGGCTGAGTGAGCTTGATAAGGTACGGAATGAGACTAATTGGGAGAAGCGGGGAAGGAAAAGGTGCCAGGTCCTCTGACATCAGTTTCCAAATCTCAGAGCACCCCTTCAATATAGGGTCCTGAAGGAGACATTTAAATCCTGAAAGATGGGGAACCCACAAGGCAAGTTTTGTTAAAGGTGGGATCAAGTCCCCTGGTCTACTGGGTTTTTTCGTCTATTTCATCCACCATGCCAATTGGACAGCTTTATAATATTTATGTACATCAGGTAGTCCTATCCCTCCCATTTGTTTATGTCTTATGAGTTGAGACCAGGAGATTCGCAGCCTTTTACCATTCCATAAGAAAGAAGAAAATATACTGCGAAGACTCTTAAAAAAGGAGGATGGGAGGAAAATTGGTAGCATTGACATTCTGTATATCTATATACATCTGACTTCTGTCCCCCTCCCCCTGCAATCCTTATCATTGGGGCTCGGGGGGACTCTCCTCTGTACGATAAGGACATTTATACCTAGTAGAGTTAACAATGTGACAAACAAGTGGAGAATAGTTTGGGGCGCTCCGTGTACTATTTGGAATATCTGTAAGAGCAAATATTTTTTAATACAAATATAGACTCCAGGCCTGAATGTACATAGAGGATCCGGGCTGGCACAGCGAGTACCGCACCTGAGGATCCTAAACCTACTGGCCAATGCCAACAAAATGGAGAAATACAGAATGACTGCAGCTAACTCCAAACATTCTGCTCTATCCATATCACACTCACAGGGGTCCAGGATACAGAAACATGAGGAGCAGTCTGAGGGGTCCTTAATCCATAAATCATGGCCGTATCCAATCCTTGACATATCTAATGGCCAATGAGCCAAACATTTTATGACTCTGTTACTAGGAAGGGCCAATCACTATAACGTGACTCTCCATTTGTCTCCAGTGGCTTTTATAGTAGGTTAGTTTGATGGTCATAAAAATAAAGCCCTAGGTGTCCCCGAAAAAAAGATGCAAAAATTAGTTGAATGAGACATACGAGAAAAATGTTACAGCCCTCAAAACCGCACATACAAAAAAAAACGAAAATGTGTCTGGTCCTGGACCACAAATTGGCCCGGTACTGAAGTGGTTAAAGCTGAATGCTAGATATACACTCACCTTCCACTTTATTAGGTACACCTGTCCAACTGCTCGTTAACACTTAATTTCTAATCAGCCAATCACATGGCGGCAACTCAGTGCATTTAGGCATGTAGACATGGTCAAGACAATCTCCTGCAGTTCAAACCGAGCATCAGTATGGGGTAGAAAGGTGATTTGAGTGCCTTTGAACGTGGCATGGTTGTTGGTGCCAGAAGGGCTGGTCTGAGTATTTCAGAAACTGCTGATCTACTGGGATTTTCACGCACAACCATCTCTAGGGTTTACAGAGAATGGTCCGAAAAAGAAAAAACATCCAGTGAGCGGCAGTTCTGTGGGGGGCGGAAATGCGTTGTTGATGCCAGAGGTCAGAGGAGAATGGCCAGACTGGTTCGAGCTGATAGAAAGGCAACAGTGACTCAAATAGCCACCCGTTACAACCAAGGTAGCCAGAAGAGCATCTCTGAACGCCGCACAGTACGTCCAACTTTGAGGCAGATGGGCTACAGCAGCAGAAGACCACACCGGGTGCCACTCCTTTCAGCTAAGAACAGGAAACTGAGGCTACAATTTGCACAAGCTCATCGAAATTGGACAATTGAAGATTGGAAAAACGTTGCCTGGTCTGATGAGTCTCGATTTCTGCTGCGACATTCGGATGGTAGGGTCAGAATTTGGCGTCAACAACATGAAAGCATGGATCCATCCTGCCTTGTATCGGTAACGGTTCAGGCTGGTGGTGGTGGTGTCATGGTGTGGGGAATATTTTCTTGGCACTCTTTGGGCCCCTTGGTACCAATTGAGCATCGTTGCAACGCCAAAGCCTACCTGAGTATTGTTGCTGACCATGTCCATCCCTTTATGACCACAATGTACCCAACATCTGATGGCTACTTTCAGCAGGATAATGCAATGCCATGTCATAAAGCTGGAATCATCTCAGACTGGTTTCTTGAACATGACAATGAGTTCACTGTACTCCAATGGCCTCCACAGTCACCAGATCTCAATCCAATAGAGGAGCATCTTTGGGATGTGGTGGAACGGGAGATTCGCATCATGGATGTGCAGCCGACAAATCTGCGACTGCAACTGTGTGATGCCATCATGTCAATATGGACCAAAATCTCTGAGGAATGCTTCCAGCACCTTGTTGTATCTATGCCACAAAGAATTGAGGCAGTTCTGAAGGCAAAAGGGGGTCCAACCCATTACTAGCATGGTGTACCTAATAAAGTGGCTGGTGAGTGTAGTTGCTTATGCTTGCATCCAGGATATAGTGATACATTGAGAAGAAGATGGCACCTGCATTTCAGAGGGCAAGAAAAACAAGTGCTTGGCTTGCTACCAGAAGAGAGCGCCCAAGGTCACCACGCAGGACCGGGACCAGCTGGCTATATATGGAACTACTTAAACTTTTTCTGTTTGATTGAGATGTACCATGCCAATGAGGAATGAATATGAACATTTACGCTGTTATCTTTTTTACTTTCTCGGCTGGGGATCGGGGCAGCGCCATATTTCTGGTTATAATGGAAACATAAGCCTGTTCCTAACTGGCAGAGATTTCCATTCTGGGCTGCTTACTAACACGGTCTACTATACACCAGTCATACTTTTGCAGAACAGTCCAATGGTTTCCCGTACTTGAGCCAACCTCAGATAGAAATAATACAATATAAAATTAGGACTTGACATCTCCTTGTGTTGGATTGAGGTTGTAGAAGACAATCCATTACTCTTCAGCCTCAAGTCATCATAGTCAAGTGATCCAATAGGTTGGGCGCTCTTGGCCCGTTGTGCGGCCAGTCAGATGTTCCATAACATCACCATGTGCTGAAGCTCCTTCTTAGCAAATAGGAGATATTTGGAAAAATAGCCTTGTGAATTGTGACAAGATATCATCTCACAAACACGAACGAAGACCTGGAGCGAGCCCGGCGCACCCGAGACAATATTGACACTACTAATTGATTTACAGCCGTGTCTATAAAAGCTGTGATTTTAGCGTATAAATATATCATAGTCCGATAGATCCCACATATAGAGCAACAGACCTGACAACCACGATGAGATCCTTCATCATCTGTCATGCTATCTTCTGGGCCATCTCATGGACGGGTAAGATGTGTAATATTTTTGGAGCATGTAGACTCTTCCATGTAGATATATCCTGTATATTACACTTAAGGATCAATCCCATATCTTTAGAAAGCTACCAATAATCTTATACTAAGACTAGGGTTGAGCCGATCTTGACTTTTCAGGATCGATTTTGAAATCCGAACCCGATCTCAATTCTGATCCCAGTGCAAGTCAATGGGATTTTTTTTTACTATCGGATTTTAAAAGCAATCCTATTCACTATACAGCATGGAATCTAACAAGTGAACGCTTTAATTGTTAGAATCCACGCTGTGTAGTGATTTTTTTTAATCACTAAGTAGCCAGAGGATTTTTCCTTAATCCTCTGGCTACTTAGTCCCCCCTGGTGTCCACTTACCTGCAGAGATGGCTGGTCCGGTGCCCGGTGTTCTCATTCTTCTTCACCTCGCTGCCCCCTGCCTTCCAGGTTAGGAGAGTGTGGGCGGGTTAGGAGAGTGTGGGCGGGTACTGGGAGGGGAGACATCACGTCTCCCCGCCCTGTACCTGCCCACACTCTCCTAAGCCACAAGCTCCGCCTTCTTCCTTGCTCTTTAACACTAACCTGGGAGGCGGGGGCAACAAGGTGAGGAAGAACGAGAACACCGGGCACCGGACCAGCCATCTCTGCAGGTAAGTAGCTACTAGAGATGTTAGCTAGTCTCCCATTACAATGAATGGACGCAGCCAGCGCGCAGGGGGGTTAAGGCTGTGTGCCGGCAGCTTCCATTCATTCCTATAGATCCGCAGCGGAGCCTTCACACTGAGTATACACTGCGCTCAGAATGAGCGGAGCGTATACTCAGTGTGAAGGCTAACATTGTTAGCTTTTCCCACAATGCTTGGCCAGTAGCAAAGCATTGTGGGAAATAATCACTGATCTCGATCCTACCTAAAAGGATCGTGTTCGGAATTCCAATGGCGATCATGAAATTTTCTCGATCACAGATCGGAATCCGATGTTTTCCGAACACGATCGCTCAACCCTAAGACCCATGTTTTGTCTCGCTTTCCAATGTCTGAAATGTATAAAGGAGAACAGTGACACGTGTAAGGAGGTCTCGGTGGATTGTCTAAAATTTTACTGGTGGTCTCTAAACACTATCACGTCGTGAGTAGGATTAGATTTCTTCTATTAAATACAAAGGTAATAGTATATACTTTTTGAAACACAACACTTTATAGCATTATGTGGACACTTCCCCTTTAATTGAGAATACTTACAATTTTTTCTAACATGGAAGAGAGACCCAGAGTGCTGAGTTCAAACTAGATGATCCGATATGGGCCGAGAGTCACCCGTGTCGTAGATGAAGCCACAATACTAAATCTGGGCCAGTGTCTTCACTTGTCCATCAAACCTTGTAAATTGTGCAGACATTGAGGCGACTCACCGAAGGATTCCTCGTATCGAACTCTTTGCTTTCACCCCGGGCAAACTCGAACATCATTCCATTGAAAAGTGCTGCAGTCCTGGCGTTTCCAACAACAGCGTGTTTTACATCTCAAATTTTTGGATAAAGAATTAAGAATTGGCGTGAAATGCTGCACCGGAGATAACTGCAACAGTGGGAATTACCAAAGTAAGAGATGCATCAAGTCTCTGCATTGTGACTAATCTTTTGGTTAGGATTAGAGATGAGGGAACCACTTCAGCACAAGCAAGGTTCAACCCAAATAGGTACTTTTCTGTTATCGGGCCAGCACCGCAGTTCAGCACCAGTATCGGGAATTATATCCGAGGACTGACTGCTGGTCCCCTCTCTAGTAGCCAGTACATCGATGCCCCCTTCCATCCTCCCAGTGCTTCCCCCCAGCTCTCCTTACATCTGCCCCGTACCCTCTCCCCACCACATGACTAGGCCTCACCTCGGCGCTCTCATTCTGTCCATTCACGCACTGGAAGCCATGGCCGGTACCGAGATCGGAGACCGGAAGGAAACACACCGGGGCTCAATACAGGTCCTGAAAGTTGCGGCGGAGATTAAGTACAGTGCAGGCCATTACTAAAAGGGACACGCCGACCATAGTAATGACGGGGAGCTACGGCGAGCCGGAGGGATAAACTTCCTGCAGCGTCCGGCGACTAGTAGTATCGGTCAGGCCTAATTGTGTGGCGGGGAGAGGAGTATGGGGCAGATGTAAGGAGAGCTGGGGGGCAGCACTGGGAGGATGATGGGGGCATCAATGTACTGGCTACTAGAGACAGGGCACAAGCATTGGGCCAGCAGTCCTCGGATGTAATTCCCGATGCTGAACTGCTATCCCGATGCTGGTGCTGAATTGTGGTGCTGGCCCGATAACGGAAAAGTACCCCCAAATATCCCACATTTTTGTTTTTAATCAAACTTGACCAATTGGGGATCTGTCTCAGAGAAACTAAAATGGCTGCCACTACACAAGTTGCCATCATTTTTTTTTACTCCGGAGTCTTTTAAGGCTGCAAAGTAGGTGGAGGCCTACATTTCTGCTCACCTTGACTCTCTTCTGTTGGGCTACTTTGCGTTATCTGGTGCTCTCCTGGTAACATCATGTGCCCAGGGTTACCATTGAGGCCTGGGATTGGGCCACAGAGTTCACATGGGCACAACGAGCCTCATGAAGTCACCGAGGTCTGAAAAGACTCCAGAGTATAATATTTTCACTTTCAGTTTGTACCGAAATGGTTCGACCAGGGACCTGAGACACCTGAATGCGAAACAAATGTTATCCGGATGTCCACGCTTCAATAAGGTAATTATAAAATCTGTCTGCAACCTTTTGATGGTTTCCATGTATAATATGACTGACTATATCTGCACTAGTGACTTCATATAGGCTCTAGCGAAGACTATGGGAATCCTTTATAGAAGACCTTATGTCACCTCCACCAAACCCAACTCTTTCCATTCTTCCTCCACTGATTCCAGCTCGGTTGGAGTATTTTTTCTAGCTCCCACGTTCCTGAGCAATCGTTGTTATTATATATGATAACTAGCTTGTACCCGTGACTTCGTCTGCGGTCATGTAACAATTGGGCCCGACACTGATGTGTGAAACTGTGAGAGTACTTTAAAAATGTGGATGTGATAGAACATGTGATATTTTGTATTGTGTATGTAGTAACACAGGCACGTTTCTGGTATTTATAGTGAAAGTTTATTTGTATTTTGTCTTGTATATGGTAAAGTTGAAATGTATATACTGTGTTTGGGAGAGAGGTATTTTAAGTTAATATACTTCTATATACCAATGGGAGTTGTAGTTTTGTAACAGCTGCAAGGCCACATTGACAGGTGACCCTGCAGCTGTACAGGGACGCATAGAGTGTTTTTTTTTTTTTTGCGGGGCCAGATGTACTTTTTAGTTTTACCATTTTGGGGAATGTCTATTGCTTAGATCACCTTGTATTGAAAAAAAAACCCGGCGGTTTAGCACTTGTGATTTTGACGTTCACTGTACAGGAAAACTATTAGTAGACCGGACATTTTCGGACACAGGGATAGCTAATGTGTATAATGTGTGTGACATATGATTTTCTACTTTTATATATATTCTAGGGAAAGGAGGTGATTTCGAACTTTTATTTATTTCATTTTTTTATTATATATTTTTAAAGCTTTTTTTTTTTTTTTTTTACTATTTTATTCCCCCCGGGGGCTTGAACTTGCAGTCACTTGGTTGCAAGTCCCATAGACTTGCAACCTATGGGACATTCTGTATATTACTATTACAGCTGGTCATAGACCCAGCCGCAATGGTAATACAGCAGTGACAGGCCTGGGAGCCTTCATTAGGTTCCCGGCTGTCACCCGAACAGGCCGGCTCCTGCGATATCGCCGCGCAGGAGCCGGCCTGCAACTTCATAGGTACGGGGCCGGTGGGGACCGGCCCCGGGGGAGAACAGGCCGCCAATACAGATCCGACATCCGCTGTACTAGAGAGGCAGATGCCGGCGAAGGATAGACGCCATCACAGACGCCGGGGCCTGAGACATCGCTACACTCCTCTGCCCTGCTTGAAGCCATGAAGGCGGGGAGACGGAGGAGCGGAATAGCATCACTCCTCCCGCTGCTGGCTTCATGCAGGGCAGAGGAGCGTAGCGATGTCTCCGGCTCCGGCACCTGTGTCGGCATCTATCCCTCACCGGCATTCGCCTCTCTATTACAGCCACATTCGGACTATAAGACGCACCCTTTTTTTCCCCAAAAATTTTGGGGAAAAAAAGTGCGTCTTATAGTCCGAAAAAGATTCCGGCCATTAGCATCGGGCCTTTGCATACTGCGGAGAGCCGGGTAGCTATGGTGAGCGCTCCGCAACAGAGCGGTCACCATTAGCTTTCAATAGTGTGTGGATGGCGTGGAGGCAGAGAGCAGATAATGTAATGGGGCGGCTGGCTGTGTTTTGAAACGCTGGGGAGGAGGACAGAGCAGAAACAGGAGGGTAGTGTGTGATTGCAACTTACCGGTGAGCGTGTAGATGGGGGTAAGGTGGAGGAGCGTGGAAGATGCAAGGCAGTGAAGGGAAGTGCCAGGTCGAGGATGAGTGTGGAATGTCGCCTGGGAGTTGTAGCGCCGCGGCCTAGGCTTCTGCATGCGCTGTAGTCACGTGTAGGCAGGAAGTGTGCGTGTGGCCTCCCCGTGTAGTTTGTGTGACTGCCTAAGCGGTGTTGTGGGTTGGCGCTGGTGCTCGGCACACATGGAGGTCTCGGAGCGGGGGCTTGGTAGGCTGCTGGGGTTAAAGTCACTGTGGGGTGAGGGTTAAACCTGAGGCGGCCAGCTAGTTGGTGGCTGGCAATGTGAGTACGTGTGTGTGAGTGTAAGTGTGTGTGATTCTCCACCTGAGGTTCGGACTCTTGGGTTTGTGAGTGTCCTGACAAGAAGCCATGTATGTTAGCCACAGCAAAAGTAGCCTATGTTTCAATCCCAAGTGATAACTATGTTTGTGGAAAATTTGAGGCAAATCCGTGGAGGCGTTTTAGCGTGATTGAGGAACAAACATCCAAACACACAGGATTAGGTTCTCTACTGTCAAGTGGGCGGTTCCAGACTGCACCAGATAAGTACCATCCACATGACAGAGAGCCTAATTTTGATTAAACTAATAGAAATGATTGCTCAGGAAGGGTGAGGGATGAGTGGAGGATGCAAAGCATTGGGGTCGGTGGATGTTTCTGATTGACATCATGCTATTTATTAACCCTTCACTGCCTTCTTAGATAATCGTATGCTTTCTAGGGCCATCTGAGCAAAAAGAGCACAATGGTAGGACTTGCAACTCCTGCTATGGAGATGGTCTGATGGTCCATCAGTAAACACACTGTCCAGTGTCTGATGAAAGAAGACAAATGATTGGATTTTATTGGAAGACTCAATGATCTAGGTATTGTATCCATATAATGATACCTCTATATGTGATCTATTACACACAACACATGACCTTATAGAGATGGCTCATAGGTGCCAAGACCCCGGACACACAGATGCTAAGGTCACTCCTTGCAGAGCTCCACTTTGACCTGTAAATAAGGGATCACCATAGGAATCCCCACTATTAAATCAGGATTACCCAATGTAGCAGAAAACCTCATGAAAGGGAATCGGTTTGGATTTTGGATTTTTTTCAAAGGGTTAAATTATAAACTTGATATCCCCGCAATCGTACTGATCCATAGAATACAGACGACATTGAATTTCGGCTGCACAATGAAAGCCGTAAAAATGAAGCCCATAAAAAAGTCTCACAAATGCAGTTTTTCTACAATTCCACCACATTCTGATTTTTCTCCAGCTTCCCATTGCATCATATGGAATATTAAATGGGACCATTACAAAGTAAAATGTGTCCCTCAAAAACTAAGCCCTCATTATATATATATATTAGAGTTATACGTTGCACTGAGTTATCAGATTCAAGTTAAAGATGGCTACGTCCGTACGTTGTGTTCTGATAAACATTAGAGATGAGCGAACACTAAAATGTTCGAGGTTCGAAATTCGATTCGAACAGCCGCTCAATGTTCGTGTGTTCGAACGGGTTTCGAACCCCATTATAGTCTATGGGGAACAGATACTCGTTAAGGGGGAAACCCAAATCCGTGTCTGGAGGGTCACCAAGTCCACTATGACACCCCAGGAAATGATGCCAACACCTCTGGAATGACACTGGGACAGCAGGGGAAGCATGTCTGGGGGCATCTAACACACCAAAGACCCTCTATTACCCCAACATCACAGCCTAACAACTACACACTTTACACACTCAATACCACCTCTCTGACAGTAGGAAAACACCTTGAAACATGTGTATTTGGCACTTGCAGTGAGGAGAGCTTGTCACCAGCAGTGAATTTGGCCCTTGTAGTAAGTTGAGGTTGGCACCAACATTTGTTTTGAAAATCAGGGTGGATTGAGCCTCTAACCAGCAGAGTTTGGGCAAATTCATGGTGGAGGGAGCCTCTAAAAACCCCAGTTTGGACCAATTCATGGTGGAGGGAGACTCTAAAAACCCCAGTTTGGACCAATTCATGGTGGAGGGAGCCTCTAAAAACCCCAGTTTGGACCAATTCATGGTGGAGGGAGCCTCTAACCAGCCCAGTTTGGGCAAATTCATGGTGGAGGGAGCCTCTAACCAGCCCAGTTTGGACCAATTAATGGTGGAGGGAGCCTCTAACCAGCCCAGTTTGGACCAATTAATGGTGGAGGGAGCCTCTAACCACCCCAGTTTGGACCAATTCATGGTGGAGGGAGCCTCTAAAAAACCCAGTTTGGACCAATTCATGGTGGAGGGAGCCTCTAAACAGCCCAGTTTGGGCAAATTCATGGTGGAGGGAGCCTCTAACCACCCCAGTTTGGACCAATTCATGGTGGAGGGAGCCTCTAAACAGCCAAGTTTGGACCAATTCATGGTGAAGGGAGCCTCTAAAAACCCGTTTGGACCAATTCATGGTGGAGGGAGCCTCTAAAAACCCCAGTTTGGACCAATTCATGGTGGAGGGAGCCTCTAACCAGCCCAGTTTGGACCAATTCATGGTGGAGGGAGCCTCTAAACAGCCCAGTTTGGGCAAATTCATGGTGGAGGGAGCCTCTAAAAAACCCAGTTTGGACCAATTCATGGTGGAGGGAGCCTCTAATTAGCCCAGTTTGGACCAATTAATTGTGGAGGGAGCCTCTAACCAGCCCAGTTTGGACCAATTAATGGTGGAGGGAGCCTCTAACCACCCCAGTTTGGACCAATTCATGGTGGAGGGAGCCTCTAAACAGCCAAGTTTGGACCAATTCATGGTGAAGGGAGCCTCTAAAAACCCGTTTGGACCAATTCATGGTGGAGGGAGCCTCTAAAAACCCCAGTTTGGACCAATTCATGGTGGAGGGAGCCTCTAACCAGCCCAGTTTGGGCAAATTCATGGTGGAGGGAGCCTCTAACCAGCCCAGTTTGGACCAATTAATGGTGGAGGGAGCCTCTAACCAGCCCAGTTTGGACCAATTAATGGTGGAGGGAGCCTCTAACCACCCCAGTTTGGACCAATTCATGGTGGAGGGAGCCTCTAACCAGCCCAGTTTGGACCAATTCATGGTGGAGGGAGCCTCTAAAAAACCCAGTTTGGACCAATTCATGGTGGAGGGAGCCTCTAAACAGCCCAGTTTGGGCAAATTCATGGTGGAGGGAAACTCTAACCACCCCAGTTTGGACCAATTCATGGTGGAGGGAGCCTCTAAACAGCCAAGTTTGGACCAATTCATGGTGAAGGGAGCCTCTAAAAACCCGTTTGGACCAATTCATGGTGGAGGGAGCCTCTAACCAGCCCAGTTTGGGCAAATTCATGGTGGAGGGAGCCTCTAAACAGCCCAGTTTGGGCAAATTCATGGTGGAGGGAGCCTCTAACCAGCCCAGTTTGGACCAATTCATGGTGGAGGGAGCCTCTAACCAGCCCAGTTTGGGCAAATTCATGGTGGAGGGAGCCTCTAAACAGCCCAGTTTGGGCAAATTCATGGTGGAGGGAGCCTCTAACCAGCCCAGTTTGGACCAATTAATGGTGGAGGGAGCCTCTAAACAGCCAAGTTTTGGGAAATTCATGGTGGAGGGAGCCTCTAACCAGCCCAGTTTGGACCAATTAATGGTGGAGGGAGCCTCTAACCACCCCAGTTTGGACCAATTCATGGTGGAGGGAGCCTCTAAACAGCCAAGTTTGGACCAATTCATGGTGGAGGGAGCCTCTAAAAACCCCAGTTTGGACCAATTCATGGTGGAGGGAGCCTCTAACCAGCCCAGTTTGGGCAAATTCATGGTGGAGGGAGCCTCTAAACAGCCCAGTTTGGGCAAATTCATGGTGGAGGGAGCCTCTAACCAGCCCAGTTTGGACCAATTAATGGTGGAGGGAGCCTCTAAACAGCCAAGTTTTGGGAAATTCATGGTGGAGGGAGCCTCTAACCAGCCCAGTTTGGACCAATTCATGGTGGAGGGAGCCTCTAACCAGCCCAGTTTGGACCAATTCATGGTGGAGGGAGCCTCTAAACAGCCCAGTTTGGGCAAATTCATGGTGGAGGGAGCCTCTAACCAGCCCAGTTTGGACCAATTAATGGTGGAGGGAGCCTCTAAACAGCCAAGTTTTGGGAAATTCATGGTGGAGGGAGCCTCTAACCAGCCCAGTTTGGACCAATTAATGGTGGAGGGAGCCTCTAAACAGCCAAGTTTTGGGAAATTCATGGTGGAGGGAGCCTCTAACCAGCCCAGTTTGGACCAATTCATGGTGGAGGGAGCCTCTAAACAGCCCAGTTTGGGCAAATTCATGGTGGAGGGAGCCTCTAAAAAACCCAGTTTGGACCAATTCATGGTGGAGGGAGCCTCTAATTAGCCCAGTTTGGACCAATTAATTGTGGAGGGAGCCTCTAACCAGCCCAGTTTGGACCAATTAATGGTGGAGGGAGCCTCTAACCACCCCAGTTTGGACCAATTCATGGTGGAGGGAGCCTCTAAACAGCCAAGTTTGGACCAATTCATGGTGGAGGGAGCCTCTAAAAACCCCAGTTTGGACCAATTCATGGTGGAGGGAGCCTCTAATTAGCCCAGTTTGGACCAATTAATTGTGGAGGGAGCCTCTAACCAGCCCAGTTTGGACCAATTAATGGTGGAGGGAGCCTCTAACCACCCCAGTTTGGACCAATTCATGGTGGAGGGAGCCTCTAAACAGCCAAGTTTGGACCAATTCATGGTGGAGGGAGCCTCTAAAAACCCCAGTTTGGACCAATTCATGGTGGAGGGAGCCTCTAACCAGCCCAGTTTGGGCCAATTCATGGTGGAGGGAGCCTCTAAACAGCCCAGTTTGGGCAAATTCATGGTGGAGGGAGCCTCTAACCAGCCCAGTTTGGACCAATTAATGGTGGAGGGAGCCTCTAAACAGCCAAGTTTTGGGAAATTCATGGTGGAGGGAGCCTCTAACCAGCCCAGTTTGGACCAATTCATGGTGGAGGGAGCCTCTAACCAGCCCAGTTTGGACCAATTCATGGTGGAGGGAGCCTCTAACCAGCCCAGTTTGGACCAATTCATGGTGGAGGGAGCCTCTAACCAGCCCAGTTTGGGCCAATTCATGGTGGAGGGAGCCTCTAAAAAACCCAGTTTGGACCAATTCATGGTGGAGGGAGCCTCTAAACAGCCCAGTTTGGGCAAATTCATGGTGGAGGGAGCCTCTAACCACCCCAGTTTGGACCAATTCATGGTGGAGGGAGCCTCTAAACAGCCAAGTTTGGACCAATTCATGGTGAAGGGAGCCTCTAAAAACCCGTTTGGACCAATTCATGGTGGAGGGAGCCTCTAACCAGCCCAGTTTGGGCAAATTCATGGTGGAGGGAGCCTCTAAACAGCCCAGTTTGGGCAAATTCATGGTGGAGGGAGCCTCTAACCAGCCCAGTTTGGACCAATTCATGGTGGAGGGAGCCTCTAACCAGCCCAGTTTGGGCAAATTCATGGTGGAGGGAGCCTCTAAACAGCCCAGTTTGGGCAAATTCATGGTGGAGGGAGCCTCTAACCACCCCAGTTTGGACCAATTCATGGTGGAGGGAGCCTCTAAACAGCCAAGTTTGGACCAATTCATGGTGAAGGGAGCCTCTAAAAACCCGTTTGGACGAATTCATGGTGGAGGGAGCCTCTAACCAGCCCAGTTTGGGCAAATTCATGGTGGAGGGAGCCTCTAAACAGCCCAGTTTGGGCAAATTCATGGTGGAGGGAGCCTCTAACCAGCCCAGTTTGGACCAATTCATGGTGGAGGGAGCCTCTAACCAGCCCAGTTTGGGCAAATTCATGGTGGAGGGAGCCTCTAAACAGCCCAGTTTGGGCAAATTCATGGTGGAGGGAGCCTCTAACCAGCCCAGTTTGGACCAATTAATGGTGGAGGGAGCCTCTAAACAGCCAAGTTTTGGGAAATTCATGGTGGAGGGAGCCTCTAACCAGCCCAGTTTGGGCAAATTCATGGTGGAGGGAGCCTCTAAACAGCCCAGTTTGGGCAAATTCATGGTGGAGGGAGCCTCTAACCAGCCCAGTTTGGACCAATTAATGGTGGAGGGAGCCTCTAAACAGCCAAGTTTTGGGAAATTCATGGTGGAGGGAGCCTCTAACCAGCCCAGTTTGGACCAATTCATGGTGGAGGGAGCCTCTAACCAGCCCAGTTTGGACCAATTCATGGTGGAGGGAGCCTCTAAACAGCCCAGTTTGGGCAAATTCATGGTGGAGGGAGCCTCTAAAAAACCCAGTTTGGACCAATTCATGGTGGAGGGAGCCTCTAATTAGCCCAGTTTGGACCAATTAATTGTGGAGGGAGCCTCTAACCAGCCCAGTTTGGACCAATTAATGGTGGAGGGAGCCTCTAACCTGCCCAGTTTGGACCAATTAATGGTGGAGGGAGCCTCTAACCACCCCAGTTTGGACCAATTCATGGTGGAGGGAGCCTCTAACCAGCCCAGTTTGGACCAATTCATGGTGGAGGGAGCCTCTAACCAGCCCAGTTTGGGCAAATTCATGGTGGAGGGAGCCTCTAACCACCCCAGTTTGGACCAATTCATGGTGGAGGGAGCCTCTAAACAGCCAAGTTTGGACCAATTCATGGTGAAGGGAGCCTCTAAAAACCCGTTTGGACCAATTCATGGTGGAGGGAGCCTCTAAAAACCCCAGTTTGGACCAATTCATGGTGGAGGGAGCCTCTAACCAGCCCAGTTTGGACCAATTCATGGTGGAGGGAGCCTCTAAACAGCCCAGTTTGGGCAAATTCATGGTGGAGGGAGCCTCTAAAAAACCCAGTTTGGACCAATTCATGGTGGAGGGAGCCTCTAATTAGCCCAGTTTGGACCAATTAATTGTGGAGGGAGCCTCTAACCAGCCCAGTTTGGACCAATTAATGGTGGAGGGAGCCTCTAACCACCCCAGTTTGGACCAATTCATGGTGGAGGGAGCCTCTAAACAGCCAAGTTTGGACCAATTCATGGTGAAGGGAGCCTCTAAAAACCCGTTTGGACCAATTCATGGTGGAGGGAGCCTCTAAAAACCCCAGTTTGGACCAATTCATGGTGGAGGGAGCCTCTAACCAGCCCAGTTTGGGCAAATTCATGGTGGAGGGAGCCTCTAACCAGCCCAGTTTGGACCAATTAATGGTGGAGGGAGCCTCTAACCAGCCCAGTTTGGACCAATTAATGGTGGAGGGAGCCTCTAACCACCCCAGTTTGGACCAATTCATGGTGGAGGGAGCCTCTAACCAGCCCAGTTTGGACCAATTCATGGTGGAGGGAGCCTCTAAAAAACCCAGTTTGGACCAATTCATGGTGGAGGGAGCCTCTAAACAGCCCAGTTTGGGCAAATTCATGGTGGAGGGAGACTCTAACCACCCCAGTTTGGACCAATTCATGGTGGAGGGAGCCTCTAAACAGCCAAGTTTGGACCAATTCATGGTGAAGGGAGCCTCTAAAAACCCGTTTGGACCAATTCATGGTGGAGGGAGCCTCTAACCAGCCCAGTTTGGGCAAATTCATGGTGGAGGGAGCCTCTAAACAGCCCAGTTTGGGCAAATTCATGGTGGAGGGAGCCTCTAACCAGCCCAGTTTGGACCAATTCATGGTGGAGGGAGCCTCTAACCAGCCCAGTTTGGGCAAATTCATGGTGGAGGGAGCCTCTAAACAGCCCAGTTTGGGCAAATTCATGGTGGAGGGAGCCTCTAACCAGCCCAGTTTGGACCAATTAATGGTGGAGGGAGCCTCTAAACAGCCAAGTTTTGGGAAATTCATGGTGGAGGGAGCCTCTAACCAGCCCAGTTTGGACCAATTAATGGTGGAGGGAGCCTCTAACCACCCCAGTTTGGACCAATTCATGGTGGAGGGAGCCTCTAAACAGCCAAGTTTGGACCAATTCATGGTGGAGGGAGCCTCTAAAAACCCCAGTTTGGACCAATTCATGGTGGAGGGAGCCTCTAACCAGCCCAGTTTGGGCAAATTCATGGTGGAGGGAGCCTCTAAACAGCCCAGTTTGGGCAAATTCATGGTGGAGGGAGCCTCTAACCAGCCCAGTTTGGACCAATTAATGGTGGAGGGAGCCTCTAAACAGCCAAGTTTTGGGAAATTCATGGTGGAGGGAGCCTCTAACCAGCCCAGTTTGGACCAATTCATGGTGGAGGGAGCCTCTAACCAGCCCAGTTTGGACCAATTCATGGTGGAGGGAGCCTCTAAACAGCCCAGTTTGGGCAAATTCATGGTGGAGGGAGCCTCTAACCAGCCCAGTTTGGACCAATTAATGGTGGAGGGAGCCTCTAAACAGCCAAGTTTTGGGAAATTCATGGTGGAGGGAGCCTCTAACCAGCCCAGTTTGGACCAATTAATGGTGGAGGGAGCCTCTAAACAGCCAAGTTTTGGGAAATTCATGGTGGAGGGAGCCTCTAACCAGCCCAGTTTGGACCAATTCATGGTGGAGGGAGCCTCTAAACAGCCCAGTTTGGGCAAATTCATGGTGGAGGGAGCCTCTAAAAAACCCAGTTTGGACCAATTCATGGTGGAGGGAGCCTCTAATTAGCCCAGTTTGGACCAATTAATTGTGGAGGGAGCCTCTAACCAGCCCAGTTTGGACCAATTAATGGTGGAGGGAGCCTCTAACCACCCCAGTTTGGACCAATTCATGGTGGAGGGAGCCTCTAAACAGCCAAGTTTGGACCAATTCATGGTGGAGGGAGCCTCTAAAAACCCCAGTTTGGACCAATTCATGGTGGAGGGAGCCTCTAATTAGCCCAGTTTGGACCAATTAATTGTGGAGGGAGCCTCTAACCAGCCCAGTTTGGACCAATTAATGGTGGAGGGAGCCTCTAACCACCCCAGTTTGGACCAATTCATGGTGGAGGGAGCCTCTAAACAGCCAAGTTTGGACCAATTCATGGTGGAGGGAGCCTCTAAAAACCCCAGTTTGGACCAATTCATGGTGGAGGGAGCCTCTAACCAGCCCAGTTTGGGCCAATTCATGGTGGAGGGAGCCTCTAAACAGCCCAGTTTGGGCAAATTCATGGTGGAGGGAGCCTCTAACCAGCCCAGTTTGGACCAATTAATGGTGGAGGGAGCCTCTAAACAGCCAAGTTTTGGGAAATTCATGGTGGAGGGAGCCTCTAACCAGCCCAGTTTGGACCAATTCATGGTGGAGGGAGCCTCTAACCAGCCCAGTTTGGACCAATTCATGGTGGAGGGAGCCTCTAACCAGCCCAGTTTGGACCAATTCATGGTGGAGGGAGCCTCTAACCAGCCCAGTTTGGGCCAATTCATGGTGGAGGGAGCCTCTAAAAAACCCAGTTTGGACCAATTCATGGTGGAGGGAGCCTCTAAACAGCCCAGTTTGGGCAAATTCATGGTGGAGGGAGCCTCTAACCACCCCAGTTTGGACCAATTCATGGTGGAGGGAGCCTCTAAACAGCCAAGTTTGGACCAATTCATGGTGAAGGGAGCCTCTAAAAACCCGTTTGGACCAATTCATGGTGGAGGGAGCCTCTAACCAGCCCAGTTTGGGCAAATTCATGGTGGAGGGAGCCTCTAAACAGCCCAGTTTGGGCAAATTCATGGTGGAGGGAGCCTCTAACCAGCCCAGTTTGGACCAATTCATGGTGGAGGGAGCCTCTAACCAGCCCAGTTTGGGCAAATTCATGGTGGAGGGAGCCTCTAAACAGCCCAGTTTGGGCAAATTCATGGTGGAGGGAGCCTCTAACCACCCCAGTTTGGACCAATTCATGGTGGAGGGAGCCTCTAAACAGCCAAGTTTGGACCAATTCATGGTGAAGGGAGCCTCTAAAAACCCGTTTGGACGAATTCATGGTGGAGGGAGCCTCTAACCAGCCCAGTTTGGGCAAATTCATGGTGGAGGGAGCCTCTAAACAGCCCAGTTTGGGCAAATTCATGGTGGAGGGAGCCTCTAACCAGCCCAGTTTGGACCAATTCATGGTGGAGGGAGCCTCTAACCAGCCCAGTTTGGGCAAATTCATGGTGGAGGGAGCCTCTAAACAGCCCAGTTTGGGCAAATTCATGGTGGAGGGAGCCTCTAACCAGCCCAGTTTGGACCAATTAATGGTGGAGGGAGCCTCTAAACAGCCAAGTTTTGGGAAATTCATGGTGGAGGGAGCCTCTAACCAGCCCAGTTTGGGCAAATTCATGGTGGAGGGAGCCTCTAAACAGCCCAGTTTGGGCAAATTCATGGTGGAGGGAGCCTCTAACCAGCCCAGTTTGGACCAATTAATGGTGGAGGGAGCCTCTAAACAGCCAAGTTTTGGGAAATTCATGGTGGAGGGAGCCTCTAACCAGCCCAGTTTGGACCAATTCATGGTGGAGGGAGCCTCTAACCAGCCCAGTTTGGACCAATTCATGGTGGAGGGAGCCTCTAAACAGCCCAGTTTGGGCAAATTCATGGTGGAGGGAGCCTCTAAAAAACCCAGTTTGGACCAATTCATGGTGGAGGGAGCCTCTAATTAGCCCAGTTTGGACCAATTAATTGTGGAGGGAGCCTCTAACCAGCCCAGTTTGGACCAATTAATGGTGGAGGGAGCCTCTAACCTGCCCAGTTTGGACCAATTAATGGTGGAGGGAGCCTCTAACCACCCCAGTTTGGACCAATTCATGGTGGAGGGAGCCTCTAACCAGCCCAGTTTGGACCAATTCATGGTGGAGGGAGCCTCTAACCAGCCCAGTTTGGACCAATTCATGGTGGAGGGAGCCTCTAAAAAACCCAGTTTGGACCAATTCATGGTGGAGGGAGCCTCTAAACAGCCCAGTTTGGGCAAATTCATGGTGGAAGGAGCCTCTAACCAGCAGAGTTGGTGGAAATCAGGGTGGAGGGAGCCTCTAACCAGCAGAGTTGGGGGAAATCATGTTGGAGGGAGCCTAGTATTAGCAGAATTGTGCAACGCTTATGGTGGATGAGTATGAGGATGCGGAGGAATTGGAGAGGTTGAGTACAGACATGGAGTTTCATGTTGGGGTGCTTTACACAGGTGGGCACAAAAATGAAGGCTCTATCCAGTGGTGGTTCATTTTTATCAAAGTGAGCCGGTCGGCACTCTCAGCTGACAGACGGGTGCGCTTGTCAGTGATGATGCCACCGGCTGCACTGAACACCCTCTCAGATAGGACGCTGGCGGCAGGACAGGACAGCACCTCCAAGGCATATAGGGCAAGTTCAAGCCACAGGTCCAACTTCGACACCCAATACGTGTAGGGCGCAGAGGGGTCGGAGAGGACAGGGCTGTGGTCGGAAAGGTATTCCCGCAACATGCGCCTATACTTCTCACGCCTGGTGACACTAGGACCCTCCGTGGCGGCACTTTGGCGAGGGGGTGCCATCAAGGTGTCCCAGACCTTAGACAGTGTGCCCCTCGTTTGTGTGGACCGGTGAGAACTTGGTTGCCTACTGGAGGAACTGCCCTCCCTGCCGCCAACGTCACATGCTGGAAACATCTCCATCATATTCTGCACCAATTGCCTGTGGCAAGCATTGATGCGATTGGCCCTCCCCTCTACCGGAATAAAAGACGAGATGTTGTTTTTATACCGGGGGTCAAGGATAGCAAAGATCCAGTACTGGTTGTCCTCCATGATTTTGACAATACGCTTGTCGGTTGTAAAGCACCCCAACATGAACTCAGCCATGTCTGCCACAGTGTTAGTTGGCATGACTCCTCTGGCCCCACCGGAAAGTTCAATCTCCATTTCCTCCTCATCCTCCATGTCTACCCATCCGCGCTGCAACAATGGGACGATTCGAAGTTGCCCGGAAGCCTCCTGTATCACCATCACATCATCGGACAACTCTTCTTCCTCCTCCTCCTCCTCCTCCTCCTCCATTAAACGCAGTGAAGCGGACAGATGTGTGGACCTACTCTCCAGCTGTGACGGATCGGATGCTATCCCTAACTCCTCTGTGTGATCTGAGTTATCCCTGATGTCAATCAGGGATTCTCTCAGAACACACAAGAGCGGGATTGTAAGGCTCACCATCGCATCCTCAGAGCTCACCCTCCTTGTGGACTCCTCAAAGACCCGTAGGATGTCACAAAGGTCTCTCATTCATGGCCACTCATGGATGTGAAACTGAGGCAGCTGACTTTGTGGCACCCTAGGGTTTTGTAGCTGGTATTCCATCAAAGGTCTCTGCTGCTCAACCACTCTATTCAACATCTGAAACGTTGAGTTCCAGCGTGTGGGGACGTCGCACAAAAGCCGGTGTTGTGGCACATGCAGGCGTTGCTGGAGAGATTTTAAGCTAGCAGCGGCTACTGTCGACTTGCGAAAGTGGGCGCACATGCGCCGCACTTTCACCAGTAGCTCTGGAACATTGGGGTAGCTCTTTAGGAAACGTTGCACCACTAGGTTGAAGACGTGGGCCAGGCATGGAACATGTTGGAGTCCGGCAAGCTCCAGAGCTGCTACCAGGTTCCGGCCGTTATCACAAACGACCATGCCTGGGCCCAGGTGCAGCGGCTCAAACCATATTGCCGTCTCATCGAGGAGGGCATCCCTCACCTCGGAGGCAGTGTGCTGTCTGTCCCCCAAGCTGATCAGCTTCAGCACAGCCTGCTGACGTCTACCAACGCCAGTGCTGCAACGTTTCCAACTCGTAGCTGGGGTCAATCTAACAGCGGAGGAGGAGGCGGTGGCGGAGGAGGAGGCGGTGGCGGAGGAGGAGGCGGTAGAGGAGGAGGAGGAGGGGGGTGTTCTTCTCGTGTCCCTGCCAGGAATGTTAGGCGGGGAGACGAGGTACACCGGGCCAGTTTGGGAAGCAGTCCCAGCCTCAACTACATTCACCCAGTGTGCCGTCAGTGAAATGTAGCGTCCCTGTCCGCATGCACTTGTCCACGCGTCGGTGGTCAAGTGGACCTTTGTGCAAAGCGCGGAACTAAGGGCCCGCCTGATGTTGAGTGACACGTGCTGGTGCAAGGCGGGGACGGCACACCGGGAGAAGTAGTGACGGCTAGGGACGGCATAGCGAGGTGCCGCAGTTGCCATCAGGTCCAGGAAGGCGGGAGTTTCAACAAGCCGGAACGCCAACATCTCCTGGGCCAGCAGTTTAGCGATGTTGGCGTTCAAGGCTTGCGCGTGTGGGTGGTTAGCAGTGTATTTCTGCCGCCGCTCCAATGTCTGAGAGATGGTGGGTTGTTGTAAAGAAACGCCTGATGGTGCCTTTGATGGTGCAGGAGAAGGAGATAAGACAGGACCAGGGGAGGATGAGGTAGAAGTCAACAAAGTGGCGGAGGCAGATGAAGTGGTGTCCTGGCTCGTCCTCTGGAGTGCATCGCCAGCACAGTCAGCAGTGGCAGTGGCAGAGGCAGAGGCAGTGGCAGAGGCAGTGGCAGTGGCGTGAACGGCAGGCGGCCTTTGTCCTGCCGTTGCTGCCTGCCACTGATTCCAGTGCTTGGATTCCAAATGACGGCGCATTGAAGTGGTGGACAGGTTGCTCTTCTCAGAGCCCCTAATCAATTTCGAGAGGCAAATTGTGCAGACAACACTATATCTGTCCTCGGCGCATTCCTTGAAAAAACTCCACACCTTCGAGAAACGTGCCCTCGAGGTGGGAGTTTTTCGGGGCTGGGTACGAACTGGAACATCTTGGGAGATTCCGGGTGTGGCCTGGCTTCGCCTAAGCTGCTGACCTCTGCCTCTGCCTCTAGCTAC
The DNA here is from genome assembly GCF_031893055.1 of Leptodactylus fuscus. NCBI lineage: Eukaryota > Metazoa > Chordata > Amphibia > Anura > Leptodactylidae > Leptodactylus > Leptodactylus fuscus. The sequence goes on along the minus strand of NC_134270.1, from coordinate 180,137,487 downwards.
CCTTTTTGGTGCTGCACCTGCCTCAACATCCACACTACTTTCCCCGCTTGACATCCCCCCTGTCCAGGTCGGGTCAGTGTCCTCATCATCCACCACTTCCTCTTCCAACTCCTGTCTCATCTCCTCCTCCCGCACAATGCGCCGGTCAACTGGATGCCCTGACGGCAACTGCGTCACATCATCGTCGATGAGGGTGGGTTGCTGGTCATCCACCACCAAATCGAACGGAGATGGAGGAGACTCTAGTGTTTGAGCATCTGGACACAGATGCTCCTCTGTTAGGTTCGTGGAATCGTGACGTGGAGAGGCAGGTTGAGGGACAATGAAAGGAGCGGAGAACAGCTCTGGGGAGCAGGGACAGTTGGGGTTATTGTTCTGTAAAGCTTCGGAATTTTGGGAGGAAGGAAGACAAGACTGTTGGGTAATAGGAGGAGAGGAGGCAGAGTCTGACTGGCTGCTGGACAATGTGCTGTAAGCGTTCTCTGACAGCCATTGCAAGACCTGTTCCTGGTTCTCGGGCCTACTAAGGTTTGTACCCTGCAGTTTAGTTAATGTGGCAAGCAACCCTGGCACTGTGGAGTGGCGCAATGCTTGCTGCCCCACAGGAGTAGGCACGGGACGCCCTGTGGCTTCACTGCTACCTTGCTCCCCAGAACCATTCCCCCGACCTCGCCCACGGCCTCGTCCACGTCCCTTTCCGGGAGCCTTGCGCATTTTGAATTCCTAGTTAGAAATTGGCACTGTATACCAGTAGTAAAAATTGTGGGTGCACGTAACCCCAATATATTCTTTGAATTCCCAGTCAGAAACTGGCACTATATGGCAGTAGCAAGAAATGAGGGTATTTGTATTCCCAATATACTCTTTGAATTCCCAGTCAGACAATGGCACTGTATACCAGTAGTAAAAATTGTGGGTGCACGTAACCCCAATATATTCTTTGAATTACCAGTCAGACACTGGCACTATATGGCAGTAGCAAGAAATGAGGGTATTTGTATTCCCAATATATTCTTTGAATTCCCAGTCAGACAATGGCACTGTATACCAGTAGTAAAAATTGGGGGTGCACGTAACCCCAATATATTCTTTGAATTCCCAGTCAGAAACTGGCACTATATGGCAGTAGCAAGAAATGAGGGTATTTGTATTCCCAATATACTCTTTGAATTCCCAGTCAGACAATGGCACTGTATACCAGTAGTAAAAATTGTGGGTGCACGTAACCCCAATATATTCTTTGAATTACCAGTCAGAAACTGGCACTATATGGCAGTAGCAAGAAATGAGGGTATTTATAACCCCAATATATTCTTTGAATTCCCAGTCAGACAATGGCACTGTATACCAGTAGTAAAAATTGTGGGTGCACGTAACCCCAATATATTCTTTGAATTCCCAGTCAGAAACTGGCACTATATGGCAGTAGCAAGAAATGAGGGTATTTGTATTCCCAATATACTCTTTGAATTCCCAGTCAGACAATGGCACTGTATACCAGTAGTAAAAATTGTGGGTGCACGTAACCCCAATATATTCTTTGAATTACCAGTCAGAAACTGGCACTATATGGCAGTAGCAAGAAATGAGGGTATTTGTATTCCCAATATACTCTTTGAATTCCCAGTCAGACAATGGCACTGTATACCAGTAGTAAAAATTGTGGGTGCACGTAACCCCAATATATTCTTTGAATTACCAGTCAGACACTGGCACTATATGGCAGTAGCAAGAAATGAGGGTATTTGTATTCCCAATATATTCTTTGAATTCCCAGTCAGACAATGGCACTGTATACCAGTAGTAAAAATTGTGGGTGCACGTAACCCCAATATATTCTTTGAATTACCAGTCAGAAACTGGCACTATATGGCAGTAGCAAGAAATGAGGGTATTTGTATTCCCAATATACTCTTTGAATTCCCAGTCAGACAATGGCACTGTATACCAGTAGTAAAAATTGTGGGTGCACGTAACCCCAATATATTCTTTGAATTACCAGTCAGAAACTGGCACTATATGGCAGTAGCAAGAAATGAGGGTATTTGTATTCCCAATATATTCTTTGAATTCCCAGTCAGACAATGGCACTGTATACCAGTAGTAAAAATTGTGGGTGTATATAGCCCCAATTCTATTGCTAGGGGACTTGCAGGGTATTTCTGGGGTGAAGGTGGGGGGGCACACCGTTGGAACGGGTATCGGGGTATATATCGGGTATACGGGAATACACTGACAGTGTATTCCATTCAGGATCCTGGGAAAGCTGGGTTGCGGCGATTGAGCCCGTCAGTGCCACGTTACACTGACAAGCTTCTCCCTGGAATTTAGCTCTTACAAGAGCTGTTGGTTGTCTTCTCCTTCCTATCCTAGCCTGTCCCTGCCTACCCAGAATCTAAGCCCTAGCTAGCTGGACGGAAACCTCCGTCCCCGGTGAATTGCAAGCTCAGAATGACGCGAAGCTGGGCGGCGCTGTTCTTTTAAATTAGAGGTCACATGTTTTCGGCAGCCAATGGGTTTTGCCTACTTTTTTCAACGTCACCGGTGTCGTAGTTCCTGTCCCACCTACCCTGCGCTGTTATTGGAGCAAAAAAGGCGCCAGGGAAGGTGGGAGGGGAATCGAGTAATGGCGCACTTTACCACGCGGTGTTCGATTCGATTCGAACATGCCGAACAGCCTAATATCCGATCGAACATGAGTTCGATAGAACACTGTTCGCTCATCTCTAATAAACATCAGAGAGTCTGCTAAAAACAGGATAACACGTTAAATATGATTACAATTCGACAGATTGTATCTGACAATATAACATGTCGGATTATAGGATTACACCGCGTTATGTTGATTTGTACATAAGAGTCTTTCTTGTAGCTGACGCAATCCCATGTCTTAAGTGTTGGCAAAAAAACAGCGACACCTGTGAAGAAGTCTCCGTTGAGTGTCCCAACTCCACCAAGTGCATGGTGATTTCTGAACTCTATGAGCTCTGTAAGTGTCCTCTGGGGGTGTTCAGGGTTTGGGGGTGACCTAAGAATGATGTCATTTACCCTTATCTGTCATTTTAAGGACATTAGCTGACGGTGTCCATTGGAGTCTCAAGACGTACTGTATAGGAACCAAAAATCCTTTAGAATTTACCCCCATAAAAAAAACAAAACCCAGGATTTCATACTACAGTATTACAGTCTACCAATAGGCAAAGCAGGATAAGTCCTTTGTCATAGTTAATGCAGCAAGACTACAAATAAGCGAAGACCACCATTGTAAACGCCTGGTAAAAAAATGAAAACATTCTTGGTACAGAAGGCTTTGCTACTATCATGGATTTGTCTGCTGCGTTGTTTCATTGCCTCCTACTCTGGAACTTTCAGGCCTTGAGCACAAAACTGACACCGGTGACAGTGACAAGGGGGCGTCCTCTACACCTAGACCAGTGACAGTGACAAGGGGACGTGCTCTACACCTAGACCAGTGACAGTGACAAGGGGATGTCCTCTACACCTAGACCAGTGACAGTGACAAGGGGACGTCCTCTACACCTAGACCGGTGACAGTGACAAGGGGACATTCTCTACACCTAGACCAGTGACAGTGACAAGGGGATGTCCTCTACACCTAGACCAGTGACAGTGACAAGGGGACGTCCTCTACACCTAGACCGGTGACAGTGACAAGGGAACATCCTCTACACCTAGACCAGTGACAGTGACAAGGGGACGTCCTCTACACCTAGACCAGTGACAGTGACAAGAGGACGTCCTCTACACCCAGACCAGTGACAAGGGGACGTCCTCTATACCTAGGTCAGTCACAGTGACAAGGGGATGTCCTCTACACCTAGACCAGTGACAGTGACAAAGGGACGTCCTCTACACCTAGACCGGTGACAGTGACAAGGGGACGTCCTCTACACCTAGACCAGTGACAGTGACAAGGGAACATCCTCTACACCTAGACCAGTGACAGTGACAAGAGGACGTCCTCTACACCCAGACCAGTGACAGTGACAAGGGGACGTCCTCTATACCTAGGTCAGTCACAGTGACAAGGAGACGTCCTCTACACCTAGACCAGTGACAGTGACAAGGGGACGTCCTCTACACCTGGGCCGGTGACAGTGACAAGGGGACATCCTCTACATCTAGACCGGTGACAGTGACAAGGGGACGTCCTCTACACCTAGACCAGTGACAGTGACAAGGGGACGTCCTCTACACCTAGGTCAGTCACAGTGACAAGGGGACGTCCTCTATACCTAGGTCAGTCACAGTGACAAGGGGACGTCCTCTACACCTAGGCCGGTGACAGTGACAAGGGGACGTCCTCTACACCTAGACCTGTGACAGTGACAAGGGAACGTCCTCTACACCTAGACCAGTGACAGTGACAAGGGGACATCCTCTACACCTAGACCAGTGACAGTGACAAGGGGACATCCTCTACACCTAGACCAGTGACAGTGACAAGGGGACGTCCTCTACACCTAGACCAGTGACAGTGACAAGGGGACGTCCTCTACACCTAGACCAGTGACAGTGACAAGGGGACGTCCTCTACACCTAGGTCAGTCACAGTGACAAGGGGACGTCCTCTATACCTAGGTCAGTCACAGTGACAAGGGGACGTCCTCTACACCTAGGCCGGTGACAGTGACAAGGGGACGTCCTCTACACCTAGACCTGTGACAGTGACAAGGGAACGTCCTCTACACCTAGACCAGTGACAGTGACAAGGGTACATCCTCTACACCTAGACCAGTGACAGTGACAAGGGGACATCCTCTACACCTAGACCAGTGACAGTGACAAGGGGACGTCCTCTACACCTAGACCAGTGACAGTGACAAGGGGACGTCCTCTATACCTAGGTCAGTCACAGTGACAAGGGGACGTCCTCTACACCTAGGCCGGTGACAGTGACAAGGGGACGTCCTCTACACCTAGACCGGTGACAGTGACAAGGGGACGTCCTCTACACCTAGGCCGGTGACAGTGACAAGGGGACGTCCTCTACACCTAGACCTGTGACAGTGACAAGGGGACGTCCTCTACACCTAGACCGGTGACAGTGACAAGAGGACATACTCTACACCTAGACCGGTGACAGTGACAAGAGGACGTCCTCTACACCTAGACCGGTGACAGTGACAAGGGGACGTCCTCTACACCTAGACCAGTGCCAGTGACAAGGGGACGTCCTCTACACCTAGACCAGTGACAGTGACAAGGGGACGTCCTCTACACCTAGACCAGTGACAGTGACAAGGAGACATCCTCTACACCTAGGCCAGTGACAGTGACAAGGAGACGTCCTCTACACCTAGACCAGTGACAGTGACAAGCAGATGTCCTCTACACCTAGACCAGTGACAGTGACAAGGGGACGTCCTCTACACCTAGACCGGTGACAGTGACAAGGGGATGTCACGGGGTGACTAATGCTATACAGTCTCAGAACACTTCTCACTGACAAGTGTGTGATGTGATAATAGCAGTGGTAAAAGGAGATGTTTCTGTAATGAAAAATTCTATTGTAGTAATTCTTTTTGACCACAAGATGCCGCTGTGTTAGGTAAAGGAAAAACCAGGAAGTGACGAGTTCAGGAAGTGGACTGCTGTAGTGGGGGAGAAGAAGCTGGCTGTGAGCAGTGAGAGATCTGAGGGACAATCCATTGCCATCCGCTGCCCTGCAACGCTTGTTTCAGGCCAGGGCCAGCTCTGGAGAAGCCCGAACCTGTTGCTGGTTCCCATGTCAGGAGAGTTGGAGACGATTGCTGTGCAGACGCCGCGGAGCGGATGACAAGAAGGACCAGCCCTTGTGACACTGTGTTCCAGTTGCCTGGAGGCAAAGAAATTCCTGTTTCCTTCGGAAAGTCCATCTGACTGTTCGCCCCCTTGCTAACCCGGGTAAGCGGAGCTCCGATTCACCTTTCATAAGGGTGAATAGTGTATACACGCAGTAAATAGTTTTTTTTTTTTTGGCGCCAAAAACCTAGCATAGACTGGTTCCGGCCATTTTGCTTTAAAGCGAGTTCTTTCCAAACGGAGATACAGCACGTGTTGTCCTGCTATTCAAAAGAGACACTATATCCTGGATTATAGTACCAGAAGTATGTCATAAGAGGAGTTATTTGTTTCACTAAGACTTGTGCAGCTAAGCACCAACTTCTGATAAAACAAAACCGGTTGCTGAAGTCTTCCCTGCAGGGTTGGGGTAGTGTGTTGAAATGTGGATATTGGGGAGTGGGTAAGTTAAATAGTAAACTGTGATATTGTTAACCCCAGTGTGACACCGCAGGTGATCTTCCTCTGCATACTTACATTGTTTTGTTAGCTTGGTATTAATAGGTAAATTGCAGCTGCTATATATATGTAGCCGCTAGTTAAAGGCATAGTTCACTAGTTCTGACATATTAGGTCACGGTGCAGTGTCACTCAGGGGTCTCAGCCCTCGGCTGAGTGTCTTGTAATTATTGATTTCATCAGGCCTGTTAGCCTGGAGTTCACCCCAAAAGGGTATAGAGTAAAATTTATATTTCTTACTTCGTGTCTGGTGTGGTTGTGCCTGTCCGTGGAACCGCTGTATCCTAAAAGTTCCTGCAAGAGCCCCGGTAGCCAGTCGGCTGCCGTGTCTTTCCCTTCCTCCTCCCCCCTTACATTTTTGGCGTAGTCGGCAGGATACGGTGCCACCATGGACATGGACAACGCATCTGGGGACGCGCCCTTGGTGGACGCGGACCGTGTGCCTAATGGCGGGGTGGCTGTAGGTGCTGTCCTCCCGCCTGTTGCACCTACCCTTGCACCGACAGCCCCAGTCAGGTGTTTACCAGCAGGTGCCATCTTAAACCAACTGACTAAATTTGACGGACATAACATGTTGCTGACCGATTGGACTGAACGACTGAGGAGTGCGATTAAACTGTGTAATCTAGCCCCCGAACTCCAACCGGAGGTAGCGATAAATGCTCTGGAAGGGAATGCCCGACGGACAATCACATTACTGCCAGAGTCCCAGAGGAGTACGGTGACAGACATAGTAAACAGGTTGGAGAAGGTTTACGGGAACCGTGCCCCGTCAGTTGATTTACTTGCCCGGTTTGTTAATCGGAGACAGGGGGAGGGGGAGACCGTCCCTGAGTATGCTAATGAACTACAGGGGTTGTTAGCTGATGTCCGGAGGGCCGAATCCCACGCCCAGCGTGCCCCTGAGGAAGATGACGAGCTGTTGAGGGACTATTTTATTCGGGGATTATGTTTGAGTACGGTGAGGCGGGAACTACAGAACCGCGTGCTGGCGGACAAGACCCTGACCTTTGTCCAGATTCTGGAGGAGACCATCGCCAGGACTCAAATGGAGGAGCCAGAGGTGGGTCAGGTCGCCATGCAGAGAGCTGGAAGGGTGATGACCAATGCTGTAGGGGGTGAGACAGAGGCCCAGATGAGAGAAATGCAGCGTACTATAGATGCGCTAACCCAACAATTGAGCCAGGTGCAGAGTAGGGTACAGACTCCTGCTGCTGGGAACCCGTTACCAACTCCCTCAGACGGGCCCCCATGTCAATGCTCAGCAAGACCCCCCATGTGGCAAACAGAGGAACCACAGGGAAGGCCATCTCCATCACGGCCGTGGTATCGCTCTCCTCCTGACCCCCAACTGCGACAAAGGCCACCACCTCGGGAGTGGGACTATAGCAATGTTCAATGTTGGCAATGTCAAGAGTTCGGGCATATCTCAAGGAACTGCCCAGGACCGAGAAGGGCCAGGCCCAGCAACTCACCGCCGTTAAACGGGAGACCTCCGCGATAAGAGGGCGCACCGCGGGGGTATCAGGGGGCCCAAGTGCTCCAAAAAGCCCACATGATTTGATCGCAAAAAGCCCCGTGCTGGAAGTGAGTTTTGAGGGAAAGAAGGTCCCCTGCCTAGTGGATACGGGTTCTGAAGTGACAACAATGCCCTTAGACTATTTTGAACGGCATCATGGCCACCTTATGCGACCAAACACCGGAATGGTTATCCGACTGAGAGCGGCAGATAATGGAACTATCCCTGTACATGGGGTAGTCTGGATGCGGCTTCGGGCCTGTGGCCAAGAATTAGGAGTCAAGGGAGTTATCCTTGTCAAGTCTACCTACTTGCCGGAGGTCCCGGTGATTCTAGGCATGAATGTGTTGCGAGACCTGAACCACGTGCTTTTCACCAAGAAAGGACCGGAGTACTGGAAGCGGACTACGGCACATAGGCCAACACAGCAAGTTTTCCGGCAAATTGTCCAGACTTGCCGAATCCAGAAGGGACTCCCTGAAAACCACCGGCTGGGGGCGGTGTATACCCCGAATGGTGCGCCCGTAAAAATACCTCCCCGGCAGGAACGGACATTGATGTTGCCTGTGGGGACCAATCTGAATGTGGACGGATTGGATGTCGAGCTGGAACCGGTAGAGCGGTGTGAAGAGATAACTGGTGTGATGTTTGGGCGAGTGGTGGCCACAGTCCGAAACGGGCGAGTGCCGGTGCGGTGCGTGAATCTACAGGATCATGAAGTGACCCTACCAAGGAGAGTCAAGGTCGCCAGAGTCTTCCTACACCAGGGTGAGACAGCCCGGAGAAGACCCTTTACTCTTAGGGAAGAGAGAGGGGACGTTTGGACCTTGGCGGTACAGATGGATCAACCTGAAAAACCCACGCCCGAGTGGAATGGGAGGAAGATCCTGGAAATGATGGGAATAAACCGTCCCTCTTTGAGTCCAGACCAAGTACGGCTAGTGGAAGAGACCCTATGGGAGTTCCAAGCTGCATTTTCTAGGCATGACGAAGACTTTGGCTGTACGTCTGCTATCGAGCACCGAATACCGACCGGGAACACGGCCCCAATCCGTGAAAGGTATCGACAGATCCCACCAAACATGTACCAAGAAGTGAAGGAGATGTTACATCAAATGTTGGATAATGGCGTGGTACAACCAAGTCAGAGTCCGTGGGCTGCCCCGGTGGTGCTGGTCCGAAAAAAAGACGGCACCTTACGCTTCTGTGTCGACTACCGGAAGCTGAACGCAAAGACAGTGAGAGACTCTTATCCCTTGCCGCGGATCGAGGAATCCTTATCCGCATTGGGAAAGGCGAAATACTTCTCATCCCTAGACCTGGCGAGCGGATACTGGCAAGTGCCAATGGCAGCAGAAGACAGACAGAAAACAGCGTTCATCTTGCCGATGGGCTTGTATGAGTTCAGAAGGATGCCCTTTGGATTGTCCAATGCCCCCGGCACGTTCCAAAGACTCATGGAGTATTGTCTTGGTGACCTAAACTTTGAGTCAGTGCTCATCTATCTGGACGATATTGTGGTCTTCGGATCGTCCTTCGAACAACATCTTCAGAGGCTGAGACAAGTCCTGAAGCGCCTGATGGAGCATGGGCTCAAGGTCAAGCCCAAGAAGTGCCAGCTGTTCCAGACACAGATTGAGTACCTGGGGCATATTGTCTCTGCTGAGGGGGTGCAACCGGCAAGCAGCAAGGTGGAAGCGGTACAACGCTGGCCTGTCCCAAGAACCCTCAGGGAACTTCGCGCATTCTTGGGCCTAGCTGGATATTACCGGCGCTTCATAAGAAATTTTTCAAAGAAGGCAGGACCGCTGAACGAATTGCTGAGGGGGACCTCCCGGGGGCCAAAGAACCAGCCCATTCCATGGGGAGAGAAACAACAACAGGCGTTCGAGGAGTTGAAGGAAGCCCTGACGAGTGCACCAATACTCGCCTATGCGCAGTTTGACAAGCCCTTCATGTTATACACAGATGGGAGTCTCCATGGCCTAGGTGCGGTGCTCGCCCAAGAACAAGATGGCCGTGAGAGGGTCATAGCCTATGGAAGCCGGTCCCTGAGGGAGACAGAGAGGAACTTTGACAACTATAGTTCATTCAAGCTGGAACTACTGGCCCTAGTGTGGGCCATGACGGAGAAATTCTCAGAATACTTGACAGGAGCGGAAGTGACTGTTATGACCGACAACAATCCCTTGGCGCACCTAGACAATGCAAAGTTGGGTGCTTTGGAGCAGCGATGGATGGCCAGGTTGTCCAGGTACAAGTACAAGATCAAGTACCGATCCGGTAGAGAAAATGCAAATGCGGATGCCCTGTCTCGAGTGACGCCGGATGACTCCGGACGAGATAAGGATGGAGAGTTGGAAGACTCAGAGGTTCCCCACTTGGGTAGAATACCCTTGTTTGTGATACTGGCACGGACAAGTGGGGTGGTGACAGACCGACCAGTGTTGCTTGGGAAAACCCATGGAGATTGGGTATATGCTCAGAATGATGACGTGACCCTAAGAAAGATCAAGCAGTGGGTGATGGCAAAGGAGTGGCCTACCCCGATGGAGCGCAAACGCTTGCCACCTATGGGGGCAAGAGTAATGCAACAGTGGGATAGACTGAAGTGTGAGAATGGGTTACTGTACCGTAAAGTATATTTAGAGACTGAGTTGGAGGTGAGATGGCAACTAGTAATACCAAGTACCAGTGCCAGGGAAGTTGCCCGTGAGGCTCATGTGAGAGGGGCCCACTTTGGTCCTGATAAAACGTTCAAGTGGCTCCAGCGATTTGTCTATTGTCCTGGTCTTGAGCAGACAGTGCAGGACGTGTGCCAAGCCTGCAGGGCCTGTGAGCTCGCTAAACCCCCAGAACAAAGGGCCCCCACTCAGACGATTAGGACCACTGCGCCGTTGGAGGTGCTGATGATTGATTATGTCCTGATAGGACACTCCAACAGCGGACATCAGTACTGTTTGGTAATGACCGATCACTTTACCAAGTTTGCAGTAGCAGTAGCTACGAAAGATCAGACTGCCGAATCTGCCGCCAGGGCTGTGTGTAAGCACTTCATCCAAGTGTATGGGTGCCCCACTCGTATTCACTCAGATCAGGGGGCATGTTTTCAGGGGCGGCTCATGTCGGAGTTGTATCGGGTGTATGGTATCCACAGATCCCGGACGACTCCTTATCACCCAGAGGGGAATGGGGCCTGTGAGCGATTCAATCGCACCCTCCTTCAGATGTTGCGAACGTTGGAGAAAGATCAAAAAGCTCGGTGGCCAGAGAGCTTAGCTGAGTTGCTCTGGGCCTATAATAATCGGGTCCATAGTACCACCGGCTACACGCCATACCTGATGCTGTTTGGGCATCCCGGACGGGAGATTGAAGAATTGAACTTGACAAATCCTGAGAGAGAGGGCGCTCGCTCGCCCGATGACTGGGTAGAACTACACCGTCGAAAACTGCAGACCATACACCGATTGGTGATTGACAAAACCCGACTGTCCAGTCACCCAGACAAGACCCCGGTTCAACATGAACCCTTCCAACCTGGGGACAGGGTGTTAGTAAGGGCCAAGAGACCCTCGGGAAAGTTGGATGATCGGTGGGAGGCAATGCCATATCGAGTAAAACGAAGGGTCATCCCTGACGGACCAGTGTATGAGATAGAGCCTGAAAGGGGTGAAGGAGTTACCCGGACTCTTCACCGTAATATGCTCAGACCTTGTAATTCAGAGACTCCCACAACGGAGACTGAGGTGCATCGATTGAATCCGACAGCCCCAACCTTCACACCTGCTGCACAGATTGATCCCGATGAGTGGTGGGATGTACCAGTTCCCATGTCTGAAACGGTTCCAGCCGTGGTGATCTTACCTCCACGGGAGGGGACGACACTAATGGCTGCTCCTGTACAGGAACCTGAGCCGACCTGTGGGAATGAAGTGACTGATGCCCCGACTTTACGCAGAACGCCAAGGTCTAATGCTGGGGTTCCCCCACAGCGATACGCCCAGGATGAGTTTGTCTGGGGAGGTCTGTCGAGGACGCCGACCTCTAGTGGGGTGGTGTGTCACGGGGTGACTAATGCTATACAGTCTCAGAACACTTCTCACTGACAAGTGTGTGATGTGATAATAGCAGTGGTAAAAGGAGATGTTTCTGTAATGAAAAATTCTATTGTAGTAATTCTTTTTGACCACAAGATGCCGCTGTGTTAGGTAAAGGAAAAACCAGGAAGTGACGAGTTCAGGAAGTGGACTGCTGTAGTGGGGGAGAAGAAGCTGGCTGTGAGCAGTGAGAGATCTGAGGGACAATCCATTGCCATCCGCTGCCCTGCAACGCTTGTTTCAGGCCAGGGCCAGCTCTGGAGAAGCCCGAACCTGTTGCTGGTTCCCATGTCAGGAGAGTTGGAGACGATTGCTGTGCAGACGCCGCGGAGCGGATGACAAGAAGGACCAGCCCTTGTGACACCGTGTTCCAGTTGCCTGGAGGCAAAGAAATTCCTGTTTCCTTCGGAAAGTCCATCTGACTGTTCGCCCCCTTGCTAACCCGGGTAAGCGGAGCTCCGATTCACCTTTCATAAGGGTGAATAGTGTATACACGCAGTAAATAGTTTTTTTTTTTTTGGCGCCAAAAACCTAGCATAGACTGGTTCCGGCCATTTTGCTTTAAAGCGAGTTCTATCCAAACGGAGATACAGCACGTGTTGTCCTGCTATTCAAAAGAGACACTATATCCTGGATTATAGTACCAGAAGTATGTCATAAGAGGAGTTATTTGTTTCACTAAGACTTGTGCAGCTAAGCACCAACTTCTGATAAAACAAAACCGGTTGCTGAAGTCTTCCCTGCAGGGTTGGGGTAGTGTGTTGAAATGTGGATATTGGGGAGTGGGTAAGTTAAATAGTAAACTGTGATATTGTTAACCCCAGTGTGACACCGCAGGTGATCTTCCTCTGCATACTTACATTGTTTTGTTAGCTTGGTATTAATAGGTAAATTGCAGCTGCTATATATATGTAGCCGCTAGTTAAAGGCATAGTTCACTAGTTCTGACATATTAGGTCACGGTGCAGTGTCACTCAGGGGTCTCAGCCCTCGGCTGAGTGTCTTGTAATTATTGATTTCATCAGGCCTGTTAGCCTGGAGTTCACCCCAAAAGGGTATAGAGTAAAATTTATATTTCTTACTTCGTGTCTGGTGTGGTTGTGCCTGTCCGTGGAACCGCTGTATCCTAAAAGTTCCTGCAAGAGCCCCGGTAGCCAGTCGGCTGCCGTGTCTTTCCCTTCCTCCTCCCCCCTTACAGGGACGTCCTCTACACCTAGACCGGTGACAGTGACAAGGGGACGTCCTCTACACCTAGACCGGTGACAGTGACAAGGGGACGTCCTCGACGCCTGCAGCAGTGAAAATTTCACCAGCATCATAGAAAGAAATTCTTCACAGTAAGAACAGCGAGGCTATGGAACGCTCTGCCCCAGGAAGTGATGATGGTGGATTCATTGTGCAAGTCTTACGGAACCTGATGTCTTTCTCGATGATAATATTACGGGTTATGGATTCTACATTTTAAGGACACGTTGATCCAGGGTATTTATACTGACTGCCAGATTGGAGTCGGAAAGTATTTTTTTTCCCCTGAAATAGAGCACTTGACATGAGGCTCATGGGTTGTTTTTTTTTGCCTTCCCCTGGATCAACACTGTAGGGGATTATAGGGTTATAGGTTGGACTTCATGTACTGATGTCTTCATCCAACCTCATCTACTATGTAACTGTGAATAACTTTTGCAAGATGTTTCCTTGTACCATGCCAAGGTTTAATCGATGCAATAAAGGAATATTTAGAATATGTGCTGGGTCTCCACTGCTTTTGCATATTGGTACATTACAGTAAATGTTCTGCCACTAGATGTCACTTTTAGACTGTCGATGTTACACTGTTACTCTCCTATACTTGGATTTGGTTACACTTATATTTTAACCTTTTACTTTATAATGAATAGTACGTGCTGGTGTCTGTGCAGAATAATGTTGTCCCCACTTACTTGCAGACAGTATTTAGCAGGACTAGGCAGGGACGTTGTTCCCGCTGCCATCTTGGAGAACCAAGCCCAGATCTTCTGTGGATGTTGCTTGTTCCAATCCTTCTATCTCTTCATGTCATCCCAGACAGACTGGATGATGTTTAGATCAGGGCCATATATGCAGAATCTCTTCCAAAGAGCTTATAGCCTACTTGCTTTATTATTGATATTCTCCTGTGTGAGCTTTCCACCATCTTCAGAAAGTCTCCATCTTATTTCTGAACCATTTTGATCAGTTAGTTGGCCTGAGTTATTGCTGCAATCGACACCTGCCCGAGACTGGGTTAGATATCGCTAGTGATACCTAGGACCTCCCAAGACGTTGCTCAGATTTACCCTCGTCTTCACCATTACAATTCTTTTCTACTTGGTCTTGGTCTTGCTAAATTCTTCAATCTAGACTCTGTCCTGAACGGAACGTTTCCATCGAAATCGATAAAACCTACACACACTGGGTTGGTAGCACCAGACTAAATCAATTGGTAGCACATGAGAAGGTACTCCTAGAGCAAAAATATGCTAAAACATAACTTTTAATAGTCTGACTAAAATCCAGAAACTCGTTCCCTTTAAGAATAAAATAAAGGACAAACAAGGGTAGGGATAGGGATTAGACAATCTGCAAACTCCCAACCCTACATTAAGGATAAGTTATTGCATGGGAGGGGAGGGTACGGGTGTTCCTAATTAGTTCTATGTTATTGCCTACAATGCAACACTGGCGATATCTGAACACTAGAACTCGTATGGGACCCCCACTCCGTTTCCCCTCTGACACTCGATTCTGCCCCACTACATGCAGTCCTAACTTGTGATAAATTGGTCGGTCAAATATGAAGTGATACTAACAGGAATACATTGTAGCTCTGGTATTAATTCATGGGCTGTTACAAATGTATCCCATCACACCTCATAAAGCTGTTATCCCACTGAGAGCTCTCTAATACAGACCCCTACAATGATGGGGGCTCTCTCTTTCTGGGGGAATTACTAATGGGCTGCATAGGTTAGGCATGACGAACCCCGGCACTCATCACCGCCAGGGGTTAGCTAGATATAACGATCTGTCCCTCTCTACGCGTTTCGTGTCTCACTCATCAGGAGAGTGATATCTAAATAATCAATAGAGCGTCAAAAATAATAAACTGCGGTTAAAACCACATTTACTGCAGCCCAGATGGTGGGCTGCAGTGTAGAAGCGAGTCCGACGCTGGTTGCTGTCTTAGCCGCGTTTAAAAAGGCCGGGATCCGGTCTCTGCTCCTCCTCCTTCAGACCCGCCCATCGTAAGCCGACCATACAGGATATCGCTGGTCGGACAACGTCATGGTGGGCGTGATAGGGGCGGAGTCTAGTTCCTCGCGCAATCGCCATACCAGTCTACGAAGGAAAACAACGTAGTGGATCTCTGAACAGGTAAGTGTAATATATGGTAAGTATCTCCTCAGTGTTATTTCCAGACTGATGATCATTGGAACATCCATAAGAAGGGGACTCTTAAGTCGCGGTTAAGCGAAGTATCTAGGCTGCACGTCATCCGCTCACTTTTTCATAGACTTATATGCAGCCGCACTAGTCATCCGAGCAGATGATCATTAGAGCATCCCTGACAGGGGCTGTTAAGTCACGATCAGACAAAATATCTTAAACGCTCGCTATCCATTCGCGTTCCATAGGTGTGAACGCAGCCACACCACGCCTCTGATCGTGATACGGAGGTCGAGGCCACAAACAGGCTTGTTAGAGACCCTAGTGACCGTAATACTACAACATTGGACGTCATCTGATATTCATAGACTGCTTACATTAACCAATTCGTCCACGGTCATAGACTCAGTTGATATTGGTTGTTTGTGAACACACATACGATGTATTTGTTACTCCAATCCTGCGGGCAGTGGATATATTAATCAGTTCGAACCTTTAGGAACACGTCTATATGCATGTATATACATGTTACCCCATTTTGATCCAATTCACAGCGATATCACTGACTCTGGATTCGCTCATATAAACCAGGGAGCCCCATTTCTGGCAGCAATATACAGACTGTCATTACTACCTACGTCCAACAATGTGTGCATATGTGCATAATCAAATGACTTGAAACGTCACTGTTACTGGTTATTTAAATACATAGACAGCGTTGCAGTCTTCTGATCCTCATCACTCCATCCGGATCAAGTTCAAGATGAGTAACTATAGGTGTCGTCTCATATATCACGCATGTATATAAAAATATAAAAATAAAGATAAAGATGTATGTCTATCCTAAGTACTGATATTCACAACAGGTGGCTATTATTGCCACCAACCATTTCATAGGGCTGTCCACAGATTTCTGTAAGGGGGTCCACAACCTTTTGTTCCCTTATTCTGATTGGCCCCTGCTCCTCCCTGATTTTGTTGGATGCTCTACTCATCTATAAAGCCCCTCTCTATATTCTATCCCATATAAACATCTTCTGGAGATAGCCTCCCATACATCCACTTTTGTCCAAGGGTTTATCATATGTTCCTTCAACATCTTTTCATCATTTTGATTGGGTAAAAGACATTGCGTTATTTATGAGGAAATTGCGATGGTCTAAGTATATGATGTCCGTGGACAACAGAAGGGCAAGGGAGATGGGGGTAGAGGTAGGGGACTTGGAAGGCATCAGGGTTCTGGAGAGCCTACTCTTGGAAAATGAGGAGCGGGCAAACCCACAACCCCTTACACAGTTGAGACCCCATAATCAGAATAATCCCCCGCCTGGTGATTATAAAAATATTGACATCTTTGAAAAAATGGTAACAGATGAGCTACAAAAACTAGCTTCAAATCTGAGCTTCAGGCGATCTAACATGGGCACAGCACAAATGAATGCCCTGAAGACCCTGGAATCCAATCGCTCGATTGTCATTAAGGCATCGGATAAAGGGGGCAACATAGTGGTCCTTGATCGGGACCACTATGTGTCTATATGTGAACATATCCTCCTAGACCCTGAAAATTATACTGTTTTATCCACGGACCCGACACCACAATTTACCACCCAACTGATCACAATTCTTGACCAGGCCAAGGACGAAGGTCTTATTTCCCAACAAGAATATATGTTCATGTGTCCAAGTCATCCCCGGGTCCCTACATTCTACTGTCTGACTAAAGTGCATAAAGGGTATACCCCCCCCTCAAGGGCCGCCCCATAGTCTCGGGCATCGACGGGTTGACGCAAGGGATTAGCAGTGGATTTTTAGGTTTAACTGTGTTAGACCAAAAGGCTTAAATGACAGCTTATCATTCCTCCCTTTTTTGTAAAGTGGATGTATGGGAGGCTATCTCCAGAAGATGTTTATATGGGATAGAATATAGAGAGGGGCTTTATAGATGAGTAGAGCATCCAACAAAATCAGGGAGGAGCAGGGGCCAATCAGAATAAGGGAACAAAAGGTTGTGGACCCCCTTACAGAAATCTGTGGACAGCCCTATGAAATGGTTGGTGGCAATAATAGCCACCTGTTGTGAATATCAGTACTTAGGATAGACATACATCTTTATCTTTATTTTTATATTTTTATATACATGCGTGATATATGAGACGACACCTATAGTTACTCATCTTGAACTTGATCCGGATGGAGTGATGAGGATCAGAAGACTGCAACGCTGTCTATGTATTTAAATAACCAGTAACAGTGACGTTTCAAGTCATTTGATTATGCACATATGCACACATTGTTGGACGTAGGTAGTAATGACAGTCTGTATATTGCTGCCAGAAATGGGGCTCCCTGGTTTATATGAGCGAATCCAGAGTCAGTGATATCGCTGTGAATTGGATCAAAATGGGGTAACATGTATATACATGCATATAGACGTGTTCCTAAAGGTTCGAACTGATTAATATATCCACTGCCCGCAGGATTGGAGTAACAAATACATCGTATGTGTGTTCACAAACAACCAATATCAACTGAGTCTATGACCGTGGACGAATTGGTTAATGTAAGCAGTCTATGAATATCAGATGACGTCCAATGTTGTAGTATTACGGTCACTAGGGTCTCTAACAAGCCTGTTTGTGGCCTCGACCTCCGTATCACGATCAGAGGCGTGGTGTGGCTGCGTTCACACCTATGGAACGCGAATGGATAGCGAGCGTTTAAGATATTTTGTCTGATCGTGACTTAACAGCCCCTGTCAGGGATGCTCTAATGATCATCTGCTCGGATGACTAGTGCGGCTGCATATAAGTCTATGAAAAAGTGAGCGGATGACGTGCAGCCTAGATACTTCTCTTAACCGCGACTTAAGAGTCCCCTTCTTATGGATGTTCCAATGATCATCAGTCTGGAAATAACACTGAGGAGATACTTACCATATATTACACTTACCTGTTCAGAGATCCACTACGTTGTTTTCCTTCGTAGACTGGTATGGCGATTGCGCGAGGAACTAGACTCCGCCCCTATCACGCCCACCATGACGTTGTCCGACCAGCGATATCCTGTATGGTCGGCTTACGATGGGCGGGTCTGAAGGAGGAGGAGCAGAGACCGGATCCCGGCCTTTTTAAACGCGGCTAAGACAGCAACCAGCGTCGGACTCGCTTCTACACTGCAGCCCACCATCTGGGCTGCAGTAAATGTGGTTTTAACCGCAGTTTATTATTTTTGACGCTCTATTGATTATTTAGATATCACTCTCCTGATGAGTGAGACACGAAACGCGTAGAGAGGGACAGATCGTTATATCTAGCTAACCCCTGGCGGTGATGAGTGCCGGGGTTCGTCATGCCTAACCTATGCAGCCCATTAGTAATTCCCCCAGAAAGAGAGAGCCCCCATCATTGTAGGGGTCTGTATTAGAGAGCTCTCAGTGGGATAACAGCTTTATGAGGTGTGATGGGATACATTTGTAACAGCCCATGAATTAATACCAGAGCTACAATGTATTCCTGTTAGTATCACTTCATATTTGGCCAGAAACAAAGAAAAAAAGTAGACGGCACTGCTCACTCCAAAATAACGGCAAAAATAATAGTCCACTATGAAGAGTAAAAACTCTTGGGTTGGGAATTTCTTCTGACGAAAAGTGGTGCTCACAACCCTTAGAAAAAACAGTAGCAAAAGTAGAGTAGTAAAGGTATGGGTGGGCACTCACCAATCAGTAGACGGCAAAACTTTTCTTAGTATAAAAAGTATTTCTTTTATTTCTTTTATTCAGAACATAGTAAAATAAGTCCTCAGGGAGGGAAAGATAACATAATTGGCAAAGAAAAAAAAAAAAAAAGGCAACAGCCGTTTTGCGTTATCGAACGCTTTTTCAAGCCTAATATGCAAGGCGTTCGATAACGCGAAACGGCTGTTGCCTTTTTTTTTCTTTGCCAATTATGTTATCTTTCCCTCCCTGAGGACTTATTTTACTATGTTCTGAATAAAAGAAATAAAAGAAATACTTTTTATACTAAGAAAAGTTTTGCCGTCTACTGATTGGTGAGTGCCCACCCATACCTTTACTACTCACTTCATATTTGACCGACCAATTTATCACAAGTTAGGACTGCATGTAGTGGGGCAGAATCGAGTGTCAGAGGGGAAACGGAGTGGGGGTCCCATACGAGTTCTAGTGTTCAGATATTGCCAGTGTTGCATTGTAGGCAATAACATAGAACTAATTAGGAACACCCGTACCCTCCCCTCCCATGCAATAACTTATCCTTAATGTAGGGTTGGGAGTTTGCAGATTGTCTAATCCCTATCCCTACCCTTGTTTGTCCTTTATTTTATTCTTAAAGGGAACGAGTTTCTGGATTTTAGTCAGACTATTAAAAGTTATGTTTTAGCATATTTTTGCTCTAGGAGTACCTTTTCATGTGCTACCATCGAAATCGATACACAGAGGATGATTATTCTTAATGATATTATACAATTATTGATACTGTATAATTTCATGTCTAGTTTGTTACATATTTACTTTCATAGGAAAAGTCATAGTCAGAGTTAGGATATAGAAAAAACAGAGGAATAGATGTTGGAATTGGTGGTTTGTTGGACCAACTCCACAGCCTTGCTCACTAGTGATATTTAAGGAATTTCCCATGTTAAACAAATGTAAGATGTAAAGTTCTTCCTCGTAGCAATCTTCATGTGATGAGAAAGAACTTCGGTGTAAAACACATCTGTATTTTCGCTGTGTGGTCGGTGTTGGACTGACCCATCGGAGTACCAGACGATTCTCTGGTGGCCTAGGCTCTAATACAATAATGGTCCACAGAAGACCCCCGTATTTGCCGGGTACTATTGTTTATATCCTGGGGGTTGTTGGAGGGTGAACCCCTGAATAATTTTTTATGGTGGGCCCAAGGAACGTCAGTCTGACAGTGTGTGTGGCTTTTATTCCATCAACAATATAGTAATATCATTCGATTCTTTCTCTCTGGATTTTTCACACTTTCAAGCTGCGGTTCTCACTTTGTTCTATGTTTCTATAGATCTCGGGCCAATTAATCGGCTCTTTTAGCTGCAAGTCAGTCCTCCAGCTACAAACCAGTCACAGCCGTGTTATTATTATCTTCAGTAGAAGAGACAGACATTGCCCAGGGCAGCCGAGTCCTTCAGAAGTTCCATCACCATGATTGATCTCTGGGCCGATATTGACACAATTGGTGCCATGTTCTTACAGATTCATGTATCATTGTATGTGAGTGGCCATAAAGACTAAACCCATAAGGCTGTGTGGCCACGTGACCCCTACAAGGAAGTAGAGATCCATGAAACACATGGCACAACCACACATGGTAACCATAAATGGTCCTGGATCTGGGGCAAACACAGGTAGAACACATTGTAGTCATTGTGTCACATCTTCTTTCCTGGGATTCATGTAGACCATGTGAGTTTTTACTCCGCAGCACATTACCTCCGGTGGCTTGCCTTATACTTAGGTTTTATGAGGACTATAATTTGTATTTTTATCCCCATACACACAGTATATAGCTAGATCAGCCGGCTCCTGGAATTGTCTATCTGATCCTTATATCTTCAAGAGGAGGAGAGTCCTACAAGACCTCGGGTGGCCTGAAAGAGACAATCAGGGTCAGTGGCGTAACTAGGAATGGCGGGGCCCCGTGGCGAACTTTTGACATGGGGCCCCCCCCCCTCCCCAAACCGATGCCGAAGACCTCGACTGACCCCCTCCTCCGCACTCTATTATGTCCCTTAGTAAGCCCTGCACACAGTATTATGTCCATTAGTGGCCCCTGCACACACAGTATTATCCCCCATAGTGTCCCCTGCACACACAGTATTTACCCCTAGTGTCCCCTGCACACACAGTATTATTAACCCCTAGTGTCCCCTGCACACACAGTATTAACCCCTATAGTGTCCAATGCACACAGTATTAACCCCTATAGTGTCCCCTGCACACACAGTATTAACCCCTATAGTGTCCAATGCACACAGTATTAACCCCTATAGTGTCCGCTGCACACACAGTATTAACCCCTATAGTGTCCGCTGCACACACAGTATTAACCCCTATAGTGTCCCCTGCACACACAGTATTAACCCCTATAGTGTCCAATGCACACACAGTATTAACCCCTATAGTGTCCCCTGCACACACAGTATTAACCCCTATAGTGTCCCTGCACACACAGTATTAACCCCTATAGTGTCCAATGCACACAGTATTATCCCCCATAGTGTCCCCTACACACAGTATTAACCCCTATAGTGTCCGCTGCACACACAGTATTAACCCCTATAGTGTCCGCTGCACACACAGTATTAACCCCTATAGTGTCCCCTGCACACACAGTATTAACCCCTATAGTGTCCAATGCACACACAGTATTAACCCCTATAGTGTCCCCTGCACACACAGTATTAACCCCTATAGTGTCCCTGCACACACAGTATTAACCCCTATAGTGTCCAATGCACACAGTATTATCCCCCATAGTGTCCCCTACACACAGTATTAACCCCTATAGTGTCCCCTGCACACACAGTATTAACCCCTATAGTGTCCCTGCACACACAGTATTAACCCCTATAGTGTCCAATGCACACAGTATTATCCCCCATAGTGTCCCCTACACACAGTATTAACCCCTATAGTGTCCCCTGCACACACAGTATTATCCCCAATAGTGTTCCCATATGTCCCACTGTGGACACCTATAAACATTTATTATACTCTGGGGTCTTTGCAGACCCCAGAGTATAATAATCGGAGACCCGGGGGATTAAAACCATTAAAAGAACAGAGACAGTTGCTTACCTGTTCCTGTCGGCCGCCGCTCTTGTCCAGCTTTAATGACGTCAGACGTCACATGACCCGGGAAGCTGGCCTGGGTCATGTGACGTCAGAGATGTCAGACACGAATGACGGAGGCCTGGCAGGATCGTGGAGACACTGTTTTTTATGTTACTGTAACACTATTTTTTATGTTACCTTACCTCTCCGGTCCGCCGATCATTATACTCGGGGGTCTGCAAAGACCCCCGAGTATAATGATAGCCTCTGTGGGCCCCGCGGTGTCACTTGCCGATCCCGGCCCAGCCAGGATCAACAAGTGAATAGGGCCCGTAACGGACTATTTAAAAAAAAAAAAAACACGCAGCGGTAGCGGCTGTCACCGGGCCCCCTAATGGCCCGGGCCCTGTGGCAGCTGCTACTGCTGCTACCACGGTAGTTACGCCCCTGATCAGGGTGGGATATTGAGTCTGTAATGGGGCCCACTTGGTGCAATGAAATTAGATCTTAGAGCGAGTTTCCCCATTAAATGGTGGAGGCAAAGGTCAGGATAGCGGTGTAATGGTGGAACTTTAACCCATTCAGGGCTAAGTCTGCAACTTGCAATGACTGTCCTCTCTTTATACAGTGAATGGACAGGGGAGGGGCTGTCCTCTCTTTATACAGTGAATGGACAGGGGAGGGGCTGTCCTCTCTTCATACAGTGAATGGACAGGGGAGGGGCTGTCCTCTCTTCATACAGTGAATGGACAGGGGAGGGGCTGTCCTCTCTTCATACAGTGAATGGACAGGGGAGGGGCTGTCCTCTCCTTATACAGTGAATGGACAGGGGAGGGGATGTCCTATCTTCATACAGTGAATGAACAGGGGAGGAGCTGTCCTCTCCTTATACAGTGAATGGACAGGGGAGGGGATGTCCTCTCCTTATACAGTGAATGGACAGGGGAGGGGCTGTCCTCTCCTTATACAGTGAATGGACAGGGGAGGGGCTGTCCTCTCCTTATACAGTGAATGGACAGGGGAGGGGCTGTCCTCTCCTTATACAGTGAATGGACAGGGGAGGGGCTGTCCTCTCTTCATACAGTGAATGGACAGGGGAGGGGCTGTCCTCTCCTTATACAGTGAATGGACAGGGGAGGGGCTGTCCTCTCTTCATACAGTGAATGGACAGGGGAGGGGCTGTCCTCTCTTCATACAGTGAATGGACAGGGGAGGGGCTGTCCTCTCTTCATACAGTGAATGGACAAGGGAGGGGCTGTCCTCTCTTCATACAGTGAATGGACAGGGGAGGGGCTGTCCTCTCCTTATACAGTGAATGGACAGGGGAGGGGCTGTCCTCTCCTTATACAGTGAATGGACAGGGGAGGGGCTGTCCTCTCTTCATACAGTGAATGGACAGGGGAGGGGCTGTCCTCTCTTCATACAGTGAATGGACAGGGGAGGGGCTGTCCTCTCTTCATACAGTGAATGGACAAGGGAGGGGCTGTCCTCTCTTCATACAGTGAATGGACAGGGGAGGGGCTGTCCTCTCCTTATACAGTGAATGGACAGGGGAGGGGCTGTCCTCTCCTTATACAGTGAATGGACAGGGGAGGGGCTGTCCTCTCCTTATACAGTGAATGGACAGGGGAGGGGCTGTCCTCTCTTCATACAGTGAATGGACAGGGGAGGGGCTGTCCTCTCTTCATACAGTGAATGGACAAGGGAGGGGCTGTCCTCTCTTCATACAGTGAATGGACAGGGGAGGGGCTGTCCTCTCCTTATACAGTGAATGGACAGGGGAGGGGCTGTCCTCTCCTTATACAGTGAATGGACAGGGGAGGGGCTGTCCTCTCCTTATACAGTGAATGGACAGGGGAGGGGCTGTCCTCTCTTCATACAGTGAATGGACAGGGGAAGGGCTGTCCTGTCTTCATACAGTGAATGGACAGGGAAGGGGCTGTCTTCTCTTTATATAGTGAATGGACAGGGGAGGGGCTGTCCTCTCTTCATACAGTGAATGGACAGGGGAGGGGCTGTCCTATCTTCATACAGTGAATGGACAGGGGAGGGGCTGTCCTCTCCTTATACAGTGAATGGACAGGGGAGGGGCTGTCCTCTCCTTATACAGTGAATGGACAGGGGAGGGGCTGTCCTCTCTTCATACAGTGAATGGACAAGGGAGGGGCTGTCCTCTCTTCATACAGTGAATGGACAGGGGAGGGGCTGTCCTCTCCTTATACAGTGAATGGACAGGGGAGGGGCTGTCCTCTCCTTATACAGTGAATGGACAGGGGAGGGGCTGTCCTCTCTTCATACAGTGAATGGACAAGGGAGGGGCTGTCCTCTCTTCATACAGTGAATGGACAGGGGAGGGGCTGTCCTCTCCTTATACAGTGAATGGACAGGGGAGGGGCTGTCCTCTCCTTATACAGTGAATGGACAGGGGAGGGGCTGTCCTCTCCTTATACAGTGAATGGACAGGGGAGGGGCTGTCCTCTCCTTATACAGTGAATGGACAGGGGAGGGGCTGTCCTCTCTTCATACAGTGAATGGACAGGGGAAGGGCTGTCCTGTCTTCATACAGTGAATGGACAGGGAAGGGGCTGTCTTCTCTTTATATAGTGAATGGACAGGGGAGGGGCTGTCCTCTCTTCATACAGTGAATGGACAGGGGAGGGGCTGTCCTATCTTCATACAGTGAATGGACAGTGGAGGGGCTGTCCTCTCTTCATACAGTGAATGGACAGGGGAGGGGCTGTCCTATCTTCCTACAATTAATGTTTGCTATTGTACAGTTACTCCTGACAGAATTACTTGTAGAGAAGCCAATAGTAGTAATAATGGATAAGTGAGACTGCAGACTGCTGATTTTGTACATTTCCTTGTATTAGGGAGAAATGTAAAATGTGCTTCAGTCACAATGAGGCTAAAAGCAGCAGAAAACAGGACACCATGAATGAAGACTTATACAGCTGGAGAACAGACTCACCTGCAAGATCCGGCAGATATTTCAACTTTTCAATGATATTACCTTTTGGGAATTATTTAACTACCAATGTGATAGCAATCTGTGGTCTACATGAGATATTCTTTGCAGTACCAAGGGCATGATACAGATAAGATATAGCAAGTTGAGTTCTAGACATTGTATACATTGCACTGTAGATCTTACCATTAGTGCAGAGGGGTATTCACTTTTAACAAAAACTAAATGGGGCACATTTTTAAACACATTGAACCAGTTGTATTTTTCTGTTCTTTTTGCCCCAGTCTAAAGATTGAGCTTTGATAATCATCTTGAAAACTGCATTGGTCACTTTTGAGAGGACAAATCTTTAGCCTGCTTATTTTACCCATGTCATTTATCTTCTAAGTAGCTATGGATGAAACACTTCATAACAAGCCGGGTTCATCCCGATTACTCAAAGTTGTTCAGTTACAAAAAACGAACAAATAGCAATTCATCTTGTATGATCAAAAATGGTGTGATTTAGTGTCTTCAATATGAAAAAAAATTGTTTTTATTTTATTTTTTATTTTTTGGGGGTTGTACAAGTGCATATATATATATATATATATATATATATATATATATATATATATATATATATATATATATATATATATATATTACAGTCCAGAGGAAGATGAGACTCCATGGACTGTAATATTTATCCCAATACACCCGCCCCACCCCACCCCACCGCACCCCCACCTCCCCATATAGCGGTCACCAACGAAGAGGAAGATGAGACTCCACGGACTGTTATACCCCAAACCAACCGCCCCGCCCCACCCCACCTCCCCATATAGCGGTCACTAACTAAAAGGAAGACGAGACTCCATGGACTGTTATACCCCAAACCACCCACCCCACCCCCACATACCCACCACTCACCCACCCGAAACCAACCCCCCCCCCCCCCCCCTCCACTTTACTAGCTTTGGCAATGCCAAATATCTATTCGGACGTGCCAATAAAGCTTTTTTGATTTGATTTGATTTGACATATATATATATATATATATATATATATATATATATATGTATACAGTAATGTGGCATCCACTAATGTAAAAAAGAATCCCCATTATTAAAGAGAGTCCTGTGTAGAGATGAGCGAACACTAAAATGTTCGAGGTTCAAAATCCGATGCGAACAGCCGCTCACTGTTCGAGTGTTCGAATGGGTTTCGAACCCCATTATAGTCTATGGGGAACATAAACTCGTTAAGGGGGAAACCCAAATCCGTGTCTGGAGGGTCACCAAGTCCACTATGACACCCCAGGAAATGATGCCAACACCTCTGGAATGACACTGGGACAGCAGGGGAAGCATGTCTGGGGGCATCTAACACATCAAAGACCCTCTATTACCCCAACATCACAGCCTAACAACTACACACTTTACACACTCAATACCACCTCTCAGACAGTGGAAAAACACCTTGAAACATGTGTATTTGGCACTTGCAGTGAGGAGAGCTTGTCACCAGCAGTGAATTTGGCCCTTATAGTGAGTTGAGGTTGGCACCAACATTGTTTTTGAAAATCAGGGTGGATTGAGCCTCTAACCAGCAGAGTTTGGGGAAATTCATGGTGGAGGGAGCCTCTAACCAGCCCAGTTTGGGGAAATTCATGGTGGAAGGAGCCTCTAACCAGCACAGTTTGGGGAAATTCATGGTGGAAGGAGCCTCTAATCACCACAGTTTGGGGAAATTCATGGTGGAAGGAGCCTCTAACCAGCCCAGTTTGGGGAAATTCATGGTGGAAGGAGCCTCTAACCAGCCAAGTTTTGTGAAATTCATGGTGGAGGGAGCCTCTAACCAGCACAGTTTGGGGAAATTCATGGTGGAGGGAGCCTCTAACCAGCCCAGTTTGGGGAAATTCATGGTGGAAGGAGCCTCTAACCAGAAGATTTGTTTGAATCAGGGTGGAGGGAGCCTATAACCAGCAGAGTTGTTGGAAATCAGGGTGGAGGGAGACTCCAACCAGCAGAGTTGTGGGAAAGCAGGGTGGAGGGAGCCTCTAACCAGCAGAGTTGTTGGAAATCAGGGTGGAGGGAGCCTCTAACCAGCAGAGTTGTTGGAAATCAGGGTGGAGGGAGCTTCTAACCAGCAGAGTTGTGGGAAATCAGGGTGGAGGGAGCCTCTAACCAGCAGAGTTGTGGGAAATCAGGGTGGAGGGAGCCTAGTAGGAGCAGAATTGTGCAACGCTTATGGTGGATGAGTATGAGGATGCGGAGGAATTGGAGAGGTTGAGCACAGACATGGAGTTTCATGTTGGGGTGCTTTACACAGGTGGGCACGAAAATGAAGGCTCTATCCAGTGGTGGTTCATTTTTATCAAAGTGAGCCGGTCGGCACTCTCAGCTGACAGACGGGTGCGCTTGTCAGTGATGATGCCACCGGCTGCACTGAACACCCTCTCAGATAGGACGCTGGCGGCAGGAAAGAACAGCACCTCCAAGGCATATAGGGCAAGTTCAAGCTACAGGTCCAACTTCGACACCCAATACGTGTAGGGCGCAGAGGGGTCGGAGAGGACAGGGCTGTGGTCGGAAAGGTATTCCTGCAACATGCGCCTATACTTCTCACGCCTGGTGACACTAGGAACCTCAGTGGCGGTACTTTGGCGAAGGGGTGCCATCAAGGTGTCCCAGACCTTAGACAGTGTGCCCCTTGTTTGTGTGGACTGGTGAGCACTTGGTCGCCTACTGGAGGAACTGCCCTCTCTGTCGCCATTGTCACATGCTGGAAACATCTCCATCATATTCTGCACCAATTGCTTGTGGCAAGCATTGATGCGATTGGCCCTCCCCTCTACCGGAATAAAAGAGGAGATGTTGTTTTTATACCGGGGGTCAAGGATAGCAAAGATCCAGTACTGGTTGTCCTCCATGATTTTGACAATACACTTGTCAGTTGTAAAGCACCCCAACATGAACTCAGCCATGTCTGCCACAGTGTTAGTTGGCATGACTCCTCTGGCCCCACCGGAAAGTTCAATCTCCATTTCCTCCTCATCCTCCCTTTCTACCCATCCGCGCTGCAACAATGGGACGATTCGAAGTTGCCCGGAAGCCTCCTGTATCACCATCACATCATCGGACAGCTCTTCTTCCTCCTCCTCCTCCATTAAACGCGATGAAGCGGACAGATGTGTGGACCTACTCTCCAGCTGTGACGGATCGGATGCTATCCCTAACTCCTCTGTGTGATCTGAGTTATCCCTGTTGTCAATGAGGGATTCTCTCAGCACACACAAGAGCGGGATTGTAAGGCTCACCATCGCATCTTCAGAGCTCACCCTCCTTGTGGACTCCTCAAACACCCGTAGGATGTCACAAAGGTCTCTCATCCATGGCCACTCATGAATGAGAAACTGAGGCAGCTGACTTTGTGGCACCCAAGGGTTTTGTAGCTGGTATTCCATCAAAGGTCTCTGCTGCTCAACCACTCTACTCAACATCTGAAACGTTGAGTTCCAGCGTGTGGGGACGTCACACAAAAGCCGGTGTTGTGGCACATGCAGGCGTTGCTGGAGAGATTTTAAGCTAGCAGCGGCTACTGTCGACTTGTGAAAGTGGGCGCATATGCGCCACACTTTCACCAGTAGCTCCAGAACATTTGGGTAGCTCTTTAGGAAACGTTGCACCACTAGGTTGAAGACGTGGGCCAGGCATGGAACATGTTGGAGTCCGGCAAGCTCCAGAGCTGCTACCAGGTTCCGGCCGTTATCACAAACGACCATGCCTGGGCCCAGGTGCAGCGGCTCAAACCATATTGCCGTCTCATCGAGGAGGGCATCCCTCACCTCGGAGGCAGTGTGCTGTCTGTCCCCCAAGCTGATCAGCTTCAGCACAGCCTGCTGACGTCTACCAACGCCAGTGCTGCAACGTTTCCAACTCGTAGCTGGGGTCAATCTAACAGCGGAGGAGGAGGCGGTGGCGGAGGAGGAGGCGGTGGAGGAGGAGGAGGAGGAGGGGGGTGTTCTTCTCGTGTCCCTGCCAGGAATGTTAGGCGGGGAGACAAGGTACACCGGGCCAGTTTGGGAAGCAGTCCCAGCCTCAACTACATTCACCCAGTGTGCTGTCAGTGAAATGTAGCATCCCTGTCCGCATGCACTTATCCACGCGTTCGTGGTCAAGTGGACCTTTGTGCAAAGCGCGGAACTAAGAGCTCGCCTGATGTTGAGTGACACGTGCTGGTGCAAGGCGGGGACGGCACACCGGGAGAAGTAGTGACGGCTAGGGACGGCATAGCGAGGTGCCGCAGTTGCCATTAGGTCCAGGAAGGCGGGAGTTTCAACAAGCCGCAATGCCACATCTCCTGGGCCAGCAGTTTAGCGATGTTGGCGTTCAAGGCTTGCGCGTGTGGGTGGTTAGCGGTGTATTTCTGCCGCCGCTCCAATGTCTGAGAGATGGTGGGTTGTTGTAAAGAAGCGCCTGATGGTGCCTTTGATGGTGCAGGAGAAGGAGATAAGACAGGAACAGGGGAGGATGAGGGAGAAGTCAACAAAGTGGCGGAGGCAGATGAAGTGGTGTCCTGGCTCGTCCTCTGGAGTGCATCGCCAGCACTGTGAGCAGTGGCAGAGGCAGAGGCAGTGACGTGAAAGGTGGGCGACGTTTGTCCTGCCATTGCTGCCTGCCACTGATTCCAGTGCTTGGATTCCAAATGACGGCGCATTGAAGTGGTGGACAGGTTGCTCTTCTCAGAGCCCCTACTCAATTTCGAGAGGCAAATTGTGCAGACAACACTATATCTGTCCTTGGCGCATTCCTTGAAAAAACTCCACACCTTTGAGAAACGTGCCCTCGAGGTGGGAGTTTTTCGGGGCTGGGTGCAAACTGGAACATCTTGGGAGATTCCAGGTGTGGCCTAGCTTCGCCTAAGCTGCTGACCTCTGCCTCTGCCTCTAGCTACCCTTTTTGGTGCTGCACCTGCCTCAATATCAACACTACTTTCCCCGCTTGACATCCGCCCTGTCCAGGTGGGGTCAGTGTCCTCGTCGTCCACCACCTCCTCTTCCAACACCTGTCTCATCTCCTCCTCCTGCACAATGTGCATGTCAACTGGCTGCCCTGATGGCAACTGTGTCTCATCGTCGTCGATGAGGGTGGGTTGCTGGTCATCTGCCACCAAATCGAACGGAGATGGAGGAGACTCTAGTGTTTGAGCATCTGGACACAGATACTCGTCTGTTAGGTCCGTGGAATCGCGAAATGGAGGAGCAGGTTGCGGTACAGTGAAAGGAAGGGAGAACAGCTCTGGGGAGCAGGGACAGTTGGGGTTATTGTTCTGGGAAGATTGGGAATTTTGGGAGGAAGGAGGACAAGACTGTTGGGTAAGAGGAGGAGAGGAGGCAGAGGCTGACTGGCTGGTGGACAATGTTCTGTAAGCGTTATCCGACAGTCATTGCAAGACCTGTTCCTGGTTCTTGGGCCTAGTAAGGTTTGTACCCTGCAGCTTAGTTAATGTGGCAAGCAACCCTGGCACTGTGGAGTGGCGCAATGTTTGCTGCTACACAGGAGTAGGCATGGGATGCCCTGTGGCTTCACTGCTAACTTGCTCCCCAGAACCATTCCCCCGACCTCGCCCACGGCCTCGTCCACGTTCCCCAACCTCGCCCACGGCCTCGTCCACGTCCCTTTGCGGGAGCCTTGCGCATTTTAATATGCTTTCCTTGCTTAAACACACTCAGAACCTGGGTGTATATGCCAATACCAATAAATTGAGGGTGTATGCAGGCCCCAATTTATTGGGTGGGATTAACACTCAGAACCTGGGTGTTTATGCGAATATAAACAACTTAAGGGGGGGATGCAGCCCCCAATATATTAGGGGAATTCACACTCCAAAACTGGCACTATATGCTTATAGCAACAATTGAGGGTTGTATGAAGGCCCCAATATATTTTGGGAATTAACAGTCAGAAAGTGGCACTATATGCCAATAGCAAGAATTGAGGATGGTATGAAAGCCCCAATATCTTTTTTCTATTACCAGTCAGACCCTGACACTATACGCCAATAGAAGGAATTGAGGGTGGTATGAAAGGCAAGCCCCAATATCTATTTTGAATTTACAGTCAGACCCTGGCACTATATGGCAGTAGCAAGAATTGAGGGTATTTATAACCCCAATATATTCTTTGAATTCCCAGTCAGACAATGGCACTATATGGCAGTAGCAAAAATAGTGGGTGTATATAGCCCCAATTCTATTGTTAGGGGACTTCCAGTGTATTCAAGTTAGTTTCTGGGATGGAGGTGGGGGGGCACACCGTTGGAACGTGGATCGGGGGTATATAGGGTATACGGGAATACACTTTCAGTGTATTCCATTCAGGATCCTGAACGCTGTGGAAAGCTGGGTTGCGGCGATTGAGCCCGTCAGTGCCACGTTACACTGACAAGCTTCTCCCTGGAATTTAGCTCTTACAAGAGCTGTTGGTTGTCTTCTCCTTCCTATCCTAGCCTGTCCCTGCCTACCCAGAATCTAACCCCTAGCTAACTGGATGGAAACCTCCGTCCTCGGTGAATTGCAAGCTCAGAATGATGCGAAGCTGGGCGGCGCTGTTCTTATGAATCAGAAGTCATATGTTTTCGGCAGCCAATTGGTTTTTCCTACTTTTTTCAACGTCACCGGTGTCGTAGTTCCTGTCCCACCTACCCTGCGCTGTTATTGGAGTAAAAAAGGCGCCAGGGAAGGTGGGAGGGGAATCGAGTAATGGCGCACTTTACCACGCGGTGTTCGATTCGATGCGAACAGCGTGATAACCGATCGAACATGTTTTCGATAGAACACTGTTCGCTCATCTCTAGTCCTGTGGCCTGGTCCACTATTAAATTGATTCTATTAAAACATTAATTTCACATTTGTTCCTGTCAAGGGAAAATTGTCGGTGGCTTATTTTTTTAATATAAAATAATACACTTTTATAGATTTTTAAAATTTTACAGTTTTATAGATATGTAGCCCTAAGAGCCTTAAGAGTATTCTACACTATGTTTTATAGATAGGTTCCTAGGAGTCCTAAGAGTATTCTACACTATGTATTATAGATAGGTTCCTAGGAGTCCTAAGAGTATTCTACAGTGTGTTTTATAGATAGGTTCCTAGGAGTCCTAAAAGTATTCTACACTATGTTTTATAGATAGGTTCCTAGGAGCCCTAAGAGTATTCTACACTATGTTTTATAGATAGGTTCCTAGGAGCCCTAAGAGTATTCTACACTATGTTTTAATCCAATTTAAGGTGTAGTTTGAGCCAAACTTGTTCATGCTGCATGGATTCTTTTTCACAAGCCTTCCAAACCTGTAACAAAATGAATCTTGAGAATTTTATTATTATTTTTTTTTTAATGCAGATTGTGAGCCCCACATAGAGCTCACAATGTACATTTTTCCCTATCAGTATGTCTTTTTTGGAATATGGGATGGAAATCCATGCAAACACGGGGAGAACATACAAACTCCTTGCAGATGTTTTTTTTTGCCCATGGCAGGATTTGAATACCAGGACTCCAGTGCTGCAAGGCTGCAGTGCTAACCACTGAACCACCATGTGGCCCCCTAATCTTGAGAAATTTGCCCATCTCTACTTCTAAGTCTTCAACAATCCCTGATGGTGTTTCCGGCTCCTGGATGAGATTCCCAGCACTTTGTACAGACAATCTTTGATGCTTCTCACCATTGTCCAAGTATTGTTGACTTTCACTTATTACAGGTATACCAGGTAGATGTTTGTTTTGCTATGAAGCGCCGCCACAAGTAATCACATGATGTCATCCTGAAACATCCATCAAACCAAAGGATGCCGCTAAGTAAAGTATAAAAGTCTCTCCTCTGACCTTAGCACAGATAACTGCACCAGCTCTGAAGACGTCTCTGACAATCTGTCATTACCTTGAACTTCAGATTCTTCAGCCATGAAGTCCTTCCTCTTCGTCTTGGTTTTTGCTATGGGTGAGATCGGTACAGGTAAGATTTATATTATAGTTTCACTCTATTACATTTTTCTGTAACATTAGATACAAGGTCATTGAAAAATAGATAAACTTTAGCAAAAACCAAATTAATACAATATTGATTTTAACCAATGGAAAGTTTAATAACTTTATGGATTCCTAATACTATTTGATCCTATTAGTCGCCCTGTAGGGCCAGATGATAAATGACATCCTCAGCGACTACGGTGATGGCTTTCTTATGTTTTTGTCTGTATATTAATCATATTTGCATTTAGGTTTTGCCTTGAGGTGTAATTATTGTAAGGCTATCGGTAAAGAAGACTGCACAGGAGAATCTGTTGAATGTGGATGTGAAAATGCCTTCTGCACAAAGGGACTTGAATTAAGTATAATAAGTAAGTTGGATTCAAACATGTCTTAGCTAATCTTATACCTTGCGCCCAAATATGAATGTCATTTATCTGCTGTATAATAATGTCTATGATTATGGGCTTACAGAAGGGTTTACAGCAATACAGAATCCACCATCCTGAAATACTCTGTGCTGCCAGCGCTTTATCCATGAATAAGTCTCTCTTATTGTAACATTTTACTTTTTTCTGTTTCTCTGTCCTACATAGCAGTTAGTAAGTTCATCCCTCTCTTCTCCTGAAATACTCTGTGCTACTGGGGACTTGGAGACTTCCACTATTTGCCTGTGACCTTCTATTTTCCTTCAGATAATACTGCCCATGTCACAGAGAGTTCAACTTATTTTTTTTAATTTGTGTCTAATGATGAAAACCTCTTTCCAAAAAGAAGTTAGTGCTTTAGATCAAAGGCAGTCAATAGGTACATCTAGATATACATTTCCAAAAATCAGTAACAACCATTATAATGTATGTAGGCACTATGCTAGGACTAAAACTACATAGTGTATGACACTGTCTGGGCTCCTAGGACTATATATATATATATATATATATATATATATATATATATATATATATATATACTAGAGGGAGGACCCGGCTTCGCACGGGTATATTACATGTTATGTTTGTGTAGTGGCCCCATAAGAATTGTCCAATTTTGCACTGATGTATTTTGTATGTGGTTTGTGTGTATGTCCATAAGCGTCATGTGGTTATGTCGATCTCATTTTGGATGTCAGTGAAAAACCTGTGATCAGTTGTTATGGAGACCTGGAGTAAAGCTGTATCTAATCCTTCCCCATGTAGTACTGTGTTTAGATGCAAGTATCCAATCCTTGTTGATGTGGTGCTGTGTGCAGATGCACATATCTAATCCTCCGGCATGTGGTACTGTGTGCAGATGCGGGTATCTAATCCTCCCCATGTGGTATTGTGTGAAGAGACACGTATCTAATCCTCCAGTAAGTGAAACTGTGTGCAGACGCGCATATCTAATGACTCTGGCGTGCGGTACTGTGTGCAGATGCGCGTATCTAATACTCTGGTGTGTGGTACTGTGTGCAGATGCACATATCTAATCCTCCCCTGTGTGGTATTGTGTGAAGAGGCGCATATCTAATCCTACGGCATGTGGAACTGTGTGTAGACGCACGTATCTAATCCTACGGAATTTGGTACTGTGTGCAGACACGCTTATCTAATCCTCTGGCGTGTGGTGCTGTGTGCAGACGCACGTATTTAATCCTCCCCTGTGTGGTATTGTGTGAAGAGGCGCGTATCTAATCCTACGGCGTAAGGAACTGTGTGTAGACGCACGTATCTAATCCTACGGCATGTCGTACTGTGAGCAGACATGTGTATCTAATCCTACGGCATGTGGTACTGTGTGTAGACGCGTGTATCTAATCCTACGGCATGTGGTACTGTGTGAAGACGCGTGTATCTAATCCTATGGCGTGTACAACTATGTGAAGACACGTGTATCTAATCCTCCCCTGTGTGGTATTGTGTGAAGAGGCGCGTATCTAATCCTCCCCCGTGTGGTACTGTGTGCAGACGCGCGTATCTAATCCTCCCCCGTGTGATACTGTGTGCTGAGAGGCGTATCTAATTCTCTGGCTTGTGGTACTGTGTGCAGACACGCGTATCTAATCCTACGGCATGTGGTACTGTGTGTAGACGTGCGTGTATCTAATCCTACGGCATGTGGTACTGTGTGCAGATGCGTGTATCTAATCCTATGGCATGTACAACTGTGTGAAGACAAGTGTATCTAATCCTCCCCTGTGTGGTATTGTGTGAAGAGGCGCGTATCTAATCCTACGGCATGTGGAACTGTGTGTAGACGCATGTATCCAATCCCCCGGCATGTGATACTGTGTGCAGATGCATGTATCTAATCCCATGGCATGTGGTACTGTGTGTAAACGCGCGTATCTAATCTTCCCCCGTGTGATAATGTGTGCTGAGATGCATATCTAATTCTCTGGCTTGTGGTACTGTGTGCAGAGGCATGTATCTAATCCTCCAAAGTGTGGTACTGTGTGCACACACACGTTTCTAATCCTCCCCTGTGTGGTATTGTGTGAAGAGGCGCGTATCTAATCCTTTGGCATGTGGAAATATGTGTAGACGCGTGTATCTAATCCTACGGCATGTGGTACTCTGTGCAGACGCGTGTATATAATCCTATGGCGTGTAAAAATGTGTGCAGACGCATGTATCTAATCCTCTGGAGTGTGGAACTGTGTGTAGACGCCTGTATCTAATCCTTCGGCATGTGGAACCGTGTGCAGACGCGTGTATCAAATCCTTCAGTGTGTGGAACTGTGTGCAGAAGTGCGTATTTAATCCTCTGGTGTGTTGGACTGTGTGGAGACCCGTGTATCTAATCCTCTGGCGTGTGGAACTGTGTGTAGACGCCTGTATCTAATCCTCCGGCATGTGGTACTGTGTGCAGATGCGGGTATCTAATCCTCCCCATGTGGTATTGTGTGAAGAGACACGTATCTAATCCTCCAGTAAGTGAAACTGTGTGCAGACGCGCATATCTAATGACTCTGGCGTGCGGTACTGTGTGCAGATGCGCGTATCTAATACTCTGGTGTGTGGTACTGTGTGCAGATGCACATATCTAATCCTCCCCTGTGTGGTATTGTGTGAAGAGGCGCATATCTAATCCTACGGCATGTGGAACTGTGTGTAGACGCACGTATCTAATCCTACGGAATTTGGTACTGTGTGCAGACACGCTTATCTAATCCTCTGGCGTGTGGTGCTGTGTGCAGACGCACGTATTTAATCCTCCCCTGTGTGGTATTGTGTGAAGAGGCGCGTATCTAATCCTACGGCGTAAGGAACTGTGTGTAGACGCACGTATCTAATCCTACGGCATGTCGTACTGTGAGCAGACATGTGTATCTAATCCTACGGCATGTGGTACTGTGTGTAGACGCGTGTATCTAATCCTACGGCATGTGGTACTGTGTGTAGACGCGTGTATCTAATCCTACGGCATGTGGTACTGTGTGAAGACAGGTGTATCTAATCCTATGGCGTGTACAACTATGTGAAGACACATGTATCTAATCCTCCCCTGTGTGGTATTGTGTGAAGAGGCGCGTATCTAATCCTCCCCCGTGTGGTACTGTGTGCAGACGCGCGTATCTAATCCTCCCCCGTGTGATACTGTGTGCTGAGAGGCGTATCTAATTCTCTGGCTTGTGGTACTGTGTGCAGACACGCGTATCTAATCCTACGGCATGTGGTACTGTGTGTAGACGCGCGTGTATCTAATCCTACGGCATGTGGTACTGTGTGCAGATGCGTGTATCTAATCCTATGGCATGTACAACTGTGTGAAGACAAGTGTATCTAATCCTCCCCTGTGTGGTATTGTGTGAAGAGGCGCGTATCTAATCCTACGGCATGTGGAACTGTGTGTAGACGCATGTATCCAATCCCCCGGCATGTGATACTGTGTGCAGATGCATGTATCTAATCCCATGGCATGTGGTACTGTGTGTAAACGCGCGTATCTAATCTTCCCCCGTGTGATAATGTGTGCTGAGATGCATATCTAATTCTCTGGCTTGTGGTACTGTGTGCAGAGGCATGTATCTAATCCTCCAAAGTGTGGTACTGTGTGCACACACACGTTTCTAATCCTCCCCTGTGTGGTATTGTGTGAAGAGGCGCGTATCTAATCCTTTGGCATGTGGAAATATGTGTAGACGCGTGTATCTAATCCTACGGCATGTGGTACTCTGTGCAGACGCGTGTATATAATCCTATGGCGTGTAAAAATGTGTGCAGACGCATGTATCTAATCCTCTGGAGTGTGGAACTGTGTGTAGACGCCTGTATCTAATCCTTCGGCATGTGGAACCGTGTGCAGACGCGTGTATCAAATCCTTCAGTGTGTGGAACTGTGTGCAGAAGTGCGTATTTAATCCTCTGGTGTGTTGGACTGTGTGGAGACCCGTGTATCTAATCCTCTGGCGTGTGGAACTGTGTGTAGACGCCTGTATCTAATCCTTCGGCATGTGGAACCGTGTACAGGCGCGCGTATCTAATCCTATGGCATGTGGTACTGTGTGCAGAAGTGCGTATTTAATCCTCTGGTGTGTGGGACTGTGTGCAGACCCGTGTATCTAATTCTATGGCATGTGGTACTGTGTGTAGACGCGCGTATCTAATCCTATGGCATGTGGTACTGTGTGCAGATGCGTGTATCTAATCCTATGGCGTGTGGTATTGTGTGAAGAGGTGCGTATCTAATCCTACGGCATATGGTACTGTGTGCAGACGCGTGTATCTAATCCTATGGCGTGTACAACTGTGTGAAGATATGTGTATCTAATCCTCCCCTGTGTGGTATTGTGTGAAGAGGTGCGTATCTAATCCTCCCCTGTGTGGTATTGTGTGAAGAGGTGCGTATCTAATC
This sequence comes from Leptodactylus fuscus, assembly GCF_031893055.1. Classification (NCBI taxonomy): domain Eukaryota; kingdom Metazoa; phylum Chordata; class Amphibia; order Anura; family Leptodactylidae; genus Leptodactylus; species Leptodactylus fuscus. Next base: position 180,099,524 of record NC_134270.1, on the reverse strand, counting down.
CTACGGCATATGGTACTGTGTGCAGACGCGTGTATCTAATCCTATGGTGTGTACAACTGTGTGAAGACACGTGTATCTAATCCTCCCCTGTGTGGTATTGTGTGAAGAGATGCGTATCTAATCCTACGGCATATGGTACTGTGTGCAGACGTGTGTATCTAATCCTATGGCGTGTACAACTGTGTGAAGACACATGTATCTAATCCTCCCCTGTGTGGTACTGTGTGCAGACGCGTGTATGTAATCCTATGGCATGTGGTACTGTGTGTAGACGCGCGTATCTAATCCTCTGGAGTGTGGAACTGTATGTAGACATGTGTAGCTAATCCTACGGCATGTACAACTGTGTGAAGACACGTGTATCTAATCCTCCCCCGTGTGGTACTGTGTGCAGATGTGCGTATCTAATCCTCCCCCGTGTGATACTGTGTGCTGAGACGCGTATCTAATTCTCTGGCTTGTGGTACTGTGTGCAGAGGCATGTATCTAATCCTCCAAAGTGTGGTACTGTGTGCACACACACGTATCTAATCCTCCCTTGTGTGGTATTGTGTGAAGAGGCGCGTATCTAAACCTTCGGCGTGTGGAACTATGTGTAGACGCGCGTATCTAATCCTACTGCATGTGGTACTGTGTGCAGACACGTGTATCTAATCCTATGCTGTGTACAACTGTGTGCAGACGCGCGTATCTAATCCTCTGGAGTGTGGAACTGTATGTAGACGCGTGTATCTAATCCTACGGCATGTGGTACTCAGTGCAGACGTGTGTATCTAATCCTATGGCGTGTACAAATGTGTGCAGATGCGCGTATATAATCCTCTGGAGTGTGGAACTGTGTGTAGACGCCTATATCTAATCCTTCGGCATGTGGAACCGTGTGCAGATGCACGTATCAAATCCTTCATTGTGTGGAACTGTGTGCAGAAGTGCGTATTTAATCCTCTGGTGTGTGGGACTGTGTGCAGACGTGTGTATCTAATCCTCTGGCGTGTGATACTGTGTGCTGATCTGTGTATCTAATCCTCTGATGCGTGTATCTCAGTTTGGATATCAGTGTTGTATTGTGTATGTGGAGTGACCGTGTGTATTGCAGTTGGAATATGAGTGAAAGACTTGCAGGTTTGTATTGGCTAAGGGGGGGGGGCACTGTATTTGGAATGCTGTATCTCAGCAACGGTACGTCCGAGCGAGTTGGAGTCTCGTCTTAAACCTTCCCGGATACTTGAAGTATCTCTGTACCAAATTTAGTGAATATCGGTCCAGTCGTTTGGTTCGCATTAGAGAACAGACAGACAGACAGACAGAAATTCATTTTTATAATATAGGGAGATAATACATAGTGTATGACACTGTCAGGGCTCCTAGGACTATATATATCTATAATACATAGTGTATGACACTGTCAGCGCTCCTAGGACTATATATCTATAATATATAGTGTATGACACTGTCAGGACTCCTAGGACTATATATATCTATAATACATAGTGTATGACACTGTCAGGGCTCCTAGGACTATATATATCTATAATACATAGTGTATGACACTGTCAGGACTCCTAGGACTATATTTCTGCTACGGAGCATGTTCATGATCTTGTATGTTCATGTCTTACAAACTAAAGAATTAGGAACATTACAACACGTTCATCGTCATATCATTTCCATATCCTTCTTCCAGATGGAGTGTCGACACCTACAGCCAGCAGGGGGTGCAAGACTTTGCACCACTTGTGCGAGGGCCCAATAGTTTGGTCTACAAGTTCTTTAACTGTCATCTCTTCCTATGAATGCTGCCATACAGATAACTGTAATTCGGACGAAATTGAACGTAAGTAACATATCTGTACTAGGTGCACACAGGTCGGTAACATTCTATGAACATCAGACAAGTATTCTTTGTTTAGGATTGTTGTATATTCCCATAGTCAACATCATATGACGCATTATACGGCGTATACAGTCATTTTATGAAATTTTTCCATAAAGTAAAGTATTGTGCCCAAAAAATGATCACAATTACTTGTCTATTTCCTTTGTACGTATTAGAACAAGACAAAAAAAAAAAAAAAACTGAGAAAAAAAAGCCAAACATGATATAATTTCACAAAAAAAAAAAAAGAAAAAAAAATGGGCCGGACAAAATCCATGGCACCCTCAACTTAATATTTGTTTGCACATCTTTTTGAAACCCTAATCTTGGATGTCAAGTCCCCAGACAGTTCTCTTCTCCTTTTTCTGTTCTCTGTGCTTAGTGTGATAAACAATGCAAAGTTTGACGTAACCTCTCTCTGTTTTACCTGGTTTTGTGTGTGAGCTCTATATTGCCCACACCTGTTACTTGCCACAGTTGAGTTTAACAAGCATCACATGCCCGAAACAATGTTACTTACGCACAATTTTGAAAACGTGCCAGCAGTGGCGCAACTAGGAATGGCGGCACCCCGTGGCGAACTTTTGACATGGGGCCCTGCAACCGACACCAACACCGAAGACCTCGACCGTCCCTCTCTTCCGCACTCTATTATGTCCCTTAGTGACCCCTGCACACAGTATTATGTCCCATAGTGGCCCCTGCACACAGTATTATGCCCCATAGTGGCCCCTGCACACAGTATTATGTCCCATAGTGGTCCCTGCACACAGTATTATGTCCCATAGTGGCCCCTGCACACAGTATTATGTCCCATAGTGGCCCCTGCACACAGTATTATGCCCCATAGTGGCCCCCGCACACAGTATTATGTCCCATAGTGGTCCCTGCACACAGTATTATGTCCCATAGTGGCCCCTGCACACAGTATTATGTCCCATAGTGGCCCCTGCACACAGTATTATGCCCCATAGTGGCCCTTGCACACAGTATTATGTCCCATAGTGGTCCCTGCACACAGTATTATGTCCCATAGTGGTCCCTGCACACAGTATTATGTCCCATAGTGGCCCTTGCACACAGTATTATGTCCCATAGTGACCCCTGCACACAGTATTATGTCCCATAGTAGCCCCTGCACACAGTATTATGTCCCATAGTAGCCCCTGCACACAGTATTATGTCCCATAGTGGCCCCTGCACACAGTATTATGTCCCATAGTGGCCCCTGCACACAGTATTATGCCCCATGGTGGCACCTGCAAAACATAAAAAACTACAATTTCTTACCTGTGCCCCGGCTCCTACGTTGTCTTCTCGCTGCCGTCCATCTTTTATGTCGTCGGACGTCACATGACCCGGGACGCAGGGCGGGTTCATATGATGTCAGAGACGTCAGACAACTAGGACGGAGGCCTGGCAGGATCATGGAGATGTAAGTAACAGTTTTTGTTACGTTCCCTTACCTCTCCCAGGCCTCTGATCATTATACTCGGGGGTCTGCAAAGACCCCCGAGTATAATAATAGTCTTTGTGGGGCCCGCGGTGTCACTTACCGATCCCGGCCCTGCCAGGATCGGTAAGTAAATAGGGCCCGTAATGGCCTATTAAACGGCCTATAAAATAAAAACCTCAGCGGTAGCGGCTGTCACTGGGCCCCCTAATGTCCTGGGCCCTGTGGCAGCCGCCTCTGTTGCCTCTGCGCTAGTTACGCGACTGCATGCCAACAATTATGTTTGGTCTATTTTTGGAGTTTTGTATGAATCTTTGTCCAATTTGTCTTTTTTTTTCTCAGTTCATTTTGATGTTCCAATACAAGGAAAATGTGTATAACAAAACGTCTTGTCATTGCAAAAATTTTCTTGGAGAAATACTTCGATTTTTGGAAAACTTCACGGGTGCCAACACTTATGGCCAATTATCCAACAACTGCTTGAGTCTATGATGGTGTATATACATGTTATTGTTATCATTATTGTGTATACGATTGTTATTATTCTTGTTATTATGCATATTATTGTATACATAAATGTTATTATTGTGTATAGAATTCTTATTACCCTTTTTGTGGGTGACAATACCGGATACCCTGTAGGTCATGAATATTTACAATGTTTCCTTTTTACTTATAATTATCTAGTGCCGGCGCTAAATTTTACAAAAAATGGAATAGGCTGCAAGTCGTGTTTTGAGGAGGACACCCTAAAATGTACCAAGTATGAAACGATTGACTGCATAGGAGATCAGGAGGAATGCTTCTCCTTCTGTGGACTAGTGGTTTTTCCAGGTAAGGTGTTCTTTCTTGACTTTTGTCGTTGCGCTCTCCCATATATAGGGCCACCGATCTGGAATTCTCTTAAATTGAATCTGTTATACTGTATTTTTGGTTTCCTTTTCTGTCCTATTGTTATACCAGGCTGATCTGGGACTATAATTTCTCATATACTCTTCTTCCTGTGACTCTTCCAGCCCCAGAGTATACAACTAACTTCTCGGGGCTTCCACTTATTATACTCGGAGGTCTGAAGTAGGGTTGAACCGATCTTGAGATTTCAGGATCGATTTTAAAATCCGATTTCTGATCATTTTCCAGTCAATCCCGATCGTGAAATTTGCTCGATCGCCGATCAGGATCCGATTTTTCCCGATCCCGATCGCTCAACCGTAGTCAATGCTTCTATGTGGGAAAAGTCCCTTTTAGGGTTGAGCCGATCTTGAGATTTCAAAATTTGAATTCTGATCATTTTAAAGCCGATCCCGATCGTGAAATTTGCTTGATCGCCGATCGGGATCCGATCTTTCCTGATTGCTCAACCCTAGTCAATGCTTCTATGTGGGAAAAGTCCCTTTTAGGGTTGAGCTGATATTGAGATTTCAGGATCGATTTTAAAATCCGATTTCGGATCATTTTCCAGTCGATCCCGATCGTGAAATTTGCTCGATCGCCATTCGGGATCCGATCTTTCCCGATCGCTCAACCCTAGTCAATGCTTCTATGTGGGAAAAGTCCCTTTTAGGGTTGAGCCGATCTTGAGATTTCAAAATTTGAATTCTGATCATTTTAAAGCCGATCCTGATCGTGAAATTTGCTCGATCGCCGATCGGGATCCGATCTTTTCCAATCCCAATCGCTCAACCCTAGTCTGAAGAAATCCTGGAGTATAAGAATGATTCATGGGCAGCAGATCAAGAATGTTGAACAAACCAAAGATCCAGTAATGTTCTTCATAGAAATGTTCATTTACAACTCTGTATAATATGTTATTTTGCTTACATTTAGGGAGAGCTCCAAAATTGTATGCCATAGCCGGCTGTGCCAAAAAAGGAGCCTGTAACATTGAATATAAGGCAATAGAGGGGACTTTTGTGGGATATCCCAGAAACCTGACCTACCCGAAGGAACACAAAATAATAAAGGAACAGTCTTGTAAATTTTAGACTTCACCGATGCAAATGGAAGTAAATAAAAGATGTGTCTATGATAAAAATTGGATGGCTATCTCACAAATATATAATAAATATAAACTCTGAATTTATTGAGTGTTTTCATTTTTATATATACTTTGTAGTTGTTTCCCAGGCCCATAAGGGGAAGCTATGGAGGTACACAGGTTATGGGCCTATCCACACCCTGGTACCAACTGAGACCAAAAGTCTCCAACACACTGGAGGTCAGCCGATCTATTCATAGCACATGAGGGTTCAGGTTCCCTAGTATAAGTGTTCTATTAATGGCCGTAGAACTTGATTTAAAGGGATTTTCCAGTAGTAGGTGATGTCATAGCACTGACGAAGTGTATATGTGATAGGGCCAACTGCTGGACCCCAATGAGATTGGTAGATTGGAGTGGTCCCACCATACTGAGGAGCCCTATAGTTCCTCCTACACAGCACTATGGTGGTGCAGGTTCTACAACGTAGTCATTCTCCATACAGTAAGTGAATATAAGTGGTCAGACCCCTCCGATCCACAAGTGGTGATATATACTATTCTTCTAATAAGCCATCTTCAAACCAATGAGATTCAATATGGAGATGGTTCTAATCCAGGCGTGTAAGAAAATTGCCAAAACAATGGATATGTGATTGCCGGAGTCCTGTTATAGACCCATTTGTTGTTACCCCATTTTTATGGCACATGAACCAATTGTGACTTTTATGGACCTGACCTATCACTATGACCATCTCAGACCATTGAGGGAGCATCAATCTGTAAGAACTTCAATAACTCCTTTTGGTTAGAAGCCGTCAGGTTTCCACCTGCATCTATCCATATAATGGCTCAGTGGTATGGGAATGTCGGGAGTTCCATTGGTAGACATTTTTAGGGAAGAATTAAGAAACATAACCTTCTTATTCATATCCAAAGTTTATTCTTCTGAGTCTAAAGATAAATATTGCATGGGTGGTGGCTCCAATTTTATTCTGCAGATCAGATGAGACAATTGCACAGACATTCATAATATATTGTTGATACAATTCAATATAACTGTGTATAGGTAGGCAGCTCCAGGCAAGTGGGGAGAAAATTCTGCAAATTAAGGATTCTTACAAAAATAGACAGTTTTTGGCAGAACTGGGCAGGAAGGTTGTTCCCTGCCGCCATCTTTGAGAACTAAACACAGATCTTCTGTGAATGTTGCTTGCTCCAATACGTCTGTTTAGTTATGTCATCCTAGACATGTTGAGATCAGGATTACTGCTACGCATTTTCTCCACAACTTTTTGTGTGGTACAGTAATTATTGTGGGCAAAAAGTAGTGATGTTTCCTAAGTAGTAAATCACAGTACAGTGATGAGATTGGTCAACTAAAAAGAACAGATGGGATGTAATCCTACTATAATATTATAAGTGAAAGTTTGTGTGTTTGGATGTTTGTTCCTCAATCACAGCCAAACGGATTTTGGGGAAATTTCACACACACACACACACACACACACACACACACACACACACACACACACACACACACACACACACACACATATTGCCCAGGAAGGAAGGATAGGCAACTTTAACCCCTTCCCGACCCATGTGGTACTATTACCACATGGATGTCTAGTGCTTCACGACCGATGTGGTAATAGTACCACATGGATGTAAACAATCCCCGCAGCGCAGTGCGGGTGTTCTTGGAGCAGGTGTTAGTTGTATCTGACACCTAACATCCTGCTCCATCCCCCTCCATCAGACATGAGTGCTGATTTTGGGTTTTAACCCGTTGATTGCCGTGATCAAACATGATCACGGCAAACAACGGGTTGCCCGATCTTGTAGGGATCCCCGGCACCCCCCGCTGCGAGATCGGGGGGTGTTGGTATCCCTACCATGTAGCCAGGGGTCTGATTAGTCACCCCTGGCAGTCCTGAGTCCCACTTACCTTTCTTATCCTGTGCGGGATCTCCTGAAGATAAGCTGTCCCGTCCGTCTGCACTAGCCGAGCTTCACTTCCTGTTTACAGAGTGATAACGTGCAGGCTCTTACTGAAGCCTGTGACTCACTCTGTAAACAGGATCAGTGATGCAAGCTTCACTCATGAAAAACACATGAAAAAGTTAAAAAAAAAAGTGGAAAAAAAAAAAGTGTTTTGAAACAATTAATAAAGTTATCAAGCCCCAAAAACCCTTTTTTTCTATAGAAAATGAATTATAAAAAAAAAAAACTAAAAATTAATAAAAACAATACATATTTGGTATCGCCGTGTCCGTAACAATCTGTACAATAAAACTGAAACAATATTTAATGTACACGGTGAATGACAAAAAAAAAAAACGGAAAAAACCCGCCGGAAGTAGTGATTTTTCGCCATCTCACCTTACAGAATGTGCTATAAAAAGTGATCAAAAAGTCATATGCACCCCACAATAGTACCAATAAAAAGCACACATTGTCCCGCAAAAAATAAGCCCTCAACCAACACTGTCAACCAAAAAATAAAAATGTTACGCCTCTCAGAAGATGGCGATGCAAAAAACATTGATTTATGTCTCCAAATGTGTTTTTGTTCTGCAGACTTAGTATCGCATAAAAAAATAATATAAATGAGGTATCGCCGTAACCGTACCGACCCACAGAATAAAGATAATATGTTACTTATACTGTACGCTGCATGGCGAAAAATTTACAAGGTAAAACGCAATACCGGAATTGATTTTTTTAATTTAAATCCAGCAAAAAAAGAGTTAATAAAATGTATTCAGTAAGTTGTAGGCACCCAAAAATGGTGTCATTACAAAATACATCTCATCCCGCAAACAACAAGCCCTTATATGGCTGCATCACCAGAAAAGTAAAGAAAATATAGCATCTAGTAATGCAAGAATAAAAACCCGCAAAAATCGCCAAATCATTAGAATACAATTGGCGGCGTCAGGAAGGGAATATATAAGCTGTGCGAGCGAATATCAGGGGACACCCCAGATTTAGAGCTTACGAGGGAAAATATACCAGAAGTGACCCCAAAGTGACCCCCAGAGTGACTCCCCCAATTATAGGAGCTACTGGGACATAGTAGGGAATTCGGTGTTCCCAATGTCCTCCGCACAGCTTATATATTCACTCTTCGCCATCCGCTGTGCAGTCACGTCTGGGATACTAATACTCACTACACCCCCTGATAAATTCTTTGAGGGGTGCAGTTTTCAAACTGGGGTCACACCTTTGGGGAATCCACTTTTCTGGTACCCTACAGGCTCTACAAACATGACATGGCGTCCAGATACCAAACATCTGAATCTGCGCTCCAAAAGCCGCATCGCGCTCCTTCCCTTCTGCGCCCTGCTGTGTGCCCAAACTGCATTTTATGCCACATATATGACACATGTATGATACTGGTGTACCCCGGATAATGCACGTAATGTCATATGTGGGTATAAATTGATATTAGGGCACAGCCAGACACAGAAGGGAAGAAGGGTTATTGGGTTTTTGTAGCACAGACTTAGACGGTTTGTTTGGTTTTTTTTGGATGCCATGACACTTTTGCAGAGACCCTAAAATTGCCCTTACAGAATGGGGTCACTTCTTGGGGAATTCCAGTTCACTGGCACCTCCAGGGCTCTGCAAAAACATCATGGCACCCAGAAAGTCCCTCTAAATCTGTACCCCAAAAGCTAAAAAGCGCAGTGCTCCTTCCCTTCTGAGCCCTGCTATGTGCCCAAGCAGCAGTTTATACCTACATATATAATTTTTTGCCCCTCAGGATGGCCCACTTAATAGTTTTAGGAGTGCAGGTCTCTGACAACACGAAGTGGGTGCAACGTATTGGGCACCGAAATGGCAGATTTCTTTAAAAATTAAAATTTTCATTTTGTACATTAATTTTTGGGAAGCATTTTTAGGCTCGAAATGATAATACCCCTTTATTCATTCCTTGACAGGTGTAGTTTCTAAAATGGGGTCACTTTTGAGGGGTTTCCATTGTATTGATACTTTAGGGGCTCTGCAAATGCGACATGGCACCAGAAAACTGCCCTCAAAAGCCAAATAGCCCTCTTTCCATTCTGAGCCCCGCCATGTTCCCATACAGCAGATTATGGCCACATATGGGGTATTGCCGTGTTCAGGAGACATTGTGTGACAAACTGTGGGGCTTTTAATTCTCTAACTACTTGTAAAAATTAAAAATATGGCGCTAAATGGACAATTTATTGGAAAAAAAGTAATTTTTCATTTTCACATCTCAATGGTAAAAAAAAATCTGTGAAACACCTGTAGGGTCCAAGTGCTCACTAAACCCCTTGATAAATTCCTTGAGGGGTCTAGTTTTCAAAATGGGGTCATTTGGGGAGGGGGGTTCCACTGTTCTAGCACTTCAGGGGCTCTCCAAATGCAACATGGTGCCTGAAACAGATTTCAGCTAAATTTGCCCTCTAAAATCCCAATAGCGATCCTTCAGCTCTGGACCTCACAGCGTGCCCATACATCACTTTACATCCACATAAGGGGCATTTCTGTAGTTGGGAGAAAATGCTTGACAATTTTTGGGGTGCATTTTCTCTTTTAACCCCTTGTGGAAATGCAAAATTTGGGGTTAAAGCAACATTTTATAGCAAAAAATGTCACTTTTCCTTTTGTTGGGCCAATTCTGTTACACTCCTGTAGGGTCAAAGTGCTCACTATACCCCTTAGTAAATTCTTTGAGGGGTATAGTTTCCAAAATGGGGTCACATTTGGGGGTTTCCACTGTTTTGGCACCTTGGGAGCTCTGCAAACGGGACATGGTGCCTGAAAAGTATTCTAGCAAAATCTGGCCTACGAAATCCAATTAGCGCTCCATCCGCTCTGAGAGCGACCGTGTGCCTGTACATTAGGGTACCAGCACATATTGGGTATTGTCGTGTTCGGGAGAAATTTTGTAACAAAATGTGGGGTGCAATTTTTCCTTTAACCCCTTGTGAAGATGAAAAATTTGGGGCTACAGTGACATTTTATTATAAAAAAAAAGTAATTTTTCATTTTCACATCTCAATGGTAAAAAAATCTGTGAAACACCTGTAGGGTCCAAGGGCTCACTATACCCCTTGATAAATTCCTTGAGGGGTCTAGTTTCCAAAATGGGGTGACATTTTGGGGGTTTCCACTGTTTTGGCACCTTGGGGGCTTTGCAAACGGGACATGGCGCCTGAAAAGTATTGTAGCAAAATCTGGCCTACAAAATCCAATTAGCGCTCCATCCGTTCTGAGAGCGATCGTGTGCCCGTACATTAGGGTACCAGCACATATGGGGTATTATCGTGTTCGGGAGAAATTGTGTAACAAAATGTGGGGTGCAGTTTCTCCTTTAACCCTTAGTAAATGTGTAAATTCTAGGGCTAAATGAATATATTAGTGACAGAAATTGAAAAATGTAAATTTGACCTCCATTTTGTTGTAATTGTTGTGAAATGCTGAAAGGGTTAAGAAACTTTCTAACTGCTGTTTTGGATTCTTTCAAGAGTGCAGTTTTTAGAATGGAGTGATTTTCAGGGGGTTTTATTAGAGAGGCCTTTCAAGTTCCCTTCAGAACTGAACTGGTCCCTTGAAAAATGTGTTTTGGAAATTTTCTTGAAAATTTGGAAAATTACTGCTTGACTTGTAAGCCTTATAATATCTGAAAAAAATGAAAGGGTGATTAAAATTTGATTGCTACATAAATCAGAGACATGGTTAATTATATTTATGAAAAAATTTGGGTAGTATGGATTTCTATTTGAAAGGCTTGCAATTTCAAAGTTTGAAAACTGCATTTTTTTCAAAATTTTCACCAAATTTCCTATTTTTTCATAATGAAAGACAAAACATATTGACAAAAATTTACTACTGACATGAAGTACAATGTGTTACGAAAAAACAATCTCAGAATCACTTGTGTAAGTTAAAGCGTCTCAAAGTTATCGCCATTTAAAGTGACACATGTCAGTTTTGAAAAAAGAGGCCTGGTCCTCAAGTCACTTTTGAGCTGTGTCTCTATAGGGTTAAATGTGGGTCACTCACTCCAAATCGCCACCGTTACCCTCCAAAGAACCCTCTGGCTCGGCTGTAGAAGCTGGCATTCCGACAGCGCTGGTCTGTCCACGCACCTCCTATTGGTGCATGGCAGGCTGTAGGCGGGCTATAGAGCCAGGGCTGCAGCACCATAGGTTGGGTGCTGAATATGGGCGTGCAGATTCAGCAGAGACACAGTGAGCAAGATGGCGGCAGCCCACATGGTCCCGGAGCCGCAGCTATCCCAGGCCACCTACACACTTTGGGGAGGGGGTGTCCCGGGGTGGGGGTGTCTCGGGAGAGGGGGTGTCCTGGGGAAGGGTGTCCCTAGGTCGGTGTCCCCAGATATCAACCACATTCCCCAGCTTCATGTCCCACCCTACATTGGCCCCAGTGTAGTTGGACTCACCTTGCCGCGCTCCCCCGCTGCTCTCTCCGCTCGCTCACGCCACATAGTTGTCAGGCTGCTGGATGCGTGTGGCATATATGAGGCCGAGCTTCGGCTGTCATAGTAACCTGACGCCGGGGCCCGCTCTGCCTCATATATGCCACACGCAGCCAGCAGCCCGACAACTATGTGCAGTGAGCGAGCGGAAAGCGCGTCGGGGGAGCGTGGCAAGGTGCGTCCAAATACACTGGGGCCGATGTAGGGGGGGGACATAAAGCTGAGGGCATAGATGGGGGGGACAAGAAACTGGGGGCAGATGAAGGGGGGATGAGAAACTGGAGACAGAGATGGGGGGACCAGAAACTGGAGTCAGAGGTGGGGGGGACAAGAAACGGGGGGCAGAGATGGGGGGACAAGAAACTGGAAGCAGAGATGGGGAGACCAGAAACTGGGGGCAGATGAAGGGGGGACAAGAAACTAGAGGCAGAGATGGGGGGGACCAGAAACTGGGGGAAGATGAAGGGGGGACAAGAAACTAGAGGCAGAGATGGGGGGGACAAGAAACTGGGGGCAGATGACAGGGGGCAAAAAACTGGGGGCAGAAATGGGGGAACAAGAAACTGGGGCCAGAGATGGAGGGACAAGAAATATAAGCGGTTTAGCACCACCGCCAACCCGCAGACGAAGTCGCGGGTAACTGCTAGTATACAATAAATCCTAAAAAAATTGATGTTTCACTTATTTGGAGAGGCAATGACTCCAATCCCCTAGCCCCGATCCCCAAGCCCCGATCCCCTAGCCCCGATCCCCTATATCTGTGCAATAGAGACCACACTGGAATCTCTCTTGGGATCAGGAACTAACTAGAGATGAGCAAATCTTTCTAGATTTGGCCCATTTGGGATAATAACACATTTTTTCCAATTCCACGCGATTCAGAATTTGTTTCCAGCTTCCCGGTACAGCATATAGAATGGCGCAATTACAAAGTTATCATCAAAAAGCAACAGACAAAGAACGGTTTCTTCTGAAGTCCCAGAATTTTACGTCAATGATCCCAAGTCACATTGAAGACACTGCACACCTTAGACAAATGCACCTTCTAAGCTCCCGCACTCACTTAGCTGATGTTTATATAGGTCTAGTGCCAAGTAAGATCTTTGAACTCCATGTTAGTCCTCTGGCTACAAAGCAGTCATCGCCATCTTGGTGTTGTCTTCTGTAGAAGAGACAGACATTGCCCAGGGCTGCCGAATCCTTCAGATGTTCCATCTCCATGCATGAGCTTGGGGGCTGATAGTGACACAACTAACACCATGTTCTTGCAGATTCACATTTTACTGTGTGTTGAAGGCCATCAAGACTACATATGGCCGGGTTGCTACATGGCATGCAAATTTATTAAAAAAGAAAAACTGAAATCTCCCTTGGCCATACGTATTCCGAGCCTTTGCTCAGTGTTGAGTATTTGCCCCTTTTGAGCTTGTAGAACCAGGAGTCTTCTTGGAAATGATGCAACAAGTTTTTCCCATCTGGATTTGGGGATCCTCAGCCATTCTTCCTGGCAGATACTTTCCAGTTCCGTCAGGTTGGATGGTGAATGTTGGTGGAGCCATTTTCAGGTCTCTCCAGAGATGCTCCATTGGGTTGAGGTCAGGGCTCTGACTCGGCCAGTCAAGAACAATCACAGAGTTGCTCCGAAGATGCCCCTTTGTTATTTTAACTGTCTGCTTAGGGTCCATTGTCTTGTTGGAAGGTGAAACTTTGGTGAAATGGTTGGAAGGTGAAACTTCTTGTTGGAAGTCTGAGGTCCAGAGCACTCTGAAAAGGTTTTCTTCCAGGATATCTCTGTACTTGGCCGCATTCATCTTTCCTTCAATTACAACCAGTCGTTTTGTCCCTGTCCCATAGCCTGATGCTGCCACCACCATGTTTGACTGTTGGGATTGTATTGGGCAGGTGATAAGCAGGGCCTAGTTTTCTCCAGACATACCGCTTAGAATTAAAGCCAAAAAGTTCAATCTTCGAGGGGGCAGAGCCTAACCATCTAAGCTAATGGACGACTGAGCCTGCAGCTCCGTTAGCAGAACAGCCAAAAACCCTTCCTTGCCGTCTTTACAGCGCTAGAAATGGGCAAGAACAAAAAAGAAAGGGGGGAGAACCTCCGGGCACCCCAAAAAATAGAGTACAAGCTGCGAACGTCCAGAAATTCTTCCGGAGAAAGCAGTCGTTGTCGCCTGGTGTGGCACACAAAATGGCGCCCGCTGACCTCCCTGAGGATGGTATAGAAGACTCCGACCTTGATAGTGCCACAGGAGCCGATCGAATGGACTGCGCGGCTGCCGGCATCACGAAAACCTTCTTCCGCAGGACTCTGGCGCAGGCCCTGGCTCCGGTGATGTCGGAGATAGCAGGTATGAGAGCTGAACTCCAGGCCCTGATAGGCCGCGCGGAAGTATTAGAGAGTGCCACCTCTTCTATTGTCTCACATTCAAGCCGCATGGAACAACATGTCACAAGCCATCATACTCACCTAAACCGTACGTACGATATGCTAGAAGACTTGGAAAATAGGAACCGTAGGCGGAACCTCCGCATTAAAGGTCTCCCCAAATCGGACACCCCTGAGAACCTGAGAGAGATTATGGCCTCCATCTTCTCCTCCCTCGTGGGCCATGAACGTGCAGCCCTTGTTCAAATTGAGAGGGTTCACCGTGCGGTTCGCCCTAAGCCACTGGCCAATGACCCACCCAGGGACATTATATGCGGCCTCCTTACATAGGAAGACACCACCTGTTTGCTGCGGGCAGCACGGGAGAAGAGACCTTTCAGCCATGCCGGCTCAGAGATTCAGATTTATCAGGATTTAGCCCCGACTACCCTGGCTAAACGCTGTATGCTTAGACCCCTACTGGAAGTCCTACATGATAAGGGAATTCAAAACATCTGGCTATTTCCCTTCAGGTTGGCAATTTTGGCTCAAGGCCACAGAATTACGGTGAGAACACTGGAGGACCTCCCTGCTGTTTGGAGGGTGTTGGATGTGCCGTCGATTTCACTACCCTCTTGGGTTCCCCTACCTGAGGACGTTTCATCCTGGCCATCACTTCCTACCCTGGATTTGGAGGGACCTTCTCGGAGGGTTAAGTCGCCCAAGTGTAAGAAATCTCTTGCCAATAAGAGCCCTACTGACTTAGGCTGAATATCGCTTACCTTGATCTACACCTTATGGAGTATTTTTCCTCTTCCAGACTTTGACAGAACTATCTTCATCCGAGGA
Organism: Leptodactylus fuscus; assembly: GCF_031893055.1. Taxonomy (NCBI): domain Eukaryota; kingdom Metazoa; phylum Chordata; class Amphibia; order Anura; family Leptodactylidae; genus Leptodactylus; species Leptodactylus fuscus. Next base: position 180,084,514 of record NC_134270.1, on the reverse strand, counting down.
TTCCCACTCGCTCACTATTCCCTTGCACACCCCCCCCCCCCCCCCCGAGACTCTGTCACACTCCTCACTGGTCCATTGCAGCTCAGTCCCTGTCATCTGTTTGACGGATAGGGTTTTGCTGCGGAAGATCTGACTACATGGTATCTTTATGCCTCTTACCCCTTGTACTTGTACTTATATTGTCTTTTGGGGTCTATCCTCTTACCTGGCTTGGCAGGGGCCGGGAGACAGGAGCTCCGTATCTCCCTCTATATCCTCCCCCCCCCCCCTCCCCTGTTCCATTTGTTCTTCCATTTACCAGTTTTCATGCATATGATTTCTAGTCCTGCGGCTGTATTATAGAAAAATACAAAAGATGAATGCTACATCAGACTCAATTGTAGATCCGATATGGTTGCATCGGACAAACCCTGACTGCAAAGGGTCAACAATGTTCAAACATTCTCAAAAAAAAAAAAAAAAGTATGTCCAGCAAAATTGAATAAAATATAACTTTTACTTTATCAAAAAATATAAAGGAAACATCTTACATGCTCCAGGAACAAGACAGAAGAAAAAATATCTGCTTACGCGTTTTGGGACATGTTGTTGCGTCCCTTAGTCATAGTGCTACGGCTGTATTATATACTTAAAGTTGCTGTCTACTGGATCTCGTTGGGACAGTCTCCTACTGTTATTACACTGTACTACCGTCCTTACAGCCGCCTGCCTCTTTCTCCTCCATTCCTATTTGCCGGAATATATTTGTTGAATGTACTACATATTCTTGTTTTCTCATACGGTGTCTTCCCCTTGTCCAGTCCCTTGGGACTCCTGTTCTGTGGTTCCGAGTAATGGGATCTCTGTACTCTCCTGTTTGCTCATGTTAAAGGGCTCCATTGCCTCCTGTAAGTATACTTTCATAAATTAATAATAATAATAATAATAATATTTCTATAGCGCCAACATATTCCGCAGCGCTGTACAATTTGTAGGGATCAAATACAGACAGAAAGATACATTACAAAGAAAGTCATTTCACACAATGGGACTGAGGGCCCTGCTCACAAGAGCTTACAATCTATGAGGTAGAGGGGGTGACACAAGAGGTAGCAGGGGCGGCATTGCTTATACAGGGGTCAGACAATTCTGTAATAGAGGTGACTGTCATTACACAAACATAAAACTTTATGAGCCGTCACCAGTCGTGTCCTGTAACATGTGGATGGAGCTCGGACATATAAAGTAGAATCCAATAGTGTAAAAATCCAGCTCCACCAGGCGACACGATGAAAATTTCTTAAAAAATAACTTTTATTGTAGCATTCCAATAAAAAGTGTTACAAAGTAACATCCAGTGGACGGTCAGAGATATCACATGAAAAAAGGCTACGCGTTTCCGGACATGACGTGTCCCTTCTTCCTGGCCAGGCCATGTGATATCTCTGACCGTCCACTGGATGTTACTTTGTAACACTTTTTATTGGAATGCTACAATAAAAGTTATTTTTTAAGAAATTTTCATCGTGTCGCCTGGTGGAGCTGGATTTTTACACTATTGGATTCTACTTTATTACTGGTTAAAGTCCTGCCAGTTTCCGAGTCTCCCAGGAGCACATCATCTTCAAAATTTGTTTCACATCTTATGGGTGAGCTGAATCTTTTACGAGTTTTGTGTACTCGGACATATAAAGTTATCCTGAGATGACACCATATCATGTGGTGTAATGTGGGAGCGGGGACAGAGGAGGGTTAAGGGTTTACGTTAGACATTGTGATCGGCCGGTCTGATAAGATGCGTCTTTAGTCTGCGCTTGAAGCTGTAGAAATTAGGAGTTACTCTGATTGTCCGGGGTAGAACATTCCAGAGAAGTGGTGCAGCTCGGGAGAAGTCTTGTATACGAGCGGGGGAGGTTCTGATAATAGAGGATGTAAGTAATAGGTCATTGAGTGAGCGGAGAGCACGGGTTGGGCGGTAGACAGAGATGAGGGAGCCACATTTGTGGTAGTATTGAGTTTGCTGCAATTAACAAAAGGCGAAGTAGACAATCCAAGTTAGTGCCGTAACTTAGTGCAGGTAGTGCCAGTAGAACTTGCTTGGGAGAGAGTGTTAGCGATGGGGATATAAGCTTTCGCAAACATGATTGTACAGCAGTCCAAAAGGTAGTGATTTTGGGGCAATTCCACCATATATGGAGCAGTGAGCCGGTATGTGTCTTACATCTCCAACATTTGTTATCTGTGGTCAGTGTCATCTGAGCGAGTTTTTCAGGAGTGCGGTACCATCTTGTTAATAATTTATAGTTTGATTCTTGGAGACGAATACATCTAGATGGGCCATGAGAATGTTTCAAAATATGTGATATTTCCTCAGCTGAGAATGTGACGTTAAGTTCTCTTTCCCAGGCATAGATAAAGGCAGGTTTACAAGATATTGTGGGATCTATGTAGGAGTGTAGGAGATGAGATATTTTTAACAACTTCCTAGATTTGGTCAACATCAATTTCTCAAAAGAAGTAAGATCTTTGCGCAAAGGGTATTGGGATGTGAATTGCTGGGTATGAAATTTCAGATGCTCTATGAGGAGAAAGTTAGAAGATGAGCCCTTCACTTTGTGAGATAGTTCGCTCAGTGAGATAGTTCGTCCATCCAAAGAAAGGTCTCTAAGAGTCCAAGAGTTCAGGCTACTCCACCCATCGTCAAAGAGGTCTTTATTTTTATTTAGAAATTTCGGGATGAGACCAGCTGGTAATAAAGGAGATGGTGTGGGTGCAATAGTGTCTTGAAGGCTATTCCAGACATCCATAAGGCCATAAAGTAAAGGACGTGCGTAAGTGTCTCTAATAGGGTATAAAGACGGCAGCCATACATGACTTAACAGGGAGGATCCTGTGAGTAGAGCCATAAGTTGATTGACCATGGAGTCTGAGTTCAAGGTTGCGGTAGAAATCCACCTGCCCAGTTGTATGGCACGATAATATTTTCTGACGTCGGGGAGGCCAATACCACCAAGTTGTTTTTTACAGATCAGCTGAGACCATGCAATTCTGGATCTACAGTTCTTCCAAATAAAGTTAGCAAACAATTGTCTCAATGTCTGGAAGAAAGACGAAGGCAAATGGATCGGAACCATATTGAGCTTATATAAAATTTTTGGAACCAGATATGTCTGAATATAATTTTTACGTCCAAACCATGAAAGCGGTAGAGAGATATGTGATGTCAGTTGAGATTTAATCTCAGCTAGTAGAGACAGGAAATTCTTGTCATATAAAGCAAAAGAGTCTGCAGTGAGCAAAACGCCAAGGTATTTTATATGTGACGACGTCCATGGAAAGGGGGTCTGCGGAGCAAGCGACTGTTGGGTTGCTTTCGACAGAGTAACATTTAGTACTTCTGATTTTGTAAAGTTGACTTTGTAGCCAGACAGTTTACCATAGTCCTCCATCAATGTAGCTATATGTTTAAGACCTTCTTCAGGGTTCGTTATGATAAACAATACATCATCCGCAAATGCGGTTGCATGCAATGACTCGCTCCCTACCTCCACTCCTTTAATGTGAGGATGTAGGCGCACTGCCTGCAGCAACGTTTCCAAAACTAAAATGAAGATTGTCGGGGACAAGGGGCAGCCCTGTCTCGTGCCGTTAGTTATTAAAAAAGAGGAGGTGAGTGTTCCATTAATTTTCAAGCGAGCTGACGGGCTATGGTACAAAGAAAGGATGGCAGTCACATATTGTACAGGGAAGCCAAAGCGGAGCAATACCGCCTTCATGAAGTCCCAGTCCACCCTGTCGAATGCTTTTTCAGCATCCACACTGAGAAAAACTAGGGGAAATTTCCTCTTTTTGGCTAAATATAAGAGGGGGAGAAGTTTCGCTGTGTTGTTCTTTCCTTCCCTCCCAAATACAAATCCAGATTGCTCAGGGTGGATTAGTGAAGGAATAAGTGGTTTCAATCTAAGTGCCAAAATTTTTGCCAAAATTTTTATGTCTAAATTCAAAAGGGAGATGGGACGATAGCTACCACAGGCCTGAGGGTCCTTTCCCTCTTTAGCAATGAGGGCTATATGGGCTTCCTGTGATTGTTTGGGCAGATGCTTGCCCGACATTAAAGCATTACATAAGAGTGACAGGTGCGGAGACAGGGTGGACTGGAACTTCCTATAGTACTGGAGCGGCAGCCCGTCCGGGCCAGGGATTTTCCCAGGAGGGAAGGTCTTCAAAACCTGAGTAATCTCATCTAAAGAGATGGGTGTAGTTAACTTTTCTCCCAAATCTTGTGAAAGAGTTGGGAGGTTGAGCTTTTTCAAAAAAGTATCAATACACTTAGTGCGTTCGTCTGAGGAATATTGGACATTATCAGGGTTTGCTTTAAGGTTGTACAGGGAATCGTAAAAGGAGACAAATTCAGTTGCGATATCTTTAGTTGCCGTTACTAGTTTGCCACTAGAGGTTTTAATAGATGGGATGAATGTCTTGGCCCTGGCCTTTTTAATAAGTGTAGTCATAAGGCGTCCTCCCTTATCACCATGTGCGTATAACAATTGCCTATATTGAAGATGGAATTTAGCTGCTTTTTTGTTCAGAACATCTTTTAAAGATTCTCTGAGAGACTGTAATTCTTTGAAATGAGATAACGCTGCGGACCTCTTATGGGTTCGCTCAAGCATAGTTATACGGCATAATAGATCTGTAATGTCCCGGTACTGCTAGTCCAATTCCCTCTAATCGTCCTTGCAGACCGAGATGATATGGACATTTGCACATAAGGTAAAAAGATTCCTCCCCCGTCATTCCTTCTATATTTCACCAGAGCATGCGCCATCTTGTGGATGTTTTTGTGAACTACACCTGCCTATACTTTGTCATTGTAATTTGAGCTGGCACTGTAAAGGGAGTGTCCATTATAATTAGGTGCCCTCCAGGACCACTCAAGGGAGCTTGGCTGGCCTGGAGGCGGAGCTGAGTGACCGCCCACTCTAGAGAGGGGGTTGGGAACTTTTTGGTCTTTTGTCTTTTGGTGTGGAGCTGAGCACATGGGAAGCTGTAAAAATGGCAGCTAAGTCTCCGGGAAATTGTAACAGAGACGTCTTTTCCTCTGTACCCAAGCTTCTTCTCAGAGAATACTTTCTTCTGAATCTCCAAGCAGAGATGCCTTTTCCTCTGCCTCCAAGATGTTCCTCAGGGAGTGTTTTCCTCTGAAGCTCCACTTCTCTACGAGTAGGCCGTCCTGTATCCATACATCTGGGAACTCCACACGTATTTTGCTATGCAAGTAAGTCTTTGGGACAAATCTATATTTAAAGGAGCCCATAGCTAGTTCAACGGAAATTGAGGGTCGCCTGCCGTCGATAACTTGTATCTCCTCTTCTATATACGTGTACCCAGCTTTGTTGAGGTCTAACCCCCTGGATACAGGCCATCCCTACAACTATATACAAGTTTAACTTCCCAAGCTACTACGAGTTAACCAAGTCCAAGGTATTCTTGCTCAAAGCTCCATCACCTGATTAAGTGGACACTGTCTATAAAGATCGCTGTATTGTATGTGAAGAATCACTCCGTCATCTGTATATTTGTATCAACTCGTCCTGCTAGTAAAAAGAGCAACGATTACCCCCGAAGCCTGGTTGTCTGTTGTTATTGTCAGATATCACATGGGGGCGGGTAATCGGGAACATCAAAAAGGGAGATTTTGTGCACATTTGGGACCCAGGGACTCCCTGCAAGGCGGCCACATCGGATATAATCACCAGTGATACCAGCCCTGGCCCTTCCTGAGTGTTGCAGATCATCTAGTTCTTTTTGTGCCTTCTTTTTAAGCCGCGTGGATAAAGAAATGAGAACACCTCTGATGAAGGCCTTATAGGCCTCCCAGGTGATGGTCGGGCAAATATCAGATCTAGAATTGAGTGAGAAGTATTCCTGTAACTGGTCAAGCAAGTATTTAACATTTTCTTCACTATCAAGTATGGACTCATTTAAACGCCATTGCCATTCTTTAGCTGGTAGTGGTTTTAGTTCTGTAGTAATGGATACTGGTGCGTGGTCAGACAGGGTTATTGCACCAATACACGCCTTGGTGGTAGAGGTGAGGAGGTCTTGGGTAGCAAAAATATAATCTAACCTATGGTAAGTCTTTCCCGCTGAAGAATAGAAAGAATAATCTTTAACAGACGGGTGAAGACGTCGCCACACATCAGATAGACCGAGGTCCTGGAGGGTTTTGATTAATTTGCTGAGTAGCTTTTGGGAAATTGGAGGCCTCTGCGAGGTAGAATCTATGAGCGGGTCTATTGTCAAATTAAAATCTCCCCCTACAACAATTTGACCTTCTGCAAAAAGTCTAAGTTTTTCCAAAACCTCCAATAACCAAGAAACCTGACGTCTATTAGGAGCATATGTGTTCACAAATGTATAAGGCATAGATGCAATACTACCCTTAAGCATGAGGACTCTCCCTTCTGCATCTTGATAATGCTGAGTACATATAAAGGGAATAGAAGAAGCAAACAGGATTGAGACACCTTTGGCTGTGGAAGTGGGGTGGGTACAATGAAAGGAAACAGGAAATTGCTTAAGTGGAAGTTTGGGAATTTTCCCCAGTTTAAAATGGGTCTCCTGGATAAATGCTACATCTGTCCGCAGTTTCTTCAACAACAAAAATATACTATGCCTCTTCTGTGGAGTGTTAAGTCCATTAACGTTATAGGAGGTAAAGGTGAGTTTGGACATTGTTGAGAGAAGGGAGGAGGTATGTCACAGTCTAAGCTAAGGGGAGCAAGTAAAGACAGTAACCAGAGAGGGAGAGATGAAAGTTGAAGTGGTAGTGGGGAGGGGAGGCAAGAGAAAAGAGAAAGACAAAAAGAAAAGTAGGGAGGGAGAGACGAGTAAAGATGTGGTAGCGAGAGTCGGACTAACAAATGAAACAACTCAACGCTTCCACCAGAAGCGTGCTAGGTAGATAGTAGTGGTCCCTGTTCTGGGACGGCACACTATAAACAACGAATTTCAAATATGAGGGAAGGAGTAATTCCTGATCGGTAACGACCGGGGCAGCTTCCATAATAACACTTTGGAGCAAATTTGACAAACAATAACCAATAACAATGCGCCTAAATAAGGGATGGCAGGAGAGGAAGGGTAATTAAGCACAGTAGGGGGTGCTGCAAACAGCGGGAGAAGACGTAGCCAAGGGCGAGTCACCCGGCAACGGCCATGTCCCCGAACCAAGTACGGTGAGACACGGCGGCCACCGGGCAAGTACACACTCAGCAATAAGCTATACGGAAAAGGGGGGGGGGTATACGGAAAGGAGGTGGAAGGGGGGGTTAGGGAAGGAGGTAGGGAAGAAGAGAGAGGAATATCCGGCACAGCAGGTTCCAATGAATAAACTGGTAAAGTGAACCACTTCAAATATGGCACAATAACTTACACGAACTGTAATTATATGAACGGGTACTAGAGTTCGCCACATACACTACTGTGCTACGACCGCGTATGCGGAGCAGAAGTCAAACATTGCAAACCTGAGCCTCCCGTAGGAGAAAAGAAAGAGCAGATGGTGTCCAAGTAATCTTTCACTCCGTTAGCAGAGCACCCAGTTATCTGCTCACTTGTTTCCGACTCTTCGGAGACTTGAAGCGGGTCTGGATCTAGGGAATTCCACTTCTTGGAGGTCAGGAAGCTGCTCTATGTCTTGGACTGGAAGCCATGAGGGAACTTGAATCGGAGGGATTCCAAGGATGGACCAGGCCTGGTCCAGATCAGAGGGAGTGCGGATCGTGACACGTTTGCCGTTCTTTAGAATGGACAATCCGAACGGATATAGCCAAGCATAAGGCAAGTTGTGAGCCCTTAAAGTGTCCAACAATGGTTTCATAAGCCGCCGCTTATTCAGCGTAGATGGGGCTAAGTCCTGATAAAAGGCAATAGTGTGGTCTTGATATTTAAGCGGATCTTTCTGTCTCGCAGCCTGTAGAAGTGCAGTTGTATCTGTGGAGTTAAGAAGTCCACAAACTATATCTCGGGGGGGATCGTCTTGGCGGGGTTTAGGGCGCAATGCCCTGTGTGCTCTTTCAATAGGAATCATGGCCGCCTTTTCCTGTCCTACCAGTGATGCGAATATATCTGTTAGAACTTCCCGGAGAGACTCCGCTTCTATTTCCTCAGGCAGGCCCTTAATGCGGATGTTCCGCCGTCTATTGCGATTTTCCAAATCTTCAATCATTATGTACGTCTGATTCAAATGCTCAACCGCAGCATCCTGGTTCTGTGCTAGCTGTTTGGTATGCTGGGAGACGTCAGTGTAGGCCCCTTCCAATAACTCTACTCTCCCGCCAATATGCGTCATCTCTTTTCTCAGCTCTGCTAGTTCTGCTAGAATTGGCGAAAGAGCTTGATTCAAAGTTTTCTTAAAAAAGTTCTTTGTTATAACCGAAGAGCTGAGATCAGGCTGGGAGCCTTCCTGGTCAGAGTCTGCATTACCTTCTCCTTGGCTGCTCTCGTCCGGCGCCATTTTGGAAGCACGGGCCGGGGAGAAGAGGTTCTTTTTCCTAAGGAAACGCTGCATGTCCATCTGCAAATTTTTGATGCTCGGGGAGTCCACACGTTCCCCTCCACCGTCCTTGCCTGATTTCCCCATTTTGATAAGATTGTCGCTAGTTAGAAGCTGTTACCTGGTCCGTTGAGATGGAGCACCAGAACAATGCGGCCATCTCCTTCTGCGGTCAGGCTCCGCCCCCCATTAAAAGTAAAGTAGTTGTGAGAAAGCAAAAAATCAATTACAGACAGAAAAAAATTCTCTAAATGTGGATGAAAAGTGTGAGAATTGACGTAACTGAAAATCAATGGATTCCCTAACCAGTGTATGAGGAATAGATGAATATAAGGAAACAACGTCGCACGAAAGCCACATATAATCACCCCTCTACTGAAACCCATCAAACACCCGGAGAAGATCTTTGGTGTCCTTTATGTGGCCCGGAACCCTTACTACCAAAGGCTGTAGGATGCCGTCCACCCATTGGCAAACTCTTTCACATAATGATCCAATACCGGATATGATGGGTCTCAGTGGAGGGGGGAAAACATTTTTATGTATCTTTGAGAGCCCGTGAAAAACGGGCACCACTGGAACATTTGGCTTAAGATATCTGACGTCTGCCTCCGAGAATATGCCTAGATGACGTCCCTCCTCTAGAAGCCTATTCATACTATCTCAAAAGATCTGAGTAGGATCGGCTGCTAGACGTCTATAAGTACTTAAATCATTCAATATGGCATACACTGAACTCTCATAATCCGAGGAACTCATCACTATAATCATCCCGCCTTTGTCTGCCGATCTTATTATAATTTCTTTGTTGTTCTGAAGTTTAGATAAACTAAGCCTTTCTGCCATAGTTAAGTTATCCGGTATTGAGGTGTCTGAGACATCTTTATAGAGTTTGGTCAGCTCCTTCTCCACCGCTGACTGGAACTGATCCAATACCACTGACCTTGAGCTTATGGGGTAATAGTACGGGTTTTTAATTTGTACGGAGGCATCAATGTTTAAACTCGTATTGGAGTCGGACAAATCTTGGAGGGTTTTAAGACAACACTGCTCTTTAAAGGACAAATTTTGAAACTCATTTAAATCAGAAGATGTTGGCTCTGACTTCTGATTTTTACTATTGAAAAAATGGCGTTTAACGGTCACACTGCATATTTATATATATTTTTTACATGCGGTTTCCAACAAATATTTAAAACAACAATGGATATAGCTTTATTGTTTTCCGTTCTTCTTCTTTTTCCCCTTTTGTAGCTACTATGGAATCAATTTGTGTCATTTTAAAATGTTTAAAATATTTTGTCAACAATTTAGTCAACAACAAGTTCGATAGTTGTTTGTTTTTAGTGTTGTGTCTGTTTTATAAGGTTTCGTATGCATGTCCATTTAAATGTTTAATTATGTCATTTCCTCCAGCTGTGGATTAGCATGTGTAGAGCCATAAATAAGGTAGTTCTACTTAGTACAACTTGACTATGACTAAGAGAGCTAGACTCTCGAAACGCGTCAGTCAATTCACTATCTGAACTTGATTAGGCGTTATACCCTCTGTCACCATCATACATGCGTTTATTGCTCAAGCTGTGATTTTTTAAACATGATTTTTTTTTCAAATAAAGAAGACTTGTTTTTACAAAGCCTGCTGGATCCTCATCTGTTTGTACGCAATCTGTGGAGCAACTATGGCTGTATAAGTCTCCACACACCTGAGAAGGTGGTCTCTCCCTAAGGATAGACGTTATCCCCACAATAAAAAAAAAAGTTCAATCTTCATCTCATCGGACCAGAGAATCTTATTTCTTATAGTCTGGGAGTCCTTCATGTGTTTTGTGGCAAACTCTATGTGGCCATTACTTCAGCCCTCAACTCAGTGGCCACCATCACACACACCAGAGCTCGACCAATCCAAACCAGAGGTTACAGATTCTCTCAGGAAACAAAAAAACACTCCAAGAAAGACTTCATAAGTAATAAACAGGTAGTTCTCAGCTCTCATATCATTCAAAGACCTTGCCTCTTAGTTCAAAAACAAAATTGACACAAAGTGACCAGACATGTGCAACTGATACTACTCGAGGATAATGACTAGAGATGAGCAAAGTTTTGAAAAATTCGATTTGGCCACTTCTCCAGATTTCCCAACAAGATTTGATTCTATCTGAATTAATTTGCAGTGAATAACGTTACATACCAGCTATTTCCTGCTGTGCTGCAGAGAGTCTGTATAGTGTATAGCTATTAACTGAAGTTTCAGGAATAAATTCCTAACTCAATCTACAATTCTGCCTAACCAATTACTAAGCTAGCTAGCCTAAGCACACGCAGTGCATTTGTGAATTTATACTAGGGCAGCAGTCTGAGGAACCTCTGTAACACTCAGGAGGGGCCAGGGCTGGTATCTCGGGTACTATATCCGATGTGGCCGGATTTCAGGGGGTCCCTGGGTCCCAAATGTGCACAAAATCTCCTTTTTGATGTCCTCAACTACCCACCCCCACTCTGATATCCGACAATGACAACAGACAACCAGGCTTCGGGGGTAGTCGTTGCTGTTTTACTAGCAGGACAAAGTAATACAAATGTACATATGGAGTAATTCTTCACATACAATACAGCGATCTTTGTAGGTAGTGTCCAATTAAGCAGGTGAATTAAGCAGGTGATGGAGCTTGGAGCAGGAATGCGTTGGATAGTTTAATTAGTACTTAAACTTGTATATACTTGTAAAGATGGCCTGTATCCAGGGGGTTAGTCCTCAATAACTGGGTACACGTATGTAGGGTAGTGACTAGAAGTGCCAGCAGCGGGAGATCCTCAATTTCTGCCAGACTAGCTATGGGCTTCTTAAATATAGATTTGTCCCAAAGACTTACTTGAATAGAGAAATACGTGTGAGGTCCCAGATGTATGGATAGGCAGGTCCATCAATGTTAATGCTTGTACGCTTGGAGCTCCAGAGGAAAACACTCTCGGAGGAGAATCTTGAGAACAGAGGAAAAGCCATCTCTGTGCTTGCAATGCCCTGAGAGTTGGCTGCCATTTTTCCGCTCTCCATGTGCTTGATTCCAGCTCTACACAAAAGACAGACCAAAAGGTCCCCAACCCCCCTCTCTAGAGAGGCTGTAGCCCAACTCTTCCTCCAGGCCAATCAAGGAAGCCAGTTGCCCAAGGCAGAGGTCATTGATTGACACGAGTGTCAGTCACAGCCTGACCACACCGTCCGGCTGAAAAAGGGCTTAACCCTTGCTAAGCCGAACTGCCGGTAACAAGGAGGGAGTGACAAGCGTCAAGACGCTACCACAGAGGGACAGGCTGCAACCCGACCCCTCAGCCGCAGCTGCCGCACAGTCCTGACACTACCCCCTGCCCTCCAGGGTGCATCAATGCCATACGTCTCCGCTCAAACTCCGCCACCAAACGCGGAGCATGAATCTGGTCTGCGGGTTCCCAAGTGTGGTCCTCCGAGCAATAACCTACCCAGTCTATCAGGTAGAACAGTCTTGGTGTCCATTATCTCCCTTACCTCGAAGTCATCCTGGGGTGACTCAGAATCCTCAGGAAGAAACCTAGATTATTGCATCAGGACCAGAGGTTTAAGGAGAGAGGTATGGAAGGTGTTGTTGATTCGCCAAGACCTGGGTAGTTGTAATTTATAGGTCACCTTATTCACCCGGGACAGGACCTTGAATGGACCCACAAACCGCGGGGCAAACCGCAATGATGGAACACGGAGACGGAGATGATGGGAAGAGAGCCAGACACGATCCCCTGAGGACAATTCCGTCCCAGGCCTGCATCTGACATTAGCTGTCTCCCTCATTCTGTCCTTGGCCCGACTCATGGAGGCCTGCACCTGATCCCACACCTCTCTGGCGCGAGCGGCCCAATCGGCCACAGCCGGCATGTCAGAGATCACGGGGATGGGCAGAGGAATGCGCGGATGACGACCATACAGTATAAAGAACTGATTTTTCTCCGTGGAACCAGCCACTGCATTAAGTGCAAACTCTGTCCAAGGCAGCAGCTTCACCCAATCGTCATGGCGGGAGGAGACAAAGTGGCGCAAGTAGGTCTCCATAGTCTGGTTCATCCTCTATAAAGGCAAATCTCCGCCCACAGGGCGGCGGCATAACTTCACCGCACATGCTCAACATGAGCAGAATGGGACTTAGCCTCCAAGTGGCTCCAACAGTTCTGAGCATGCTCAGTAGGGGAGGAATGGGACTTAGCCTCTGGGCACTTCCAAAAGGTTTGAGCATGCTCAGTAGGGGAAGAATGGGACTTAGCCTTTGAGCACCTCCAAAAGGTTCGAGCACGCTCAGTAGGCAGAAATCTGGACTTAGACTCCACACTAGTTACTGCACGACGCCAAGGGCGATGGTTGGATTGGCCCGCAGGTGGCGCTATGCACTGGACGGGAAAACTGCGGGACCCATCCTAACACCTGGTTGGTTACAGCGGAAACAGACCACCCCCTTAGCTTTCCATCGTCTGCTGACACTAGAAGAGGAAACTTGAGAGGTGTCCATGGGTTCTGTGGACCCCTCAACCGGCGGGGCAACAAATGGCTTAGAGACCACCTCCTGTGACATTAAGTTATATTCAACCTCCCGCTCCACTCTTCTATCAGATAATTGTATATCAACACGAGTTGCCGTGTTGATAAGGGAGGTGAGAGAGGCAAACAGTTCCCTGCCTGCTAATTCGTCCTTTATGTGTGAGGACAAACCTTCCCAAATAATTGCCTGCAATACTCTGTCTGGCCAATTCAGTTCAGAAGCTAAGGTTCGAAACTCGATGGCAAAATTCGCTACCGAGTTCTGGCCTTGCCACAACTGCAAGAGCTGAGATGCATAGGTGGACTGGGGCACTGGGCCGTGAAACACCAAACGTAGCGCTTCAAGCAGAGAGGCTAGTGTAGCCAACTCTGCCGCGCCCCGTTCTTTCAAGGGGGAGACCCAGGCCAAAGCTCTTCTGGTAAGCAGTGAGACTACAAAGGCCACCTTGGATGTTTCCTCAGGGAAGAGGCTAAGACATACCTCAATATATGTGGTGCATCGGTGAATAAATCCCTGACAACCCCTCGGGTCACCTGCATACCGTTCAGGGGGTAAGAGAGGACACAGTAAGGCCACAGGGGTCGGGAGATTACCCACTAATTGAGCCATGGCCTGAACTAAGCCTTGTGACAGTGTGGAAATGACAGTGGAGGCAGCTGGTGGAGACTGCTGCAGCAGACGCTCCACTGCGGCCAGGCGAGTATTCAGGCTGCTCACCAAATTCACCAAATGAGTATGGGAATCCATTATGGGGCGGGGCTCTGGCCCTAGTATACTGTTATGGTCAGCTGGGTTTATTAAAAAAAAAAACCTGGAGCCCACTGGACCTTGATCCACGGTAACACCCTGGTGTGAATAAGGTCTGGCAGTTAGCATCACTGCCAGCCCACTACACGACCGAGTTTGCTCTATATAATCACTGAGACCTGTGGAGCTCAGAGCAGCCTCTCAAAAGAAACAGTCTAGACCAGGGGTGCCCAATACGTCGATCGCGATCTACTGGTAGATCGCAAAGGACGTATGGGTTGATCGCGGGATGCAGGGATCCCCGGTGTCTGCTTGCTCACAATGCAGGCTGAGTCATCTCCTGACACTGGCAGGCGGGGCTGCCGCATCCCCAGCCTGCCAGCGTCCAGAGATAACTCACAGCCTGCGCTGTGAATAGACATCGGGGATCCTGGGGCAGCCACAGAACGCCGTCTCCTGCTCTCACGATCCGTTCGGCCCCGCCCACATGCCCGGCCCTGCCCACAGAAACGCCCGGTCCCGCCCATAGGCCCACCTCAGCCCCGCCCACATGCCCATCCCGGCCCCGCCCTAGTAGAGCTTTTGCCTTGGTCAGCTAACAAAGTGGCTCACACACTGAAAAAGTGTGAGCACCCCTGGTCTAGACAGCACTCCTGTGCTAGACTGCAATAAAAGACAGTGTGCACTCAGTGACCTACTGAGGCACACCACAGGTAGCAATCAACTTAAGTTTCAGTATTAAATTCCTAACTTAGTCTATTCTGCCTGACCAATTTCTAACTAGCTAGTGGGCGAGCTAACCTGAGCACACGCAGTGCATTTGTGAAATGATACTAGGGCAGCGGGCTAAGGAACTTCCCTGCTTAAAAAGGGAAAGGGCGGTCTAATTCAGTCAGGCCAGCTGCCCAGGGCAGATGTCAATGGTTGACGCAAGTGTCAGTCACAGCCTGACCACGCCCTCTGGCTGCAAAAGGGCTTAACCCTTGCTAAGCTGGACTGCAGGCAACAGGGAGGGAGTGACAAGTGGCAAGACGCTGCCGCAGAGAGACGGGCTGCGACCCGACCACACAGTCCTAAAAATTGGTTCCTAGGAGTCCTAAGAGTATTCTACACTATGTTTTATATATATAGATTACTGGGAGCCCTAAGAGTATTCTACACTATGTTTATAGATAGACTCCTAGGAGCCCTAAGAGTATTCTACACTATGTTTTATAGATAGGTTCCTAGGAGTCCTAAGAGTATTCTACACTATGTATTATAGATAGGTCCCTAGGAGTCCTAAGAGTATTCTACACTATGTATTATAGATAGGTTCCTAGGAGTCCTAAGAGTATTCTACACTATGTTTTATAGATAGGTTCCTAGGAGTCCTAAGAGTATTCTACACTATGTATTATAGATAGGTTCCTAGGAGCCCTAAGAGTATTCTACACTATGTATTATAGATAGGTTCCTAGGAGTCCTAAGAGTATTCTACACTATGTATTATAGATAGGTCCCTAGGAGTCCTAAGAGTATTCTACACTATGTATTATAGATAGGTTCCTGGGAGTCCTAAGAGTATTCTACACTATGTATTATAGATAGGTTCCTAGGAGTCCTAAGAGTATTCTACACTATGTTTTATAGATAGGTTCCTAGGAGTCCTAAGAGTATTCTACACTATGTTTTATAGATAGGTTCCTAGGAGCTCTAAGGGTCAGTTCACACGTGAAAACCGCCTAGCTTATTTGTGCGAGGTTTTTGACGCGGTTTTTGCCGCAGTTTTCGCTAGCGTTTTTTTTCTCCAGCCCATTTTTTAATAGCCAGCCCACTGGGCATGGTCAAATCCCTCCCCTTTTTGCTCTAGGCACCATTTTTCCTGTGAAGAACACCGTGAGGGAAACTCCAGGCAAAAGTTTTTTCAAAAATTATAAAAAAAAAAACAACCAAAAAACAAACAAAAAAGGAATGGAAGACAATAGCCAGTGATGGCTACGGCTGTGCCCACCGCAGATCCATCTGCTATTCGCAGTGGCGGTGGGCATGGCCAGGCGAAGGCGAGAACAACATGAGGTAAGTTCACAAATACATTTTTTTTTTTAAATTTAAAAAAATGCAGTACTGTACTAAAATGTTCTTTTCAATTTTGACAGGATGAGGAGGAACGCCAAAGGCCGAGGCAGAAAAGAATGTGGGTCCACCCCATAAATACATTACGGCCAGAGAGGGGACATTTGGGACAACTTTATCACGAGCTCAGACAGTAAGTTACTTTTTTTTATGTTTTTAGTTTTTTTTTTATGTAATGAAATATAGAGTAGTATATTATATATGTATGTATGTGTATATAGTCTAGTATATTATATATGTATGTATAGTCTTGTATCATATATATGTATGTATAGGGTAGTAGATTAATCCGTATGTATAGCCTAGTATATTATATATGTATGTATAGTCTTGTATCATATATATATATATATATATATATATATATATATGTATGTCTAGGGTAGTAGCTTAAATCCGTATGTATAGGCTAGCATATTATGTATGTATAGGGTAGTAGAATCCGTATGTATAGGCTAGTACATTATATATGTATGTATATATGTACTGTGTACACTATGGTAATTTTTTTTACAGATGCCCAGAAAAATTCCAAAATTTCATAAGAATGACCACTGCCACCTTCGACAGGATGCTACGGCTCCTCGGACCCCACCTTCTACATCAGGACACCACCATGAGGGAGGCCATCAGTCCCACGGAAAGGCTGCTCATCACCTTGCGGTAAGTTATCAAATGTGTACCTTTCTGTTTTTAATCTCATATGTTCACTCTATTTTTTTATTGTAATTTAGAGGGAATCCATATGGAGTAGTATAGAGGGATGCTGATGTGTAGACATAAATAGGGTCCCAACCCATTATCATGCATAATGGAATGTCACAATAGGAAGTACTAGTGAATAGCAGTAGAGTGTAGAGTAGAGATGAGCGAGTACTGTTCGGATCAGCCGATCCGAACAGCACGCACGCATTGAAATGAATGGAAGCACCTGGTGCTTCCGGTTTGACGGCAGCCGGCCGCTTAACCCGCCGCGTGACGGCTGCGTGCATTGATTTCAATGCGTGCGTGCTGTTCAGATCGGCTGATCCGAACAGTACTCGCTCAACTCTAGTGTAGAGTAATGATTTTATTTTATTGTGCGCTAATTTTTTTTTTCTCTTTTTTTTCTAGGTTTCTCGCAACAGGGGAGAGTTTTGCATCCCTGCACCTCCAATTCCGGGTTGGAAAATCAACCATATCTGGAATTGTGAGGTGCACATGCTATCTGATATGGCAGCACTTGCAACCCATAGTGATGCCCAGTCCGACCCAGGAGATTTGGTTGCAGGCAGCAGCAGGCTTTCAGTCTGTGGCCAATTTCCCCAACTGCATAGGCGCCGTCGACGGGAAGCATATACGTGTGCAGAAGCCACCGCACTCAGGATCACTGTACTTCAACTACAAGAAGTACTTTTCAGTGGTCCTGATGGCGGTTGCTGATGCCACGTACCGTTTTATTGCCATCGAAGTCGGTGCCTATGGTAGTACTGGGGACTCCCGGGCGCTACTGTCATAAGTTTTGGATCGCAGAGTTCTGGTAGATCAGGTGACTCTACCTCCACCAAGACCGCTTTCGGATGCCACGCACCCTTCGTCATGGTAGGGGATGAGGCGTTTCCACTTAAAGAGAACCTGCTGCACCCTTTCCCACGGAGGAGACTGGATACCCGGAAGAGGGTCTTCAACATGAGGCTGAGCCGGGCACGACGCTTCGTGGAGTGCACCTTCGGGATCATGACTAGTAAGTGGAGGGTCCTCACCTCTGCAATGCAGTTGGCTCCCGACACCGTGGATGTGGTCGTCAAAGCTGTCTGTGTGCTTCACAACTATGTTCGGGAGTAAGAAAGCCCGAACATTGTAGTGGAGCCACAGGCAGCTTTGAGCGACCCAATTTTGTCCACCAGTGGCCACGGTCGGGCAGCTGACGCAGCTGTACGGGTGAGAGATTCCTTCGCTGACTATTTCATGAGTCCCGAAGGTGCCGTGCCTTGGCAGTTTTCTCAGCCTCAGTGATGAGCAGCCTGACCAGGACTGAAGACCTTCCTCATCGTGGTGGCCTTTTTTCTTTTTTTTCCTCAATTGTATTTACCCCCACCCCCTTTTTTTTTCATCTTTTAAATCAAGTTCCCCCCCCCAAAAAAAAAAAAAAAAGTAACTTGAAAGAATATAAATTTAATATTCATTTTTCAACATTAAAATTGTTTAAAAATAAAAAAAAAATTGTTCTATATATGTGTCAGTGTATTTTTGTTATTAGGTATTGGTAGTGGTGTAAACCGCATGTGTCCCAGAGGGTCAAAGGTCCACTTGAAAGTTAAATCCCCCCCTTAAAAAAAAAAAACAAGACAACAATATTTTTTCGTAAAAAAATAACATTTTTATTACAAATAAAAATAAACACCCCCCACAACAAACACCCTCCCCCCCCAAAAAAAAAACACCCCCCTCCCCCTCAACCCTCGGGAGACTCATAACCGTATGGGTCTAGGACCTCTCTTATTAGATGACCACTGAAAGAACTGAGGTCCTCGGGTTGGTTGTCTCCTCAAAAAGGCCATATTGGCCTCGGATCGGGCCTGTTTGTAGGCCGGACTGGCCTCGGATGGGGCCCGTTTGCAGGCCCGATTGGCCTTGGGAGTGGCCTGGTAGGGGGCCTGTTTGGCCTTGGGAGTGGCCTGGTAGGGGGCCTGTTTGGCCTTGGGAGTGGCTTGGTAGGGGGCCCGTTTGGCCTTGGGAGTGGCCTGGTTGGATGCCCGATTGGGATGGGCGTTTGGCTTGGCCTTTGGCAGACCGTCTACAAAAGCCTGATGGGCCTTGGGTGGGGATTGGGGGGCCATATTGGCCTTGGGTGGGGATTGGGGGGGCCTCATGAGCCTTGGGTGGAGATTGGGGGGCCATATTGGCCTTGGGTGGGGATTGGGGGGCCTGATGAGCCTTGGGTGGAGATTGGGGGGCCATATCGGCCTTGGGTGGGGATTCGGGGGCCATATTGGCCTTGTGAAGGTGGGGGGGCTACGTGCAGTGGGGCATCAGAAAGCCCCACTGCCTGCCGGAATTGGGTTATCAGATAACCCAATCCCGGCAGGTTAGGAGCAAAACGGAAGGCTGCCGCCACACAATGGATGTAGGCTTTAAAATCTTCCTGCCTTTCGAGGGGCATCTGGCGAAGGAATTTGCCACCTCTTGACCAAAATGGTCACAATCATCCATTCTGTCCACCCTTTGGATAAGGGACAGGGCAAGATTTTCAAGCTCCTGCTGCCTGTCCGTTACCCGGAGGGTCCCTCCGGTCTGCTTCTGGGTGGAAGGTGTGGGGGCAGAGGAGTCCTGACGTCTCCTTCTCCTCTGGTGGGGCCTCACCGGTCGGGTCACCTCTTCCTCAGTGGATTCGTGATGTGATGAGGCAGCGGTGACCGAAGCCGGTGAAGCCTCCGCCAGAAGAGAAGGACCAGGCAAGACGTCAGGTTCCCTCTCCGATCCCGAGCAAGAAGGCGGAGTCGGTGAGGCTCTCTCCCTCTGCTGCAGTTCCTGTACCTGAGCAGGGGGCTCATCCGGGCCTTCTCTGGTGTTTCTGGAGAGTCTGTCAGGAATAACAAAAACAATAATTTACTATTAGAATTTCCTACAAACATAATAAACATAATGAAGCAAAAATGTTTTTTAAATACTTACGGCCCGGTTTCCCTGCAGAGGACCAGGAACTGCAGCTCATCCTCAAAAGCAATTTTTCTTTTCGTTGAGGGAGAGGCCCCACTTTTCTCCACCTTCTTTATGTCCTTCAGGAATCGGTCCCTCACACTCTTCCACCGCTTACTAACATCCCTTTCTGTATGAAAAAAAGGAAAAAGAAAAACATGTTTAATAAAAGCAATTCCAACTAAAAACTTTAAAAACACAAATTTCCTAGCAAATTTCATTTATTTACTCACCGATCCATCTCTCTGGACAGGGTAGCCCAGTCCGGATACAGCGCCTGGCAAACTGTAATCCAGGAGGCGTCCCTGGCGTGCCGGTCTGAATACAACAGATCCTTTTTCTCATACAGATTAGGATGCGCTTCAACCTGCGAAGGGAAAGAAAAAAAAGAAAATCATAAGAAAATCGTTCTAATTAAAATTGCGATTTTTAACATGAATTACTGTAAAGAAAAAAATTAAAAGAAAATAAAAAAAATTAAAAAAAATGCTGAAAAACCATTCAAAGAAACCCCCCCCCCCCCGCAAAAAAATAACATTGAGCAAAATGAAAAATCTCAAAGAATGTTAAAATTTAAAAAAACAAACCAAATTTAAAACACTTGTTTTTATAAAATAAAGGAAGAAAAAAAAAGTAGATAAGGGTGTTTAAAAGGAGATATCATATATAAGTCAACCGCTTTGTTGAACAAATTAGCACAGTACATTGTAGTGGAAACAGTGCACCGTGCACATTTGTTCTACATCGGTAGAATCTACTTACACTCTCTATCAGCTTGTGGACATCCAGGTCCATCCTGTAATACTCCATGGGTGGAGCCATGTTTTTCTATGTGGTTTCTGAAAATTTTAAAAAAATAAATAAATAATTTACTACCATTTTAGTATACATGCATACCTCCCAACTTTTGAAGAACTGAAAAAGAACTGAAAAAGCGGCAAATTTAGCCCCGCCCACTTTTGTGTTGACTCCGCCCACTTGTTAATTTTCATGTGCCCGTACACAGTATAATCCTCCTACAGTCACCCGTAAATTATTATATGTCCCCCCTCTATCTCTCCCCCAGTTTCATATACACCCTTCATCTCTGCCCCCAGTTTCATGTCCCCCTTCCATCTCTGCCCCCAGATTCAGGTCCCCCCTCCATCTCTGCCCCCAGATTCATGTCCCCCCTCCATCTCTGCCCCCAGATTCATGTCCCCCTTCCATCTCTGCCCCCAGATTCAGGTCCCCCCTCCATCTCTGCCCCCAGATTCATGTCCCCCCTCCATCTCTGCCCCCAGATTCATGTCCCCTCCATCTCTGCCCCCAGATTCATGTCCCCCATCTCTGTCCCCAGATTTATGTCCCCCCCATCTCTGCCCTCAGATTCATGTCCCCTCCATCTCTGCCCCCAGATTCATGTCCCCTCCATCTCTGCCCCCAGATTCATGTCCCCTCCATCTCTGTCCCCAGATTCATGTCCCCTCCATCTCTTCCCTCAGATTCATGTCCCCTCCATCTCTGCCCCCAAGATTCATGTCCCTCCATTTTTGCCCCCAGATTCATGTCCCCCCATCTCTTCCCCCAGATTCATGTCCCCTCCATCTCTGCCCCCAGATTCATGTCCCTCCATCTTTGCCCCAAGATTCATGTCCACCCATCTCTGCCCCCAGATTCAGGTCCCTCCATCTCTGCCCCCAGTGTCATGCCGTCCTCTACCCCAGATTCACGTTCCACCTCCACATTAAACTTACCTTCTCCTCAGCTCCTAGCTTCCCGCTGCGCGCCTCTCTCGCTGACACATATGCGGCTGAAGCGAGAAGCTGACCTGTGTCAGCTCCTTGCTTCAGCCGCATATGTGTCCTCGCAGATCTGAGTTGAAATCGGGACATACCTCCCTCCAACCAGGACCGCAGGACATGTCACCCAAATCGTGAATGTCCCGCGGAAATCGGGACGGTTGGGAGGTATGTACATGCAGTGCTTGCACGGGTTAATGCCCCTGATCGGTGTGAGCACTGCATAGGGGCATTAACCATTTGGTGTCTACTGTATGAAACAGTTGACACTGGTTGCATATGGCAGCCGCCAACACCTAACATCCGCTGTACTGATACAGGGGGTGAGAAGAAGGGGTTAAACATCAGAGAAGCACATACAATACAATCAATTATTATGTCAAACTTACATTTGGAAGGAATGGAACAGACTTCCAAGCTGATAGAGAGGGAGTTGAGGTTTCAGACCAGTTGTTTCAAGAGCTGCAAGAAAAGGGGGAGAAAAAGGAAATTAGCATCCAAAGGGAAAAGCACTTGCATTGTCAGCTGCCAGTAAGAAGGGGTTAAAAAATGCAAGAAAAAGACAATACAATTCAAAGAAAATGCAACCATTTTGTACGCTTTTTGGAAAAGAGAGTCAAGTAAGGCAATTTGGCAGTTTGTACTAGAAAAAAAAATTTCTATTAATTTTATATCATGAAATATTGAAGCAGTACTTACATTTTTGCTGCTGCTGCTTCTGCTGCTTCTTCTGCTGCTGCTGGTAATGAGATTATCACGAAATGGCTGCAGGAAGCAGCCAACACCCAGGACCCCCCCTCTGGGGTGTGATTTCCTATTAAAAAAAATGTGTCCTATTACCGCGCGGTTTTCGCCTCCCATTCACTTCTATGGATTTCTTCAGGCGTTTTCCGCCTGAAGAAAGGTCATGTCGTTTCTTTTTCCGCTAACGGGGATAAACCGCTAGGACGAAAAAAGAAGCTAGTGGTCTACATAGACCACTATTGTAAAGGGGCAGTTTTTGAAGCAAAATCCGCTGTCAAAAACCTCCCCTTTGCCCATGTGTGAACTAGCCCTAAGAGTATCCTACACTATGTATTATAGATAGGTACCTAGGGGTCCTAAGAGTATTCTACACTATGTATTATAGATAGGTTCCTAGGAGCCCTAAGAGTATTCTACACTATGTATTATAGATAGGTTCCTAGGAGTCCTAAGAGTGTTCTACACTATGTATTATAGATAGGTTCCTAGGAGTCCTAAGAGTATTCTACACTATGTTTTATAGATAGGTTCTTAGGAGTCCTAAGAGTATTCTACACTATGTATTATAGATAGGTTCCTAGGAGTCCTAAGAGTATTCTACACTATGTATTATAGATGGGTTCCTAGGAGTCCTAAGAGTATTCTACACTATGTTTTATAGATAGGTTCCTAGGAGCCCTAAGAGTATTCTACACTATGTATTATAGATAGGTTCCTAGGAGCCCTAAGAGTATTCTACACTATGTTTTATAGATAGGTTCCTAGGAGTCCTAAGAGTATTCTACACTATGTATTATAGATAGGTTCCTAGGAGCCCTAAGAGTATTCTACACTATATATTATAGATAGGTTCCTAGGGGTCCTAAGAGTATTCTACACTATGTATTATAGAAACCAACCATATTGACCCATAGGCCAACTACCATATAAGAACAAAAAATCGATATAAAACGTATAAATTTATTGAAAAACATAAATAACAATAAATATGGATTCAGAGGCAATTTGTGCAACCAACAATGGATGCAATGAAATACATACTAGCAGGTTTCCATGAAGAATGCACTTTATAATTAGTCAATGCAATACTGAATGACAAAAACAAGAGTACTCCATAGAGTGGGTATCATTCACTGTGTTCAAATAGGTATATGAAAGGATCATAGATCACTAGCAATTGCTGAAAGCTAACACATTAACCCACAATATTGCAGACATGAGAGAAAGCATTTGAGATACATTTACATTACCTGTATGTATAACATGCATTAGTACGCGCCCCGACGCGCGTTTCACCACATAAGTGGCTTCGTCAGGGGGAAAGCCTTTGTGTATCCTACACTATGTATTATAGATAGGTTCCTAGGAGTCCTAAGAGTGTTTTACACTATGTTTTATAGATAGGTTCCTAGGAGCCCTAAGAGTATTCTACACTATGTATTATAGATAGGTTCCTAGCAGCCCTAAGAGTATTCTACACTATGTATTATAGATAGGTTCCTAGGAGCCCTAAGAGTATTCTACACTATGTATTATAGATAGGTTCCTAGGAGCCCTAAGAGTATTCTACACTATGTATTATAGATAGGTTCTTAGGCGTCCTAAGAGTATTCTACACTATGTACTATAGATAGGTTCCTAGGAGCCCTAAGAGTATTTTACACTATGTTTTATAGATAGGTTTCTAGGAGTCCTAAGAGTATTCTACACTATGTTTATAGATAGGTTCCTAGGAGACCTAAGAGTATTTTACACTATGTTTTATAGATAGGTTTCTAGGCGTCCTAAGAGTATTCTACACTATGTTTTATAGATAGGTTCCTAGGAGACCTAAGAGTATTTTACACTATGTTTTATAGATAGGTTTCTAGGAGTCCTAAGAGTATTCTACACTATGTTTATAGATAGGTTCCTATTAGACCTAAGAGTATTCTACACTATGTTTTATAGATAGGTTCCTAGGAGTCCTAAGAGTGTTCTACACTATGTTTTATAGATAGGTTCCTAGGAGCACTAAGAGTATTCTACACTATGTATTATAGATAGGTTCCTAGGAGTCCTAAGAGTATTCTACACTATGTATTATAGATAGGTTCTTAGGAGCCCTAAGAGTATTCTACACTATGTATTATAGATAGGTACCTAGGAGTCCTAAGAGTATTCTACACTATGTTTTATAGATAGGTTCCTAGGAGTCCTAAGAGTATTCTACACTATATATTATAGATAGGTTCCTAGGAGTCCTAAGAGTATTCTACACTATGTATTATAGATAGGTTCCTAGGAGTCCTAAGAGTATTCTACACTATGTTTATAGGTAGGTTCCTAGGAGCCCTAAGAGTATTCTACACTATGTTTTATAGATAGGTCCTAGGAGCCCTAATAGTATTCTACACTATGTATTATAGATAGGTTCCTAGGAGTCCTAAGAGTATTCTACACTATGTTACATAGATAGGTTCCTAGGAGTCCTAAGAGTATTCTACACTATGTACTATAGATAGGTTCTTAGGAGTCCTAAGAGTATTCTACACTATGTTTATAGATAGGTTCCTAGGAGTCCTAAGAGTGTTCTACACTATGTTTTATAGATAGGTTCCTAGGAGCACTAAGAGTATTCTACACTATGTATTATAGATAGGTTCCTAGGAGTCCTAAGAGTATTCTACACTATGTATTATAGATAGGTTCCTAGGAGTCCTAAGAGTATTCTACACTATGTTACATAGATAGGTTCCTAGGAGTCCTAAGAGTATTCTACACTATGTACTATAGATAGGTTCTTAGGAGTCCTAAGAGTATTCTACACTATGTTTTATAGATAGGTTCCTAGGAGTCCTAAGAGTGTTCTACACTATGTTTTATAGATAGGTTCCTAGGAGCACTAAGAGTATTCTACACTATGTATTATAGATAGGTTCCTAGGAGTCCTAAGAGTATTCTACACTATGTATTATAGATAGGTTCTTAGGAGCCCTAAGAGTATTCTACACTATGTATTATAGATAGGTACCTAGGAGTCCTAAGAGTATTCTACACTATATATTATAGATAGGTTCCTAGGAGTCCTAAGAGTATTCTACACTATGTATTATAGATAGGTTCCTAGGAGTCCTAAGAGTATTCTACACTATGTTTATAGGTAGGTTCCTAGGAGCCCTAAGAGTATTCTACACTATGTTTTATAGATAGGTCCTAGGAGCCCTAATAGTATTCTACACTATGTATTATAGATAGGTTCCTAGGAGTCCTAAGAGTATTCTACACTATGTTACATAGATAGGTTCCTAGGAGTCCTAAGAGTATTCTACACTATGTACTATAGATAGGTTCTTAGGAGCCCTAAGAGTATTCTACACTATGTTATATAGATAGGTTCCTAGGAGCCCTAATAGTATTCTACACTATGTATTATAGATAGGTTCCTAGGAGTCCTAAGAGTATTCTACACTATGTATTATAGATAGGTTCCTAGGGGTCCTAAGAGTATTCTACACTATGTATTATAGATAGGTTCCTAGGAGTCCTAAGAGTATTCTACACTATGTATTATAGATAGGTTCCTAGGAGTCCTAAGAGTATTCTACACTATGTTTATAGGTAGGTTCCTAGGAGCCCTAAGAGTATTCTACACTATGTTTTATAGATAGGTCCTAGGAGCCCTAATAGTATTCTACACTATGTATTATAGATAGGTTCCTAGGAGTCCTAAGAGTATTCTACACTATGTTACATAGATAGGTTCCTAGGAGTCCTAAGAGTATTCTACACTATGTACTATAGATAGGTTCTTAGGAGCCCTAAGAGTATTCTACACTATGTTATATAGATAGGTTCCTAGGAGCCCTAATAGTATTCTACACTATGTATTATAGATAGGTTCCTAGGAGTTCTAAGAGTATTCTGCACTATGTATTATAGATAGGTTCCTAGGGGTCCTAAGAGTATTCTACACTATGTATTATAGATAGGTTCCTAGGAGCCCTAAGAGTATTCTACACTATGTATTATAGATAGGTTCCTAGGGGTCCTAAGAGTATTCTACACTATGTATTATAGATAGGTTCCTAGGGGTCCTAAGAGTGTTCTACACTATGTATTATAGATAGGTTCCTAGGAGCCCTAAGAGTATTCTACACTATGTATTATAGATAGGTTCCTAGGGGTCCTAAGAGTATTCTACACTATGTATTATAGATAGGTTCCTAGGAGTCCTAAGAGTATTCTACACTATGTATTATAGATAGGATCCTAGGGGTCCTAAGAGTATTCTACACTATGTATTATAGATAGGTTCCTAGGAGTCCTAAGAGTGTTTTACACTATGTTTTATAGATAGGTTCCTAGGAGCCCTAAGAGTATTCTACACTATGTATTATAGTTAGGTTCCTAGCAGCCCTAAGAGTATTCTACACTATGTATTATAGATAGGTTCCTAGGAGCCCTAAGAGTATCCTACACTATGTATTATAGATAGGTTCCTAGGAGACCTAAGAGTATTTTACACTATGTTTTATAGATAGGTTTCTAGGAGTCCTAAGAGTATTCTACACTATGTTTATAGATAGGTTCCTATTAGACCTAAGAGTATTCTACACTATGTTTTATAGATAGGTTCCTAGGAGTCCTAAGAGTGTTCTACACTATGTTTTATAGATAGGTTCCTAGGAGCACTAAGAGTATTCTACACTATGTATTATAGATAGGTTCCTAGGAGTCCTAAGAGTATTCTACACTATGTATTATAGATAGGTTCTTAGGAGCCCTAAGAGTATTCTACACTATGTATTATAGATAGATACCTAGGAGTCCTAAGAGTATTCTACACTATGTTTTATAGATAGGTTCCTAGGAGTCCTAAGAGTATTCTACACTATATATTATAGATAGGTTCCTAGGAGTCCTAAGAGTATTCTACACTATGTATTATAGATAGGTTCCTAGGAGTCCTAAGAGTATTCTACACTATGTTTATAGGTAGGTTCCTAGGAGCCCTAAGAGTATTCTACACTATGTTTTATAGATAGGTCCTAGGAGCCCTAATAGTATTCTACACTATGTATTATAGATAGGTTCCTAGGAGTCCTAAGAGTATTCTACACTATGTTACATAGATAGGTTCCTAGGAGTCTTAAGAGTATTCTACACTATGTACTATAGATAGGTTCTTAGGAGCCCTAAGAGTATTCTACACTATGTTATATAGATAGGTTCCTAGGAGCCCTAATAGTATTCTACACTATGTATTATAGATAGGTTCCTAGGAGTCCTAAGAGTATTCTACACTATGTATTATAGATAGGTTCCTAGGGGTCCTAAGAGTATTCTACACTATGTATTATAGATAGGTTCCTAGGAGCCCTAAGAGTATTCTACACTATGTATTATAGATAGGTTCCTAGGAGTCCTAAGAGTATTCTACACTATGTATTATAGATAGGTTCCTAGGGGTCCTAAGAGTATTCTACACTATGTATTATAGATAGGTTCCCAGGAGTCCTAAGAGTATTCTACACTATGTATTATAGATAGGTTCCTAGGGGTCCTAAGAGTATTCTACACTATGTATTATAGATAGGTTCCTAGGAGCCCTAAGAGTATTCTACACTATGTATTATAGATAGGTTCCTAGGAGTCCTAAGAGTATTCTACACTATGTATTATAGATAGGTTCCTAGGGGTCCTAAGAGTATTCTACACTATGTATTATAGATAGGTTCCCAGGAGTCCTAAGAGTATTCTACACTATGTATTATAGATAGGTTCCTAGGGGTCCTAAGAGTATTCTACACTATGTATTATAGATAGGTTCCTAGGAGCCCTAAGAGTATTCTACACTATGTATTATAGATAGGTTCCTAGGAGTCCTAAGAGTATTCTACACTATGTATTATAGATAGGTTCCTAGGGGTCCTAAGAGTATTCTACACTATGTATTATAGATAGGTTCCTAGGGGTCCTAAGAGTATTCTACACTATGTATTATAGATAGGTTCCTAGGAGCCCTAAGAGTATTCTACACTATGTATTATAGATAGGATCCTAGGGGTCCTAAGAGTATTCTACACTATGTATTATAGATAGGTTCCTAGGAGTCCTAAGAGTGTTTTACACTATGTTTTATAGATAGGTTCCTAGGAGCCCTAAGAGTATTCTACACTATGTATTATAGATAGGTTCCTAGCAGCCCTAAGAGTATTCTACACTATGTATTAGAGATAGGTTTCTAGGAGCCCTAAGAGTATTCTACACTATGTATTATAGATAGGTTCCTAGGAGCCCTAAGAGTATTCTACACTATGTATTATAGATAGGTTCTTAGGCGTCCTAAGAGTATTCTACACTATGTACTATAGATAGGTTCCTAGGAGCCCTAAGAGTATCCTACACTATGTATTATAGATAGGTTCCTAGGAGACCTAAGAGTATTTTACACTATGTTTTATAGATAGGTTTCTAGGAGTCCTAAGAGTATTCTACACTATGTTTATAGATAGGTTCCTATTAGACCTAAGAGTATTCTACACTATGTATTATAGATAGGTTCCTAGGAGTCCTAAGAGTATTCTACACTATGTATTATAGATAGGTTCTTAGGAGCCCTAAGAGTATTCTACACTATGTATTATAGATAGGTACCTAGGAGTCCTAAGAGTATTCTACACTATGTTTTATAGATAGGTTCCTAGGAGTCCTAAGAGTATTCTACACTATATATTATAGATAGGTTCCTAGGAGTCCTAAGAGTATTCTACACTATGTATTATAGATAGGTTCCTAGGAGTCCTAAGAGTATTCTACACTATGTTTATAGGTAGGTTCCTAGGAGCCCTAAGAGTATTCTACACTATGTTTTATAGATAGGTCCTAGGAGCCCTAATAGTATTCTACACTATGTATTATAGATAGGTTCCTAGGAGTCCTAAGAGTATTCTACACTATGTTACATAGATAGGTTCCTAGGAGTCCTAAGAGTATTCTACACTATGTACTATAGATAGGTTCTTAGGAGCCCTAAGAGTATTCTACACTATGTTATATAGATAGGTTCCTAGGAGCCCTAATAGTATTCTACACTATGTATTATAGATAGGTTCCTAGGAGTCCTAAGAGTATTCTACACTATGTATTATAGATAGGTTCCTAGGGGTCCTAAGAGTATTCTACACTATGTATTATAGATAGGTTCCCAGGAGCCCTAAGAGTATTCTACACTATGTATTATAGATAGGTTCCTAGGAGTCCTAAGAGTATTCTACACTATGTATTATAGATAGGTTCCTAGGGGTCCTAAGAGTATTCTACACTATGTATTATAGATAGGTTCCTAGGGGTCCTAAGAGTATTCTACACTATGTATTATAGATAGGTTCCTAGGAGCCCTAAGAGTATTCTACACTATGTATTATAGATAGGTTCCTAGGGGTCCTAAGAGTATTCTACACTATGTATTATAGATAGGATCCTAGGGGTCCTAAGAGTATTCTACACTATGTATTATAGATAGGTTCCTAGCAGCCCTAAGAGTATTCTACACTATGTATTATAGATAGGTTCCTAGGAGCCCTAAGAGTATCCTACACTATGTATTATAGATAGGTTCCTAGGAGACCTAAGAGTATTTTACACTATGTTTTATAGATAGGTTTCTAGGAGTCCTAAGAGTATTCTACACTATGTTTATAGATAGGTTCCTATTAGACCTAAGAGTATTCTACACTATGTTTTATAGATAGGTTCCTAGGAGTCCTAAGAGTGTTCTACACTATGTTTTATAGATAGGTTCCTAGGAGCACTAAGAGTATTCTACACTATGTTTTATAGATAGGTTCCTAGGAGTCCTAAGAGTATTCTACACTATGTATTATAGATAGGTTCCTAGGAGTCCTAAGAGTATTCTACACTATGTTTTATAGATAGGTTCCTAGGAGTCCTAAGAGTATTCTACACTATATATTATAGATAGGTTCCTAGGAGTCCTAAGAGTATTCTACACTATGTATTATAGATAGGTTCCTAGGAGTCCTAAGAGTATTCTACACTATGTTTTATAGATAGGTTCCTAGGAGTCCTAAGAGTATTCTACACTATATATTATAGATAGGTTCCTAGGAGTCCTAAGAGTATTCTACACTATGTATTATAGATAGGTTCCTAGGAGTCCTAAGAGTATTCTACACTATGTTTATAGGTAGGTTCCTAGGAGCCCTAAGAGTATTCTACACTATGTTTTATAGATAGGTCCTAGGAGCCCTAATAGTATTCTACACTATGTATTATAGATAGGTTCCTAGGAGTCCTAAGAGTATTCTACACTATGTACATAGATAGGTTCCTAGGAGTCCTAAGAGTATTCTACACTATGTACTATAGATAGGTTCTTAGGAGCCCTAAGAGTATTCTACACTATGTTATATAGATAGGTTCCTAGGAGCCCTAATAGTATTCTACACTATGTATTATAGATAGGTTCCTAGGAGTCCTAAGAGTATTCTACACTATGTATTATAGATAGGTTCCTAGGGGTCCTAAGAGTATTCTACACTATGTATTATAGATAGGTTCCTAGGAGCCCTAAGAGTATTCTACACTATGTATTATAGATAGGTTCCTAGGAGTCCTAAGAGTATTCTACACTATGTATTATAGATAGGTTCCTAGGGGTCCTAAGAGTATTCTACACTATGTATTATAGATAGGTTCCTAGGAGCCCTAAGAGTATTCTACACTATGTATTATAGATAGGATCCTAGGAGTCCTAAGAGTATTCTACACTATGTATTATAGATAGGTTCCTAGGAGTCCTAAGAGTATTCTACACTATGTATTATAGATAGGTTCCTAGGGGTCCTAAGAGTATTCTACACTATGTATTATAGATAGGTTCCTAGGAGCCCTAAGAGTATTCTACACTATGTATTATAGATAGGTTCCTAGGAGTCCTAAGAGTATTCTACACTATGTATTATAGATAGGTTCCTAGGGGTCCTAAGAGTATTCTACACTATGTATTATAGATAGGTTCCTAGGAGCCCTAAGAGTATTCTACACTATGTATTATAGATAGGTTCCTAGGGGTCCTAAGAGTATTCTACACTATGTATTATAGATAGGATCCTAGGGTTCCTAAGAGTATTCTACACTATGTATTATAGATAGGTTCCTAGGAGTCCTAAGAGTGTTTTACACTATGTTTTATAGATAGGTTCCTAGGAGCCCTAAGAGTATTCTACACTATGTATTATAGATAGGTTCCTAGCAGCCCTAAGAGTATTCTACACTATGTATTATAGATAGGTTCCTAGGAGCCCTAAGAGTATTCTACACTATGTATTATAGATAGGTTCCTAGGAGACCAAAGAGTATTCTACACTATATTTTATAGATAGGTTCCTAGGAGACCTAAGAGTATTTTACACTATGTTTTATAGATAGGTTTCTAGGAGTCCTAAGAGTATTCTACACTATGTTTATAGATAGGTTCCTATTAGACCTAAGAGTATTCTACACTATGTATTATAAATAGGTTCCTAGGAGTCCTAAGAGTATTCTACACTATGTCATATAGATAGGTTCCTAGGAGCCTTAAGAGTATTCTACACTATGTATTATAGATAGGTTCCTAGGAGCCCTAAGAGTATTCTACACTATGTATTATAGATAGGTTCTTAGGAGTCCTAAGAGTATTCTACACTATGTATTATAGATAGGTTCTTAGGAGCCCTAAGAGTATTCTGCACTATGTATTATAGATAGGTTCCCAGGAGTCCTAAGAGTATTTTACGCTATGTTTTATAGATAGGTACCTAGGAGTCCTAAGAGTATTCTACACTATGTTTTATAGATAGGTTCCTAGGAGTCCTAAGAGTATTCTACACTATATATTATAGATAGGTTCCTAGGAGTCCTAAGAGTGTTCTACACTATGTTTTATAGATAGGTTCCTAGGAGCACTAAGAGTATTCTACACTATGTATTATAGATAGGTTCCTAGGAGTCCTAAGAGTATTCTACACTATGTACTATAGATAGGTTCTTAGGAGTCCTAAGAGTATTCTACACTATGTATTATAGATAGGTTTCTAGGAGTCCTAAGAGTATTCTACACTATGTTTATAGATAGGTTCCTATTAGACCTAAGAGTATTCTACACTATGTTTTAATCCAATTTAAGATGTAGTTTGAGCCAAACTTGTTTATTCTGCATAAACTCTTTTCACAAGCCTTCCAAACCTGTAACAAAATGAATCTTGAGAATTTTATTATTATTTTTTTTTAATGCAGATTGTGAGCCCCACATAGAGCTCACAATGTACATTTTTCCCTATCAGTATGTCTTTTTCGGAATATGGGATGGAAATCCATGCAAACACGGGGAGAACATACAAACTCCTTGCAGATGTTTTTTTTTGCCCATGGCAGGATTTGAATACCAGGACTCCAGTGCTGCAAGGCTGCAGTGCTAACCACTGAACCACCATGTGGCCCCCTAATCTTGAGAAATTTGCCCATCTCTACTTCTAAGTCTTCAACAATCCCTGATGGTGTTTCTGGCTCCTGGATGAGATTCCCAGCACCTTGCACAGACAATCTTTGATGCTTCTCACCATTGTCCAAGTATTGTTGACTTTCACTTATTACAGGTATACCAGGTAGATGTTTGTTTTGCTATGAAGCGCCGCCACAAGTAATCACATGATGTCATCCTGAAACATCCATCAAACCAAAGGAAGCCGCTAAGTAAAGTATAAAAGTCTCTCCTCTGACCTTAGCACAGATAACTGCACCAGCTCTGAAGACGTCTCTGACAATCTGTCATTACCTTGAACTTCAGATTCTTCAGCCATGAAGTCCTTCCTCTTCGTCTTGGTTTTTGCTATGGGTGAGATCGGTACAGGTAAGATTTATATTATAGTTTCGCTCTATTACATTTTTCTGTAACATTGGATACAAGGTCATTAGTCGCCCTGTAGGGCCAGATGATAAATGACATCCTCAGTGACTACGGCAATGGCTTCCTTATGTTTTTGTGTATTTGAGTGAATATATCTGTATTTTAATCATATTTGCATTTAGGTTTTGCCATCAGGTGTCAACATTGTAAGGCTATCGGTAAAGAAGACTGCACAGGAGAATCTGTTGAATGTGGATGTGAAGATGCCTTTTGCACAAAGGGAATTGAACTCAGTATAAGACGTAAGCTGGATTCAAAGATGTCTTAGCTAATCTTATAACTTGCACCAAAATCTGAATATGTCATTTATCTGCTGTATAATAATGTCTATGATTATGGGCTTGTAGGGTTTACATAAATACAGAATCCACCATCCTGAAATACTCTGTGCTGCCAGAGCTTTATCCATGAATAAGTCTCTCTTATTGTAACATTTTACTATTTTCTGTTTCTCTGTCCTACATAGCAGTTAGTAAGTTCATCCCTCTCCTCTCCCGAAATACTCTGTGCTACTGGGGACTTTGCTACTTCAACTATTTGCCTACGACCTTAGGGCTCCTCGGACTATATACAGTATATCTATAATACATAATGTATGACACTGTCAGGGCTCCTAGGACTATATATATATATATATATATATATCTATAATACATAGTGTATGACACTGTCAGGGCTCCTAGGACTATATATATCTATAATACATAATGTATGACACTGTCAGGGCCCCTAGAACTATATATATATCTATAATACATAGTGTATGACACTGTCAGGGCTCCTAGGACTATATATATCTATAATACATAATGTATGACACTGTCAGGGCTCCTAGGACTATATATATCTATAATACATAGTGTATGACACTGTCAGGGCTCCTACGACTATATATATATAATACATAGTGTATGTCACTGTCAGGACTTCAAGGACTATATGTATCTATAATACATAGTGTATGACACTGTCAGGGCTCCTAGGACTATATACACTCACCGGCCACTTTATTAGGTACACCATGCTAGTAACGGCTTGGACCCCCTTTTGCCTTCAGAACTGCCTCAATTCTTCGTGGCATAGATACAACAAGGTGCTGGAAGCATTCCTCAGAGATTTTGCTCCATATTGACATGATGGCATCACACAGTTGCAGTCACAGATTTGTCGGCTGCACATCCATGATGCGAATCTCCCGTTCCACCACATCCCAAAGATGCTCCTCTATTGGATTGAGATCTGGTGACTGTGGAGGCCATTGGAGTACAGTGAACTCATTGTCATGTTCAAGAAACCAGTCTGAGATGATTCCAGCTTTATGACATGGCATTGCATTATCCTGCTGAAAGTAGCCATCAGATGTTGGGTACATTGTGGTCATAAAGGGATGGACATGGTCAGCAACAATACTCAGGTAGGCTTTGGCGTTACAACGATGCTCAATTGGTACCAAGGGGCCCAAAGAGTGCCAAGAAAATATTCCCCACACCATGACACCACCACCACCAGCCTGAACCGTTACCGATACAAGGCAGGATGGATCCATGCTTTCATGTTGTTGACGCCAAATTCTGACCCTACCATCCGAATGTCGCAGCAGAAATCGAGACTCATCAGACCAGGCAACGTTTTTCCAATCTTCAATTGTCCAATTTCGATGAGCTTGTGCAAATTGTAGCCTCAGTTTCCTGTTCTTAGCTGAAAGGAGTGGCCCCCGGTGTGGTCTTCTGCTGCTGTAGCCCATCTGTAGCCTCAAAGTTCGACGTACTGTGCGGCGTTCAGAGATGCTCTTCTGGCTACCTTGGTTGTAACGGGTGGCTATTTGAGTCACTGTTGCCTTTCTATCAGCTGGAACCAGTCTGGCCATTCTCCTCTGACCTCTGGCATCAACAACGCATTTCCGCCCACAGAACTGCCGCTCACTGGATGTTTTTTTCTTTTTCGGACCATTCTCTGTAAACCCTAGAGATGGTTGTGCGTGAAAATCCCAGTAGATCAGCAGTTTCTGAAATACTCAGACCAGCCCTTCTGGCACCAACAACCATGCCACGTTCAAAGGCACTCAAATCACCTTTCTTCCCCATACTGATGCTCGGTTTGAACTGCAGGAGATTGTCTTGACCATGTCTACATGCCTAAATGCACTGAGTTGCCGCCATGTGATTGGCTGATTAGAAATTAAGTGTTAACGAGCAGTTGGACAGGTGTACCTAATAAAGTGGCCGGTGAGTGTATATCTATAATACATAGTGTATGACACTGTCAGGGCTCCTAGGACTATAAATATCTATAATACGTAGTGTATGACACTGTCAGGACTCCTAGGACTATATATATATATATATATATATATATATATATATATATATATATATATATATGTATAATACATAGTGTATGACACTGTCAGGGCTCCTATGACTATACATATCTATAATACATAGTGCATGACACTGTTAGGGCTCCTAGGACTATATATATCTATAATACATAGTGTATGACACTGTCAGGGCTTCTAGGATTCTGTTTAGCCAATCTACTGTTCTCCAAGTCAAATACAACCAAAGTGATGTGAAAGTGATAGTGACATACTGTACATGTCTATGGTAGACAGTGGCTAGAAACTGCTTATTTAAACACTCTGCTCTGTCACTATTTCCTCTTATTAAAATAAACAAAACTCCAAAATTAGCATATTTCGGGGGCGATACCAGGTTGTTTTGTGTTTTTCATGCAGCGGTTACAATAGAAGAAGTAATGGATTCTGTAAACACTCAAAAAAAAAAAAAAAAGCCAAAATCGTTTTTTATGTCACTAGTGTGACAATGGAGATATAAAGTGTAGAATTAGAAAAAATAATTAAGTTATGGCTCTCTGACAAATGTGTCTCTTCTTCCCGCTCAGGCTACATATGGTGGCGGCTATTGTTTGCTCGATGTCCAAAAATGAATTACAAAATCTTTGAAAATTATAGTCAAATTTGTTCCATTATATATGGGTTCACCCATCTCTAGATAAAAATATGGAAAAATAAAAAAACAAAAATAAAACTTGTTTAACCACTTCAGTACCGGGCCAATTTGTGGTCCAGGACCAGACACATTTTAGGTTTTTTTTGTATGTGCGGTTTTGAGGGCTGTAACATTTTTCCCGTATGTCTCAGTCAACTAATTTTTGAGTCTTTTTTTCGGGGACACATAGGGCTTTATTTTTATGTTATCTTTATTTTCGAATGTGTTTTAATTTTTTTTATATCCAGGAAAATATAAACAAAATAGGAGGGAAATTGTGTCTGGTTTTCAATTTATAATTTTTTTTAAATTTAATAACACAAAGTGTCACTGAAAAACTTTATAAAATAGTTTTTCCTCTCCGTTGCGGTAATTTTTATTTTGTATGGTGTCGTCAGGGGTGGGGCTATAACCTTTAATAACGGTGTTTTATTAGCGTATTATTTATTTATTTTTTATTATTATTTTATTTACATTTTTTTTAAACTTTTTTTTTTTTTTTCCCAGATTGTGTCCCCATAAGGTGATAAGAGACCTTTGGGGACATCTGATCACTTATTTTTTTGTACTTGAGGCTGATTTCTCCTATAACTGGGGCTAGTACATTTAGCCTCAGTTGCAGGAGAAATCCAGCCTCCTGCACACTGTATACACAGCTTACTGAGCTGATCTGGGGTCCTGTAGGACCCAGCAGCTCTGGTAAGACTCTGGGCGGATCACGTGTCCACCGGGTCAGAGGGCAGCTGATTTATGGCAGTGTCCATAGCTGTGTATACAGCACTCATTGAGCGCTGTATACACAGCGATTGAGAAGGCAGGGGAGGTAAAAAATCTGCCCTGTCTTCTCTCTGGGAGCTCCGGCTGAAGTTACAGCTGGCTCCTATTGAAAGCAGCTGCATGATCTCCGTGCAGCTGCTGTGTTCTGACTGGACGTACAGGTACGTCCTGTCAGAACTAGGCAACCACTTCCCGGACGTATATAGTCTATGGGCGGTCCGGAAGTGGTTAACGTAAAAACTACAATAGTTCATTTTCTGGTATCACATTCACTTTAAAGGGGTTGGCCACTTGATAACTAACAGTCTGTAATGTGTAGCCCAAAGATAAAGAATAAACTTACTCATAGACATTCATTTTCAATTCTACACCTGTCTCTTTATTTTTGAAGCCACGCCCCCGCTTACCTGGCCCCGCCTGCTCTCTGACACTCCTCCTCTGACCACTGAGGTGGTGACATGTAGGGACATGTGACACAGCTTGACCATGTCACGTGTCTGTGCCTGCTCCGCTCTCCTGCCTGGTCTTTCACTACTCAGGAAGGAGCTTATGATGTCACAGTCACATGAGTCTCTATTCTTGTTACTGGGTGGGCGTGCCTGTGCTTGCAAGAAGGTCCTTGAACAATGTAGAAAAGTTGTATCCCATTGAAGTGGAGAAACATGCAAAGATGTGAGGTGCCTGGTGTACTGTGGGCAGGGCCGCCGATAGGCCAGTACTACTGCTATTGGTGTCAGGGGCCCGGCCAAATTGAAAAATGGGGAGGGCCCGGTTTTGGCCCACCACCGTGTGCCGACCCCCTGGCGCCCGTAGCAGTCATTGTGTATGTCCTATTTCAACTCAGATCTGCATCCAGAGGACGCAGATCTGAGTTGAAGACATACGCGGCTGAAGCAAGGAGCTGACACAGGTCAGCTCCTCGCTTTGCCGCTGCGTGCCTCTCTCGCTGACACATATGCGGCTGAAGCGAGGAGCTGACCTGCTTCGCCACCGCCGCTGCTACTGGCTTGTAGACGCGATGTGATGACGTCTAGAGATGAGCGAACACTAAAATGTTCGAGGTTCGAAATTCGATTCGAACAGCCGCTCACTGTTCGAGTGTTCGAATGGGTTTCGAACCCCATTATAGTCTATGGGGAACATAAACTCGTTAAGGGGGAAACCCAAATTCGTGTCTGGAGGGTCACCAAGTCCACTATGACACCCCAGGAAATGATACCAACACCCTGGAATGACACTGGGACAGCAGGGGAAGCATGTCTGGGGGCATAAAAGTCACTTTATTTCATGGAAATCCCTGTCAGTTTGCGATTTTCGCAAGCTAACTTTTCCCCATAGAAATGCATTGGCCAGTGCTGATTGGCCAGAGTACGGAACTCGACCAATCAGCGCTGGCTCTGCTGGAGGAGGCGGAGTCTAAGATAGCTCCACACCAGTCTCCATTCAGGTCCGACCTTAGACTCCGCCTCCTCCGGCAGAGCCAGCGCTGATTGGCCGAAGGCTGGCCAATGCATTCCTATGCGAATGCAGACTTAGCAGTGCTGAGTCAGTTTTGCTCAACTACACATCTGATGCACACTCGGCACTGCTACATCAGATGTAGCAATCTGATGTAGCAGAGCCGAGGGTGCACTAGAACCCCTGTGCAAACTCAGTTCACGCTAATAGAATGCATTGGCCAGCGCTGATTGGCCAATGCATTCTATTAGCCCGATGAAGTAGAGCTGAATGTGTGTGCTAAGCACACACATTCAGCACTGCTTCATCAAGCCAATACAATGCATTAGCCAGTGCTGATTGGCCAGAGTACGGAATTCGGCCAATCAGCGCTGGCCAATGCATTCTATTAGCCCGATGAAGTAGAGCTGAATGTGTGTGCTAAGCACACACATTCAGCACTGCTTCATCAAGCCAATACAATGCATTAGCCAGTGCTGATTGGCCAGAGTACGGAATTCGGCCAATCAGCGCTGGCTCTGCCGGAGGAGGCGGAGTCTAAGGTCGGACCTGAATGGAGACTGGTGTGGAGCGATCTTAGACTCCGCCTCCTCCAGCAGAGCCAGCGCTGATTGGTCGAGTTCCGTACTCTGGCCAATCAGCGCTGGCCAATGCATTCTATTAGCCCGATGAAGTAGAGCTGAATGTGTGTGCTTAGCACACACATTCAGCTCTACTTCATCAGGCTAATAGAATACATTGGCCAATCAGCGCTGGCCAATGCATTCTATTAGCTTGATGAAGCAGAGTGTGCACAAGGGTTCAAGCGCACCCTCGGCTCTGATGTAGCAGAGCTGAGGGTGCACAAGGGTTCAAGTGCACCCTCGGCTCTCCTACATCAGAGCCGAGGGTGCGCTTGAACCCTTGTGCAGCCTCGGCTCTGCTACATCAGAGCCGAGGGTGCGCTTGAACCCTTGTGCACACTCTGCTTCATCAAGCTAATAGAATGCATTGGCCAGCACTGATTGGCCAGAGTACGGAATTCGGCCAATCAGCGCTGGCCAATGCATCCCTATGGGAAAAAGTTTATCTCACAAAAATCACAATTACACACCCGATAGAGCCCCAAAAAGTTATTTTTAATAACATTCCCCCCTAAATAAAGGTTATCCCTAGCTATCCCTGCCTGTACAGCTATCCCTGTCTCATAGTCACAAAGTTCACATTCTCATATGACCCGGATTTGAAATCCACTATTCGTCTAAAATGGAGGTCACCTGATTTCGGCAGCCAATGACTTTTTCCAATTTTTTTCAATGCCCCCAGTGTCGTAGTTCCTGTCCCACCTCCCCTGCGCTGTTATTGGTGCAAAAAAGGCGCCAGGGAAGGTGGGAGGGGAATCGAATTTTGGCGCACTTTACCACGTGGTGTTCGATTCGATTCGAACATGGCGAACACCCTGATATCCGATCGAACATGTGTTCGATAGAACACTGTTCGCTCATCTCTAATGACGTCACATCGCGTCTACAACTGTGCGCCAGTGAGAGAGAGGCGCGCAGAGAGCTGCGAGGGAACAAAGGAGAAGGTAAGTGTAATGTTGTGTACGCTGAAGTGGAACGTGAAACTGGGGGCAGATGAAGGAGAGGACGGCATGACACTGGGGGCAGAGATGGAGAGGACGGCATGACACTGGGGGCAGAGATGGAGAAGACGGCATGACACTAGGGGCAGAGATGGAGAGGATGGCATGACACTGGGGGAAGAGATGGGGGGACATGAATCTGGGGGCAGAGATGTGGAGACATGAATCTGGGGGCAGAGATGGAGAGGACGGCATGACACTGGGGGCATAGATGGAGGGCGCATGAATCTGGGGGCAGAGATGGAGGGCACATGAATCTGGGAGCAGAGATGTGGAGACATGAATCTGGGGGCAGAGATGGAGAGGACGGCATGACACTGGGGGCAGAGATGGAGGGCACATGAATCTGGGGGCAGAGATGGAGGGACATGAATCTGGGGGCAGAGATGTGGAGACATGAATCTGGGGGCAGAGATGGAGAGGACGGCATGACACTGGGGGCATAGATGGAGGGCGCATGAATCTGGGGGCAGAGATGGAGGGCACATGAATCTGGGAGCAGAGATGTGGAGACATGAATCTGGGGGCAGAGATGGAGAGGACGGCATGACACTGGGGGCAGAGATGGAGGGCACATGAATCTGGGGGCAGAGATGGAGGGACATGAATCTGGGGGCAGAGATGTGGAGACATGAATCTGGGGGCAGAGATGGAGGGGACATGAATATGGGGGCAGAGATGGAGGGAGAGACATGAAACTGGGGGCAGATGAAGGGTGTATATGAAGCTGGGGGAGAGATAGAGGGGGTACATATAATTTACGGGTGACTGTAGGAGGATTTTACTGTGTGCGGGCACATGAAAAATTAATGAGAATGTATTAATAATGATGTAGGCTGATATGCTACTTGCATAGCAGCCTGTTTGGGGGTGGGACTTTCACTTTAAAGGAGTGTTCACATTGCGTTTTTGGCCTCCCTTGCCGGGATACGTTGGTAACCAGTCACAATCAGCTCCCCACTTATCCCTGCACGGAGAACTGCAGGCCCCCTTTTTTTTAATGGCCAGTTCTTCGTGCAGGGATAAGTGGACAGCTGATTCTGACTGGTTACCAACGTATCCCGGCAAGGGAGGCCAAAAACGCAATGTGAATAAGCCCTGAAGATTTATTAGGAGGGCTCTTATAGATGGTGTTGGCTCTCTATAGGCGCGGTCACACGTAGCAGATTTTACCTGCAAATAGAATCTGATTAAGCCTCGTAATGCTGCTAAATAAAGGGAAATGTAATACATAATTGGTATGTCGCAAAATAAGGTAGTTTTAAAATGGCGGGGGGGGGGGGGGGGGCAGACACTTAGGCTGTATGGGGCCCCAAAATTCCTGATGGCGGCCCTAACTGTGGGGATGGGAAAGATGTGGGGTGCATTGTGTAGTGTGGGTGAGATGTAGGGTGCATGGTGTGGAGGGGAGGACAAATCTGGGGGATAGATCTGGGCTGCATTGTGTAGTGGGACTGAGAGATGTAGGTGCATGGTATACTTTTGGGGGGGGGGCAGATCTCAGGTGCATGGTGTACTATGGGGTAAGATTTGTAGGGTGCATGTTGTAGTGTGGAGGTGGAGAGTTGGGGTGCATTGTATAATGTGGGGGAGATGTGGAGTGCATTGTTTAATGGGGAGAGATATGGGGTGCACAGTTTACTGTGGGGGAGGCAGATTTTGGGGTGCATTGTGTAGTGGGGCTGAGAGATGTAGGTGCATGGTGTACTGTGGGGGGGGAGATCTCAGGTGCATGGTGTACTATGGGGGGGAAGATCTCAGGTGCATGGTGTACTATGGGGTGAGATTTGTAGGGTGCATGTTGTAGTGTGGAGGTGGAGAGATGTGGGGTGCATTGTATAATGTGGGGGAGATGTGGGGTGCATTGTCTAATGGGGAGAGATATGGGGTGCGTAGTTTACTGTGGGGGGGCATATTTGGGGTGCATTGTGTAGTGGGGGTGAGATGTAGGGTGCATGGAGTACTGTGGGCGGGGGGAGATCTTGGGTGCATGGTGTACTTTGGGGTAAGAGTCGTCGGGTGCGTGTTGTAGTGTGGAGGTGGAGAGATGTGGGGTGCATTGTATAATGTGGGGTGTAGTGTGGGGGGAGAGATGCGGGGTGCATAGTAGAGAGGCATGTGGAGAGCTGGGGGGTGGTTGTGTGTGCTCCTTGCACTGAAGGTACATTCAGGAAGGGGGGGTTTGGCAATGCACAAGAGGATCATGAAGAATGGAGGAATCTTTCATATCTGTGTTAGGGCTAGTTCACACGGGGACATGGAGGCGGATTTTGACAGCGGAATCCACGTCATAATCCACCTCCATACAATGATAGACTATGTAGAGGGCTTGCTTTTTTTTTTTTCACTAGCGTTTTTTTACGCCAGACGAAAAAAGAAGTTACACGAACTTTCTTCAGAAGAAAGCAATAGAAGTGAATGGGAAGCACGTTTTTTACCGCACGTTTTTTGAATAAAAATGAGTCGCATGGGTTTTTTTACCAAAAAACGCACGGTAAAAACGTGACGTGCTTTTTGCAGCCCGTTCTCTTTTAAGGGATGGGAAAACCGCCTGGCCTTGTTGGAAGCGGTTTTTACAAAAAACGCTCCACAAAAAGCAGGCCAAGGTCCAAAAAAAACCTTCCTAATTAGGAAGGGTTTTTTTTCTTGTGCCAAAATATGTCACACGTAATTTACGTGTGAACTAAGCCTTAGGTTTGCATGGGAGGCACAAAGAAACTCTGGAATACACTGCAGTTTTTGCCGTGGGTGTTACCACGTTGGGCTTCGGCCATAAAAGACACATGGGGAGCTGTGTGAAACTTGTTTGGAGTGTTCTGAGCTGTGGAGTGCTCATTAACACTATGGGGGTGCACTAGAAAGATATAGAATGCTTGTCCGGGGGTGCACAGGAAATATATGGCTATTGGTGAAATAACTGCCCCGTGGGTATCTTGTAAGGGGGGGGGTCATAAGAATTTGAACTATTCTCTGGAATTTGGACTGGTGAGGTCCTGGCTGTGTGTGTGTATATATATATATATATATATATATATATATATATATATATATAGTCACTGGTGGGGTCCTGGCTGTGTATATATATATATATATATATATATATATATATATATATATATATATATATATATAT
The DNA here is from genome assembly GCF_031893055.1 of Leptodactylus fuscus. Classification (NCBI taxonomy): domain Eukaryota; kingdom Metazoa; phylum Chordata; class Amphibia; order Anura; family Leptodactylidae; genus Leptodactylus; species Leptodactylus fuscus. The sequence goes on along the minus strand of NC_134270.1, from coordinate 180,041,394 downwards.
ATATATATATACATATATATAGTCACTGGTGGGGTCCTGACTAGGGTTGAGCCGATCTTGACTTTTCAGGATCGATTTTAAAATCCGATTTCCGGTCATTTTTCATTCGAACCCGATCTAGATCCCAATTCCGATCCCAATGCAAGTCAATGGGATTTTTTTATTAATTGGAGATCGGATTTTGAAAACAATCCTATTCACTATACAGCAAGGAATCTAAGAATTGAACACTTTAATTGTTAGAATCCACGCTGTGTAAGGAATCACTAAAGTAGCCAGAGGATTTTTTTTTAGTCCCCCCTGGTGTCCACTTACCTGCAGAGATGGCTGGTCCAGTGCCCGGTGTTCTCGTTCTTCTTCGCCTCGCTGTCCCCTGCCTCCCAGGTTAGGAGAGTGTGGGCGGGTTAGGAGAGTGTGGGCGGGTACTGGGAGGGGAGATGTCACGTCTCCGCCCCATACCCGACCACATTCTCCTAAGCCACAAGCCCCACCTTCCTAGCTCTTTAAACGCTAAGGAGGCGGGGGCAGCGAGAAGACCAGCGTGAAGCAGCAGCAAGAAGCAGAAGGAGAACACACCGGGCACCGGACCAGCCATCTCTGCAGGTAAGTAGCTACTACAGATGTTAGCTAGTCTCCCATTAGAATGAATGGACGCAGCCGGCGCACAGGGGGTTAAGGCTGTGTGCCGGCTGCTTCCATTCATTCCTGTTGAACCGCAGCGGAGTCTTCACACTGAGTATACAGTGTGAAGGCTAAGCAAAGCATTGTGGGAAAAGATCACCGATCTCGATCTCACCTAAAAAGATCGTGTTCGGGATTCCGATCGCGATTGTGAATTTTTCTCGATCGCCGATCGGAATCCGATTTTTTCCGGACACGATCGCTCAACCCTAGTCCTGACCAGTAATGGGAAATAGATGACACTGAGGCGGCTAATACTATAAGTGATAGGGAGCAGGTCCTTACTGAGTATAGGATTTAGTCACAACCCTATTGTAATCGATGGTGTCCGGTGGCATTTTATTGATTAGTCTATTTGAAATTAGCGCTAAAGAAGGTGTTTTGGGGCTCCATTCAAATTGGATGAATCCTAGCGGCTATTAGTTGTGCAGGACCCCTAGGATCCAGCCCAGTGTTGTGACAGCCATTGTGAGCGGTGCATTCTGCTAGCCGGAGGTGCTGAGGTGAATGAAGCCGTGTGATCACATCCTATGTGTGGGCAGCGCTGTGATGCGCCTCAGCCTGGAATGTAGACCAGGAGTTTCACTTTCAGTTTCTTGATGTCCCGCCTGCACAGGCCGGCTGAGCTCACACTGCAAAATCTCATTTTAATGGGGAACAGGTAAGATAAATTTCATTTTTACAGCACATTTGTCCTATAACCATCTTTCTGAGTTGCCTGGAGCACTGTGGTTTTTTCAGCTTAAGGGTGGCCAACCCCTTTAAGCTAAAGATTAGAATGGACAGGTCACTGCCTCCTTCGTGGTCAGCACACTCATCCTCCGCTGCTATGGAACATGTTCATGATCTCATATGTTCATGTCTCACAAACTATAGAATTAGGAACATTACAACACGTTCATCTTCATAACATTTCCATGTCCTTCTTCCAGATGGAGTGTCGACACCTACAGCCAGCAGGGGGTGCAAGACTTTCCACCACTTGTGCGAGGGCCCAATAATTTGGACTACACGTCCTATAACCCTCATTTCTTCCTATGAATGCTGCCATACAGATAACTGTAATTCGGACGAAATTAAACGTAAGTAACATATCTGTACTAGGTGCACACAGGTCGGTAACATTCTATGAACATCAGACAAGTCTTCTTTATGTTTAGGTTTGTTGTAGCCTTCCATAGTCAGCAGTTTATGGCGCAATATATAACGTATAGAGTCATGGCCTTAATTTTATGAAATTTTTCCATAAAGGGAAGTATTGTGCCCAGAAAATGATCACAATTACATGTTTATTTCCTTTGTGCGTATTAGAACAACACGAAAAAACTGAAAAAAATCTGAGAAAAAAGCCAAAAGTGATATAATTTCACACTCCAAAAGTGACCCAGACAAAATTCCTAGCACCCTCGACTTAATATTTGTTTGCACACCCTTTTCGAAAAAATAACTGAAATCCATCTCTTCCTATAACCACTAGAGATGAGCGAACAGCGTTTGATCGAATTGGTATATCAGGCCGTTCGATATATTCGATTCCAATCGAATAACACGTTGCAAATGCAGTAAAAATTTGTATCCCCTCCCACCTTCCCTGGTGCGTTTTTTGCACCAATAACTGCGTAGGGGAGGTGGGACAGGAATTACAACAGAGGCATCGAAAAAAAAATTGGAAAAAGCCATTGGCTGCCAAAATCAGGTGACCTCTGATTCATAAGAATAGTGTCGGCCATCTTCGTCTCATTTTCGTTTTGGATTGATAGGGAGAGCTTGTCTCAGGGTGAGATACTGATTTTAGCTTTGTCTAGGCAGGAAAAAACAGATCTTTTCAGAGCTACACTGCAGGAACACTGTCACTGTCATGCAGCAGGGGACGTGGGCGAGGACCTGGATATCCAGCTGGGTATCCAGTCCACAGTCCAGGTACTGGAGAGGGGCTGCCAGCAACCAATTCACTCCTCCTCCTCTGACTCCAACCCCAGCCCCTTCACCCTAATGTAATTGTTAAAAAAAAAAAAAAAAAAAAACTATTTTTTTTTTTTAATTTTAATTAATTTTTCATGGATACTCACTCTCCAAGGGCCTGCAAAGCAATTTTTTAGGGGTCACCCCAAGGGTCATAAAATAGAACACTGCTGCTGCATGGCTCTAGTCACCCCAAGGGCCAAAAACACTGCTGGTGAATTTTGTTCAGTTCCAAAGGACTCTGTGTTTACATTTGGCTCAGTCGCAGCTCCAGGACAGGCCTTGGAAGACAAGGTTTCCTTTAGTGGCTCCATCTCAGCAGGATGATGATGATGATGATGATGATGATGATGATGATGATGATGGTGAAGCTTGGTTAAATCTGGTGTCAGAAGGGAAAGTGGTTTCTGATCTACATGTAAAGTAGTGGAGCATGTTGTTTGGACAATTAACACCTGATCAGAACCCTGTATAGGTAATGTAGAGTCCAATATTAGAGGAGCATTACCGCTAGTAGTGGTTGCAGCCAATTCTCCCCCTTTGCAGTCCTCTAAAAAAAAAGTTACCCCCAGGACTTGATGCCAAAATGTTATCAATTTCTCAATCAAAATCAAGGTCAATGTCTGGGTCCTCTGTCCAATCCACTGCATCAATGCAACACAATGAGAGTGATGGTTCTGGAACCACTGGGGCAAAGAATTTTAAAGGGGCTAACACTCTGCTGGTGCAAGGCTCTACTCATGCCAAGGGCCAAAAACACTGCAGGTAGAGGCTGAAGTCACCTGAAGGGCCTCAATCTCTGCTGGTAGCTCAGCTTAAGGGCCTGGAACTTAATTTGGAAGGGCTCATAAAAGTGAATTTTGGAAGGTCTCACCACATCACACACATCCACAATGACAGGTCAGGGGGGACTGAAGGATTTCCCATTGTCTATTCCATCTGTGATTGTCATGGGCAACGTGATATAAAGGGGGGCTTGTTAATGTTTCATTAGCGTAAAATTTGGGTTTGTGTCCATCCATTTGGGGAGTAAAGAAGGTTTCCAGGTATTTTCCCACTTTGATAGAGGTTGTAGTGAGTGTGTATAGTGTGTAGTTGTTAGGCTGTGATGTTGGGGTAATAGAGGGTCTTTGGTGTGCTAGATGCCCCCAGACATGCTTCCCCTGCTGTCCCAGTGTCATTCCAGGGTGTTGGCATCATTTCCTGGGGTCTCATAGTGGACTTGGTGACTCTCCTGAGTCGAATTTGGATTTTTTTCCCCATAGACTATAATGGGATTCGATATTCGTTTGAATAGTCGAATATTGAGGGGCTATTCGAAATGAATATCGAATATTTCACTGTTCGCTCATCTCTAATAACCACCCATAAGCTTCTTACAACTCCTAATTGGAATTTTGCAAACTGCTGAGATTTCACATATTGGGGGGAAGGGGGGGGGGGGGGCGACCTCTCTTCCCCCAACTAAAATTGTAAAATCTCTCCACAGGTGTTTGAACCCATTTCTGGCCATTGTAGAACTCTCCAGGTCTTTGTTTCCATCCATTTATGGGTTGTTGTTTTTTTGTTTTTTTTTAAAGTATGTTTAGGTTCATTGTCCTGCTGGAAGACCCATGACCCTGGATGCAAATCCAGCTTTCTGACGCTGGCCCTACATTGAGACCCACCATCCTTTGGTAATTTTCAGATTTCATGATGCCTTGCATTCACTTAAGGCACACAGTGCCAGAAGAGGCAGCAAAATAGCCCCAAAACATATTTTACCCTCCACCATGCCTGACTGTTGGTTTTGTGTTCTTTTCTTTGCAGGCCTCATTCAGTTTTTGGTGAACAGTAGAATGATGGGCTTTACCAAAAAACCCTGTAACCCTGAGATTGTTGATATGTTTCCATAATTTTGGTTCTCAAGTTCCCAAGTAGTTCTCTTCTCCTCTTTCTGTTCTCCATGTGTGATACACAATGCAAAGATTGAATCAACTTCTTTCCTTTTTATCTGGTTTCATGTGTGATCTTTACATTGCCCACACCTGTTACTTGCCACAGGTGAGTTTGAACAAGCATCACATGGCCGAAACAAAGTTACTTACACACAATTTTGAAAAGGTGCAAACAATTGTATCGGTTCTATTTTTGGAGTTTTGTGTGACTCTATGTCCAGTTTGTCTTTTTTTTTCAGTTTTTTTTTTTTTTTTTTTTTTTTTTGATGTTCCAATACAATGAAATGCATGTAACAACATGTGTGTGATTGCAGTAATTTTCTTGGAAAAATACTCAATTTTCTGGAAAAATTTCACAGGCACCAACACTTACGGTGTTACGGTCGGCAAGATATATTTAAAAAAAACTAAAATAAACAAACATCCTGCGGAGCCCACTGGGCTCAGAACTGCAGGGTGCACTGGTGTTATTATTGTCATTACTGTGTTTAGACAGGTTATTACTGTGAGTATTGTGTATATAATTGTCATTATTATTAGAGATGAGCGAGTAGTGTTCGATCGAGTAGGTGTTCGATCGAATACTACGGTATTCGAAATACTTGTACTACACTACTAGCTGTTCGAAGTTTAAGGTTCGATGCAGAACCAGCGTTGATTGGCAGAATGCTATACATTCTGCCAATCAACGCTGGTTCTTCTCTTACCTTTCCGAAGTCTTCTCCGTGCAGCGTCCCCGCGGCATCTTCCGCCTGGAATTCACTCTGCTTAGGCATCCGGCCTAGGCAGAGCCAACTACGCATGCGCGGGCATCTTCCCCCTGGATTTCACTCTGCTTAGGCATCCGGCCTAGGCAGAGCCAACTACGCATGCGCGGGCATCTTCCGCCTGGAATTCACTCTGCTTAGGCATCCGGCCTAGGCAGAGCCAACTACGCATGCGCGGGCATCTTCCGCCTGGAATTCACTCTGCTTAGGCATCCGGCCTAGGCAGAGCCAACTACGCATGCACGGGCATGCACGCGCATGCCCGAGCATGCGCAGTCGGCTCTGCCTAGGCCGGATGCCTAGGCAGAGTGAATTCCAGGCGGAAGAAGACGCGGGGGCCCTGCGCCGGGAGAAGACTTCAAGTAGAATCCAGCCCGACCGTCACTCGTGGACTTGGTAAGTATAATTGTATTGAATTTTGCGTACCCCTGAAACGAGCATTTCCCCCCATAGACTATAATGGGGTTCGAAATCCTTTGGAACAGTCGAACAGTGAGCGGCTGTTCGAATCGGATTTCGAACCTCGGACATTTTAGTGTTACCCTTTAGGTCATGAATATTTAAAATGTTTCCTTTCTTTCTTATAATTATCTAGTGCCGGCGCTAAATTTTACAAAAAATGGAATAGGCTGCAAGTCGTGTTTTGAGGAAGACACCCTAAAATGTACCAAGTATGAAACGATTGAGTGCATAGGAGATCAGGAGGAATGCTTCTCCTTCAGTGGTGTAATAGTTTTACCTGGTAAGGTGTTACTTCTAGATCTTTGTCGTTGCGCTCTCCCATATATAGGGCCACCGATCTGGAATTCTCTTAAATTTTTGGTTTCCTTTGCTGCCCTATTGTTATCTCTGGCTTCCTGTGACTCTTCCAGCCCCCGAGTATATAACTAACTTCTTCAAGCTTCTCCTTATTATTCTCTGAGGTCTGAAGAGATCCTGGAGTATAATAATGATTTATGGGCAGTAAATCAAGACTATTGAACTATCCAGAAATACAGGAAAGTTCTTCATAAAAATGTTCATTTACAACTCTGTATAATATGTTCTTCTGCTTATATTTAGGGCGACTGCCAAAATTGTACGCCTCAGCCGGCTGTGCCAAAAAGGGAGCCTGTAACATTGACTATAAGGCACTAGAGGGGACTTTTGTGGGATATCCCAGGAACCTGACCTACCCGAAGGAACACAAAATAAAAATGGAAAAGTCTTGTAAATTTTAGACTTCTCCGATGCAAATTGATGTAAATAAAAGATGCGTCTACAATAAAAATTGGATGGCTATCTCAACTCTGTGGTTGCTCCTGCCATCTTTTTCGGTGTGGCCTGCTGGGGGAGCAGTACATCAACCAGGGACAGAAATAGACTTGACAGGCTGATCAGGAGGGCCGGCTCTGTCCTGGGGAGCCCCCTGGGCCCAGTACAGGTGGTGGGTGACAGAAGGATACTGTCTGTGGTGACCTCCATGCGGGAGAACAAATCCCACCCCATGTATGGGACCCTGATGGGACTTGGCAGCACTGTAAGTGACCATCTGCTTCACCCCAAGTGTGAGAAGGAGCTATCGCAGGTCCTTCCTCCCAACCGCGACTAGACTGTATAATCTACATCAGTCCAAGCGAAGACACTCCACACAGAAAACTAAGTGACCCTGACGTCTTCCTTCTTTCTTCTTCTGTTCCTTAGCTGCTATGGACTCCTAGTATATCTTCTCTTCTCAGCATGTGTGTCCTGTAATATATTCCTGTGTATTATCCTGTATCTGTATTACTAAGCTGCTGTAACATACTGTAAACTATTAAAGGATTATCTTATTTATTTTATCATATCTTTACTCTGCAGATCTGATGAGACAATTGCACAGACATTCATAATATACTGTTGACACTTCCACGTAACTGCGTATACTGTAATGTAGGGGGTTCTCGACAAGCAGGGAGAACATGCTGCAAATTGAGAATTCTTACAAAAATAGGCAATTTTTGGCAGAAATGAGCAGGGAGGTTGTTCCCGTCGCCATCTTGGAGAACTAAGTCCAGATCTTCTGTGGATGTTGCCAGCTCCAATCCATCTGTCTTTTCATGTCTTTCCGGACAGACTGGATGATGTTGAGATCAGGGCTAGATCTATGGGGTCGGATCATCAGTTCCTCCAAAGGTCACACTGATTATTGATGGCATTTACTTTTCTTTTTTCTTTATTTAGCTTGTTTTGTTAGTTGACAAAAAAAAAAAACTATTAACCCTTCCATTTCTGACAGCATTCTTACTGCTACGCATTTTCTCCACACCTGCCTAAAATTTTTTATACGGTACAGTAAATATTGTGGGCAAAATGTAGTGATGTTTCCATAGTAGTAAATCACAGTACAGGGGTGAGATTGGTCAACTAAAAAGAACAGGCGGAATGTAATCCTATTAATATTATAAATGTGAAAGTTTGTGAGTTTGTGGGTTTGTGTGTTTGGATGTTTGCATGTTCGGATGTTTGTTCCTCAATCACGGAAAAACCGCTCCACCGATTTGGCTGAAAGTTTCCACAATCATAGTTAATACACCCGATTGCGCAATAGGCTACTTTTCGTCACAATAGCGCACATACGTTTGTGCCAGGACCCCCACAAAACCCAAACTCACACCATCATCTCTGCAATCTCACACACTTTGGACCATAGCAAGCCACAAAATTCCTATTGCCCTCTACAGCCTCGCCCCTAACCCCACACAATCACATATACAGATACTTTACCACTTTGCCCCTCACCTTAACGATACTCCAGGAGGCTCTCTTTAACGCTCCGGAGCAGCCATGTTTGCCGACCCCCACCGCTCTGACAATCCGCGACACCACCCACCCATGTCAATACCCCTAGGCGGTCTAATAAATGCAAAAAAAAAGTTTAAAAAAAGTAAAAAAAAAAATAAAAAAATAAAGAAAAAGGATTAAAAATTCAAATCACTCCCCTTTCCCTAGAACACATATAAAAGTAGTTAAAAACTGTGAAACACATACATGTTAGGTATCCCCACGTCCAAAATCGCCTGCTCTACAAAGTTATACAAATATTTTTCCTGTTCGGTAAACGCCGTAGCGGGAAAAATGGTCAAAAGTGCCAAACCCCCATTTTTTCACTGTTTTGATTCTGATAAAAATTTGAATAAAAAGTGATCAAAGCAATAACATTTCCCGAAAATGGTAGAACTACAAAGTACACCCGGTCCTGCAAAAAAAGCCGCCCTATGCATCCCCGTACATGCACGTATAAAAAAGTTACGGCTGTCAGAATATGGCGACTTTTCAAAAAAAAAAAAAATTTTAACACAGTTTTGGATTTTTTTAAGGGGTCAAAATGTAACTAAAACCATATAAATTTGGTATCCCCGGAATCGTAACGAAACACAGAATACATGGGACATGTCATTTTGGCTGCACAGTGAACGCCGTAAAACCAAAGCCCGTAAGAAAGTCGCAGAAATGCATTTTTTCTTCAAATCCACCCCATTTTGATTTTTTTCCCTGCTTCCCAGTACATTATATAGAATACATAATGGTGGCATCATGAAGAAAAATTTGTCCCAGGAAAAATTAAGACCTCATATGGCTCTGGGAGCGGAGAAATAAAAAAGTTATGGGGTTTAGAAGGAGGGGAGTTAAAAAACGAAAATCAAAAAATGCCATCGGCGGGAAAGGGTTAACTTCAAATACTTCTGTCCCAAAGTCACTATGTAAAGTTTCTCACAACACCGTATATATAGCAGCTCTAATACAAAGTAACTGCAACACAAAAGTCTCACGTATTCTCTGAATTACAGCAACAACAAGATACAAAGTTACATTTCATATCCCATCCCTTATACACAGTACGAAAACCTTACCCGCCCCTGTATATACCCACTGCTACAATCACCGCAGACGAAGTCGCGGGTAACAGCTAGTGAAGGAATAAAGAGAAAATCATCTTTTTATAAATTTGCCAACCAATCTGTGTGTCTATCGGGGGTGGGGCCTGATTTGCCAGATTGGCCTATATACATCATCAAATCCTGCAGCTCTCCTCTAAAATCATCAGCTATAGCTATCTGTTTAGCTATGTAGGTAAATGTGATAGGTCACGTCTCACCCTCGCTCACAGGCTTAGGGGCCGTTCACACGGTGTAACGTGGCGCTCATTGCCAAAATAAGCACAAAATGAGCGCCGCGCTATGCCATGTGAACGGCCCCTTAACTAGCAAAGACTGGGCCCCATGGCAAACTGGTGACTTGGGGCCCCCCAACCTCACAAGGCACAGTGCCCCTTTCCTCCTGTCCCCCACAAAGTATAACATCCGATTCCATAGTGGCCCCTCCACATAGGATAATGTCCCATAGTGGGTCCTGCACACAGTATTATCCCCCATAGTGGCCCCTGCACACAGTATTATGTTCCATAGTGGCCCCTGCACACAGTATTATCCCCCATAGTGGCCCCTGCACACAGTATTATGTCCCATAGTGGCCCCTGCACACAGTATTATCCCCCATAGTGGCCCCTGCACACAGTATTATGTTCCATAGTGGCCCCTGCACACAGTATTATGTCCCATAGTGGCCCCTGCACACAGTATTGTGGCCCCTGCACACAGTATTATGCCCCTTAGTGGCCCCTGCACACAGTATTATGTCCCATAGTGACCCCTGCACACAGTATTATGTCCCATAGTGGTCCCTGCACACAGTATTATGCCCCATAGTGGCCCCTGCACACAGTATTATGTCCCATAGTGGCCCCTGCACACAGTATTATCCCCCATAGTGGCCCCTGCACACAGTATTATGTCCTATAGTGTCCCCTGCACACAGTATTATCCCCCATAGTGGCCCCTGCACACAGTATTATGTCCCATAGTGGCCCCTGCACACAGTATTATGTCCCATAGTGACCCCTGCACACAGTATTATACCCCATAGTGGCCCCTGCACACAGTATTATGTCCCATAGTGGCCCCTGCACACAGTATTATACCCCATAGTGGCCCCTGCACACAGTATTATGTCCCATAGTGGCCCCTGCACACAGTATTATGTCCCATAGTGGCCCCTGCACACAGTATTATACCCCATAGTGGCCCCTGCACACAGTATTATGTCCCATAGTGGCCCCTGCACACAGTATTATACCCCATAGTGGCCCCTGCACACAGTATTATGTCCCATAGTGGCCCCTGCACACAGTATTATGTCCCATAGTGGCCCCTGCACACAGTATTATGTCCCATAGTGACCCCTGCACACAGTATTATACCCCATAGTGGCCCCTGCACACAGTATTATGTCCCATAGTGGCCCCTGCACACAGTATTATACCCCATAGTGGCCCCTGCACACAGTATTATGTCCCATAGTGGCCCCTGCACACAGTATTATGTCCCATAGTGGCCCCTGCACACAGTATTATGTCCCATAGTGGCCCCTGCACACAGTATTATGTCCCATAGTGGCCCCTGCACACAGTATTATGTCCCATAGTGGCCCCTGCACACAGTATTATGTCCCATAGTGACCCCTGCACACAGTATTATGTCCCATAGTGGCCCCTGCACACAGTATTATGTCCCATAGTGGCCCCTGCACACAGTATTATGTCCCATAGTGGCCCCTGCACACAGTATTATGTCCCATAGTGGCCCCTGCACACAGTATTATGTCCCATAGTGGCCCCTGCACACAGTATTATGTCCCATAGTGGCCCCTGCACACAGTATTATGTTCCATAGTGGCCCCTGCACACAGTATTATGTCCCATAGTGGCCCCTGCTGGATAACCTTTATTTAGGGGAGGATGTTATTAAAAATAACTTTTTGGGGCTCTATCGGGTGTGTAATTGTGTTTTTTGTGAGATGAACTTTTTCCCATAGGAATGCATTGGCCAGCGCTGATTTGCCACAGAGTACAGAATTCGGCCAATCAGCGCTGGCTCTGCTGGAGGAGGCGGAGTCTAAGATCGCTCCACACCAGTCTCCATTCTGGTCCGACCTTAGACTCCGCCTCCTCCAGCAGAGCCAGTGCTGATTGGCCGAATTCCGTACTCTGGCCAATCAGCGCTAGCCAATGCATTCTATTAGCGTGATGAAGCAGAGCTGAGTGTGCACAAGGGTTCAAGTGCACCCTCGGCTCTGCTACATCGGAGGTGAGGGTGCGCTTGAATCCTTGTGCACACTCGGCTCTGCTACATCACGTTAATAGAATGCATTGGCCAGCGCTGATTGAAGCAGAGGGGGCGGCGTTAGCAGGCAGAGAGCAGGCAGGGAGAGGACCTGCTCTCTGCGAAGCGAGAGGGGCGGCCGCTGGAGCAGCGCTGCTAATAGGCGAGTTAGCAGGCCACAGGGCCTGCTCCAATCCACCGAGACGGTGACGCTAAGCCAGTCCAGGACAGCTAATACAGGATAAGTAATGTAATGTATGTACACAGTGACTGTACCAGCAGAATAGTGAGCGCAGATATGCTATGTCTAACCCCATAAGACTTATCCCCACTAGCATTCGAAAAATGTGTGCCGTTAACAAGGGTGAACCTATGCTTTCTGCCGCCCGAGGCAGAAAGCCGCCCCCCCCGGTAGGAGGGGGTGGGGCCGAGAGGACGGGGGTGGGGCCGAGTGGCGGGGGCGGGGCTGAATGGAGCGAGTGACCTTAGCAGGCAGAGAGCAGGCACACTCTGCCTGAGTGTGATGGGCGGCCGCTGGATCAGCGCTGCGTCCACTGGGCCGCCCCAATCCACCGCTCGCTTCCCATGCCGGGCTGCTGGGACGGTGACGCTAAGCCAGTCCAGGACAGCCTGTCCTGGACTGGCTTAGGTCAGAAAAAATGCCGCCCCCCCCCCCCAACCCCCTGCCCCCGGGGTCCCGGCATAGCGCCGCCTGAAGCGGTTGCTTCAGGTCGCCTCATGGGAGGTGCGGCGCTGGCCGTTAATAATGTTTGGACAGGCAACACAATGCCCACATGCCTTGCAATCCCATCTCGGGCCCCCATTTGCAAGCCAGGTCTTCTTGGGGCTCACCTCATAGTGACTTTTGACAAGGATATCTCTTAAGTTCTTAGTCCTTCGTGCAGTAACACTTGGATAACTAGAGATGTATTGCTTCAAAGTTGGTTCACCCTTAAGATGGGCCAAAATTTATTTAACGCCTTATATATTTCATGCCATCGAGAATGATATCTCGAGACAAAACGTATCATATCGGGGATCTGTTTTCTAGAAGTTGTAGAGAGAATTAATTCAGATCGAGGCGGTGACAGGATACCTCCTGTCTGACATTTTTTTTTGTATTGTTTTTTTCTCATGTCTCATTATTACAATAATTTATTTAATTTGTTTGCTTTTATCTCATCCTTAGCCTTGTCTTTCATATATATTTCCCCAGGGTCTGGTGAATACAACTTCAAAAATTAAAATATGTGGCAGAGAAAAAAAAATTTTCTTGGATTATTATTTGACTTTCATATTCATCCAGTCTAAGCTGTGGAGCGGTAAGTATCATCTCACTGTATACATATATGACATATTAGGGGGTACTGGGTCTCGGATTATTAGCCCCACTTAAAGGGCTTTATCAGCAAAATAGACATAAAAAAAATGTCTCATCAGTTGTATAATAAAAACCAAAAAACAACCTCACCTCTTGGATACCCCGCACCCCTATAACTATTGTGTTGGTCTTTGGACTCCTCACTCTAGGCCATTATTTGAGTTGTTCATGTAATATGCATTCCTCGTACTAGGGACAGATTTGTCCATAGATGGAGTCCTTGTTAGTCAGGATGTAATTCAGGATCAGGGCAATGGACTGCTGAATATTGCAGCTACCTAAACTAATCCCTGAGCTGCCTCCATTCTAGTCCAGATAAAATGGGTGAAATAACACGAATACTACTCAATGATAAATTGGCATAACCGTACCATCTTGTTAAATAATTGTGCCATATATACAATAGAATTGTCAAAAAGCCAAATTGGATATAATTCCACACCAAACATAAAAAGGGGGTGGACAAAAGTATTGGCACTGTTTGAAAAATCATGTGATGCTTCTCTAATTTGTGTAATTAACAGCACCTGTTACTTACCTGAGGCACCTAACAGGTGCTGGCAATAACTAAATCACACTTGCAGCCAGTTGAAATGGATTAAAGTTGACTCAACCTCTGTCCTGTGTCCTTGTGTGTACCACAATGAGCATGGAGCCAAAAACGTTTTGGAAGAATGTTCTCTGGTCAGATGAGACAAAAGTAGAGCTTTTTTGGGGAAAAGGCATCAACATAGAGTTTACAGGAGAAAAAAAAGAGGCCTTCAAAGAAAAGAAGACGCCCCCTACAGTCAGACATGGCGGAGGTCCCTGATGGTTTGGGGTTGCTTTGCTGCCTCTGGCACTGGACTGCTTGACCGTGTGCATGGTATTATGAAGTCTGAAGACTACCAACACATTGTGCAGCATCATGTAGGGCCCAGTGTGAGAAAGCGGGGTCTCCCTCAGAGGTCAGGGCTCTACCAGCAGGACAAGGACCCAAAACACACTTCAGGTCAGCACTAGAAAATGGTGGTGAGAGAAAGCCCTGGAGACTTGTAAAGTGGCAGCAATGAGTCCAGCCCTGAATCCCATAGAACACCTGTGGGGGAGGGGGAGAGATCTCTTGGTGGCAGTTTGGAGAAGGCCCCCTTCACATCTCAGGGGGGACCGCGAGCAGTTTGCCAAAGAAGAAGGGTCTAAGATTCCAGCAGGAACAATCGGTGGAACCGCACACTAGGAATTAACTATTTGGTGCTAACAAAAAAAGGTTCATCGACCCTTAATATCAATAGAGAGTAATTTTTGTTGCACACAATTTTGGAATAGGTGAAAAAAAGTCTAGTTTTATTTTTACATGATTATTAACGCCATTGACACAGTGCAAAAATTGAGTACAGTGCTGACAAACATGACTAGATCCGCAATAGATTAAATTTTGACGTTTCGGTCCTCAGACCTTCCTCAGAACAGATCTAAAACAATAAATAAAAGTCCAAATCAACAAATGGTGTTAAACACGTAGGTGAAATAACCGAACTTATAACAATGTGAAGTACATAACAAAACAACATCACTATATACAAATCTAGATCAAAGAAAACAGAGCATCAGCAAATATATCTTATAACATACAAAAGAGCAAGGAAAATAAGATACAAATAGCTAGACTGAATGGCAGCCAGGATACTGACCTATATAGTTGAAATAGGGGCGAGAGCTTGAGACTGTGAGTCAAGGATGGATGCGGTCTAACAGGATAGAGCTACAATAAAAGTAAGTACAATGATAAGGGGCAGATACAAAAGAGCTCAAGTCTGAAAGATGGGAGAGAGCTAAGGGTCTTACCGAAAAAGTCAGGCTGGTAGGGAAAATGTCATGGCGTGGGGGAATGACAGCTATGCCGCGGTATAAATGCCGGCTGAATGATGACCGGGACCGGAAGTAGCGTCAGGGGGCGTGTCTATGTACTACATTGGCTAGTACAATAAAATCGGCCATAGAAGAAAAGCTGCAAAAAGCTAGTACGATAGGGGTAATGCCTCATGCCAACGGTACCAGATTAAGTATGTTTGTGCTATTGTATTAGCAGGGAACGGCCGCGCAGTGCGCCGGCCGGAAATGACGTAACTGGAAGACTGGATGTGTTCCAACGGTGGTGCGCAGGAAGGGCGGAATTGACGTCACCGGAAGTCCAGATGCGCTCCACCGGTGTGTTCCACTGGTGGTACGCAGGGAAGACAGCGATCTGAATAGAAATGAATGGAGTGGTAAGACTAAGATAATAGGAAGTATTGGCTGCCACTAGTCAAAAGGATACATGGGCGTAATTAATAATATATATACAAGTGTATAGAAAATATATACAAAATTCACATACAGAGAGTTACACTGTGGAGCTAATAAAGGCAGAAAGTACCGTATTTTTCGGACTATAAGACGCACCTAGGTTTTAGAGGAGGAAAATAGGGAAAAAAAATTTTGAAGCAAAAAATGGTAAAATATTTAATATATGGGAGCTATAGTTTTGCAACAGCTGCAAGGCCACATTGACAGGTGACCCTGCAGCTGTACGGGGACGCATAGAGTGTTTTTTTTTTTTTGCGGGGCCAGAAGTACTTTTTAGTTATACCATTTTGGGGAATATCTATTGCTTAGATCACCTTGTATTGAAAAAAACCCGGTGGTTTATGACATATGATTTTCTACTTTTATATATATATTTTAGGGACAGGAGGTGATTTAGAACTTTTATTTATTTCATATTTTTATTATATATTTTTAAAGCTTTTTTTTTTTTTTTTTTACTATTTTATTCCCCCCCGGGGGCTTGAACCTGCGGTCGCTTGATTGCAAGTCCCATAGACGGCAATACAACTGTATTGCCGTCTATGGGACATTCTGTCTATTAGTATTACGGCTGGTCATAGACCCAGCCGCAATACTAATATAGCAGTGACAGGCCTGGGAGCCTCATTAGGCTCCTGGCTGTCACCCGAACAGGAGCCGGCCTGCAACTTTACAGGTACGGGGCCGGTGGGGACCGGCCCCGGGGGAGAAGAGGCCGCTGATACAGACTGCAGACCCGGCATCCGCTGTACTAGAGAGGCGGATGCCGGGGAGGGATAGACGCTATCACAGGTGCCGGGGCCTGAGACATCGCTCCTCTGCCCTGCCTGAAGCCAGCGGCGGGGGGACGGAGGAGCGGAATAGCATCGCCCCTCCCGCTGCTGGCTTCATGCAGGACAGTGGAGCGCAGCGATGTCTCAGGCCCCAGCGTCTATCACTTGCCGGCTTCCGCCTCTCTATTACGGCGGGTGCCAGGCGCCACATTCAGACTATAAGACGCACCCTTCTTTTCCCCAAAAATTTTGGGGAAAAAAAGTGCGTCTTATAGTCCGAAAAATACGGTATATGTTGAACCTGTGAGCGAAAAATATGGAGATTTAAGTGGGGGAAAAATAAAAAATAAAAAATGAAAAGTAAAAAAGTAAAAAAGTAAAATTGAAATTTGGGAAATAAAAAATGAAAAATGAAATATCAAATAAGAATGGGCACTAAGATGGAGAGAAAATATGATGACTAACTACTCAAAAGGATCGGAATAGAGAGAAAAATAAAAAATAAAAAATGAAAAGTAAAAAAGTAAAAAAGTAAAATTGAAATTTGGGAAATAAAAAATGAAAAATGAAATATCAAATAAGAATGGGCACTAAGATGGAGAGAAAATATGATGACTAACTACTCAAAAGGATCGGAATAGAGATAAGAAGAAAAAGAAAAAAAGAGACCATTTACGGCCGTCTTTTCCTATAGAACTCTATGTAAACGTTTTATGACGGCCGTAAAAGACACACAAATTACACACAAATGACGCCTGGCATTACTCTGTGTGAATAGAGCCTTATAAATCATGGTATCAATGCAACATCCAAATGTCAACAATACAGTAAATAAACCAGGGTCCAAGTCATCTAGAAGAAAGAGAGACAATAAATTATATAAATGTAAAGTGGCTAATATGTTATATGCTAATATACAGTATGTTATATACTTTTGGCCAACACTCTATTAATAACCCATACTAAGGATAAGTCATGAAAACATTGCAAAAAGCCCTTAAATTTATACCGTATTTATTTTCATTGAGTAAAGTTACAACTTTTTGATTCTACAAACTGACCTGAGGATGTCACATATTACCAGTATCTATGATCAGTTGAAGGTAACTATGACATCACAGTGACACCTGGCGTCATTGTCTATACTTATCTCCATTGTTCGGGTTCACTGGGGACCCCAATGGCTACACATGGAGAACAACGACCCAATAGAACATAATGGGTTTTGGCAGGTACCATATTTCTACCAAAATGTTCTACAAAATGGGAATCCAATCTTGGCCACTTTTCTGTATACTGTATATATATAATTCTTTCTTAGTTTGCCCAGTAAGGTTTTTACTATTTCTTCCTATTTCTATGATATCCGTGACTGTACATTATTTATCTTACAGCCTGAGATCCTGGCATACATCGCTTTTGTAGGATCAGAAGAAGATCCATCTCATGACAACATGACATGAAAACATCCGCAAAAAAATCATTAAAATGAAGATAAGACGATCTGTGATAACCAGGGGTCTGATATTTGACTTATGTAGGATCGGAGATATATTTGACATTGATGTTAGTATTACAGAATTACCTCTGCTGGATCTGTCATTGTGTCCTCATTGTCCTAAGCGCTGGTATAAAACTCTCGATTCCTGCAGATGAAGCTGTGACCCAAATTACACAAGAGCCATCTGGCCTAGAAGAGTTAGGTAAGATGGACCAAGACCTATCTCCAGGAGACAACAAGTTACGCACTATGGGAATTGAGTTGGAATTGCAAGATTTTTTAGGATTTTTTTTAAAATGTAAATAATAACATGGAAAGTAAAAGGAACATCACCAAAAATTAAAAAATATGTTCAATACAAAATAGGCCATTTCCTGGGGACACCGCCCCTTTAATGATGGTTTATTATCTTTTTATTTCAGACAGAAAAAGTAACACAGGAACAAGTGACAAACGGAAAATTCTAACAATACTCTAATCCTGACCACGTTGTTCTTATGTTGTGTTACTCGGAATATGGGACCAACATATATAGGTATTGTTGGGGACATCAAATGGTCCTCATAAGAGTATGTTGCAGAGCTCCAAATTAAATAATTAATTAACAGGCCTAGATGGACTGCAGCCATCTTCTTTAGGCCTGGAGAACTAATTAAGACACAAGATGGTGGTGTATCAAAAGAGTTCTGATTTATTGTTACAGAGAGTAGCATTTATACAGACAAAAGCAGGTTGGACTTGACATGATTGGTTATAACATAAGCTGTGGCACATGACTATTGGATAAGGTCTGCATCTCATTATTACACTCCAACCTGGGATGACCTTTAAAGAAGAATCTAAAATATTTATGTGTAAACCAACATCTTACACTAATTCTAGATGTATATCACAGCAAGAGAGATAATGATCACATGCTGGTCCACTCCGGCCTTGGGGCTAACGATCAACAGGTTATTGAACCGGTTTCTACACCCACCCTCAAAGATGAATACTCTTACCACAAAGAGATAAGGAGTTATAACCCAACCATCAACATTCCACATGCCTTATCCCCTAAAGGGGTCTCTTAAACTCTAAACAGACATCCTTATGAAGCTTATATAAGAAAAAGGTTACAAGATGGCTGACAGAATACAAGATGGAAGATGTGATCCTAACAGTATATAGTACAGCGGCCATAGCTGGTTGATGGTAACAGTTTTCCCATACACAAGCACATTTGGCCCTACAAAGTACAAAGGGATCAGGCATATTGAAATCCTGTCTGCCACAAGCCACTATAAACAATATACTGTGTGTTATAAGAGATTGTAACTATTACTGTATTCACATAAAAAAATTATGTAGTAACAGTAGCTCACCAATTTCATTGAGGTAGGAAGAAGGCGGGGCTTGTGGTTTAGGAGAGTGTGGGCGGGTACAGGGAGGGGAGACGTGATGTTTCCCCGCCCAGTACCCGCCCACACTCTCCTAACCTGCCCACACTCTCCTAACCTGCCCACAGTCTCCTAACCTGGGAGTCAGGGGGCAGCGAGGCAAAGAAGAACGAGAACACCGGGCACTGGACCAGCCATCTCTGCAGGTAAGTGGACACCAGGGGGACTAAGTAGCCAGAGGATTAAAAAAAATCACTACACAGCGTGGATTCTAACAATTAAAGCGTTCAATTGTTAGATTCCATGCTGTATAGTGAATAGGATTGTTTTTAAAATCCGATCTCCAATTAGTAAAAAAAATTCCATTGAGTTGCATTGGGATCGGAATTGGGATAGAGATCGGGTTCGAATGAAAAATGATCGGAAATTGGATTTCTAAATCGATCCTGAAAAGTCAAGATCGGCTCAACCCCAGTCACCATTACACTGTGTACCATCAGAGACTGTAACCATTATACTGTGCACCACCAGAGACTGTAACCATCACACTGTGTACCACCAGAGACTGTAACCATCACACTGTGTGTACTCAGACTGTTGGAGAGTAAGCAGCTCTCATCATGAGCTCCTGACTCCCCTCAAAGTAAAACCTTGTAATTGAGCTACCTGCAAGACGAAAACCAGGAAATATCGACTCCATGGAACACAGAACTAAGGAAGACTAAAACCATCCCGAGAGAAAAATGAAATAAGAACAAAAAAAGGATTTAAAAAATACAAGAGAATAATCTTACCTACAGACTGGCTGTATGCAACAGGAACATCACATCTGACCCCAGGATCCCACATCAGAGAAGGTAGGGCCATCATTTGGCTAATCCCAACCAAGTAGATCATCCCTCAGAAATAAGGAAATCGGGGACACCCTCAGAATTTGGGAACCTGGGAGATTACAATATGGATACTGAATTCTTAGATGAACTTTGTATGAGCTCCATAGCTAAGGATAAGACAGAGCCTAGGACAAGATCCCAGCACAGCAGGGGGTCAGACATCTTAGAAGGTGTGAACGAAGCAATGGAGCCAACGGAGGACATTGACTGTAATGATAAGTGCACTGTCTCTGTACACAGCGGGGGGCAGGCCACTCTACAGATTACATACACTGATAACATGAGTCCTAGTGAAAAAAGAAATGCAAAGAAACAACTCCTCAGAGCCCATGCTGAGACCCTGTTTGCTGATTACACATCAAACCAAAGAATGACCAACCTCATTATGCACACTGACCATATAAGAGCCTGGCAGCATGCAATATGTGACTGTTACAAGAGTACAACAACAGAAGAGGCGGATACAGGCAAAATAACAATCAGAATAAAAAACCCACAAGGGGCCGGCGAAGTGATTCTCACAGCATCCATATTTATTAATGGGACTTTAATGATTCAAGGGAAAGAGGATAACCTTCACCAGTGTATAGAAAAATTCCCAGAGATCAAGAATCTGGCACAACTAAACAAAAGGGGGACAGATACACCCACTGACTCAGGTGAATCACCCGTGACCTCCCCCAATCCAAGAATCTCATCTGCCAGCACACAGACACAAGCCAGCAAGCCCTCCGTCGCTCCCTCACACCTCTCACTGGAGCCCCTCACAGAGATTGTATCACGGCTGGAGAGAGATTTTACTATTCTTAAACATAATTATCAGAGAAATTGTTATGTCAATGACACACAAATAGCCAGAGAACTGTCCAGCATAAAGGGTGACACAAAAGCCATTCACAAACTTATCCAAGAAAATGCAAATCTGAAAGAAGAGATAGCAGTCTGTCATCAGAAGAATTCCAAGCTGTGGGATACAACGGCGCAGTGCCTACAGGAAATCACAGGTCTAAAGAAAGAGTTATCAGGCCTGAAACTACAGACACAAGAGATAATATCTAAGGAAGAGGGGGAGGAAAACAGAACAGACTCTGATCAAGGTATCAATAAACCAGAAATGCCTCACACATCACAAGAAAGTCCAGAACTGCCCAACACCCCAGAAATAGAGCCAGGGCAACACCAAACAACGAGAACCTCAAACCCAGATATAGTCCTGATCATAGACTCCAATGGAAAATACATTAATACAAGAAAGCTCTTCCCATGGCAAAGAGTCAAGAAAATCCACAGCCCAACCATTGAAAAAGCCAATACTATCATTTGCAAGCCTTTCTTCACCACCCCGAAACACATTGTCATACACACAGGCACAGAAGATCTCACTGACCAGCCCCAACAGACAGCGGGCCAACTGCTCCAACTAGCAGAGAAAGCAAAGCAACAGTTCCCAGACTGTAGTATCATCCTGTCATCTCTGCTCCCACGAGAAGACATCTCTGAAGCTACCATCATGGGGATCAACGAAGAGCTGGCGACCAGAATCAGACAAACATCAGGCATCACCCTGGCACAACACCCCTCCATAGATAAGCGTCACCTATATGATGACAAACACCTCAATAAACATGGCGTCAGCCTCCTAGCGAAGGAATTCAAAGACTTAGTGCTCAACAGAGCCCCCGGGCCTAGACAACAAACAAGACAAAGAGTCATGGAAATAATACCCGACAACCGCCAATATCCAAGACAGAACCCCCCAAAGATGCCACCTATCAAGAAAAAGCCAACCAGAGCAACCCAGAGCACCGACATAGAGACAATAAAGAGAATAGAAAGACTGGAGTCCGCAATCACTACAATGACCACAACAATGACACACACGAACCAATACCTGGCCACACTGCTATCAACCAAAAATCCAGCCCGTCCTCTGCAGGACAGCTCATTACAAGGTTTACACACCGAAGATGAAATCACTAACTATCAGTAGTTGGAACATACAAGGGCTGAACGCCTCAGCCTTTGGATCTAAAACAAAAGATCCAGATTTCATAGACAGACTAAAAAACATAGACATTCAAATCCTCCTAGAGACATGGACCCGGGCAGATGACGAGTCCCTAACACCCATGGGCTACAAGGAATTCTCAGGGCCCACCCAGAAAAATAAGACCACCAAACATGGCCGCCACTCAGGAGGCATACTAATATGGTACAAGGAGGAGCTCAAAGAACACGTAAAAGCTACCAAACGTGGAACTAATCACATATGGATAAAAATAAGCAGCTCCATCCTCAGCGGCCAGCAGGACATCTATCTCTGTGCAGTATATATGCCCCCACCAGGGCCCCCCTACCATGACCCCGACACTTACAAGGTTCTACAAAGGGAAGCCGCCCAATTCCAACCCAAAGGCAGAGTACTAATATGCGGAGACCTGAACGCAAGGACAGGCACAGAGTTAGACTACCTGCCTCCTGACGACAACCCACATACGCACGGTAGTGAGATCCACCACCCAGAACCCACACAGACAAGAAGAAACAGCCAAGACAGAATTGTCAACAAGAGTGGGAGACAACTGCTGAACATGTGCCGAAGCCTAGGACTGTACATAATAAACGGACGTACCACAGGCGATCCCAGAGGACGCTTCACACTAAACTCTCAAGTGGGCAACAGCGTGGTGGACTATGCCATTACAGACGCAGACCTGTCAGACATTGAAGACTTGACAATCGCACCTGACTCCCATCTATCAGACCACAACCAGATCCTACTATACATGAGAACCAGGAACAAAACACCCACACATGAGCCCCAACAGTCCGGCCTCTACAACCTACCAAGACATTTCAAATGGGCCAACCACCAGGCCATAGAATATACCAACGCAACCAACCGACCCGAAATCAAGACACTGCTCACAAACTTCCATACAAACAACTATCAGCCAGACCAACAGGGAGTCACCAGAGCTGTGAAGGATCTCAAGTACATCCTACAGACCACAGCAGAACTAGCAGGCCTGAAACCAACCAAACCAATAAGACAAACCAACAAACAGTCCCACAAATGGTTTGACAGCGACTGCAGAGCACTACGCCATACCCTAAGAACAGCCTCCAACCAAAAACACAGGGACCCCAACAACAAGGAGGTAAGGGAAGCCTACAGCAATCTATGCAAGCAATACAGATGACCCCTACTTCATGCACCAGCTCACAGGGCTAAGACCCTGTAACCGTTCACCGAGCGCCAGGCCATCCAACAACTGACCATAACACTGACTATATAAGGTGGAGCCTATTACTGACTCCACCCTTTTGTTAGTAATTTACCCCTCAAACTCCCCAGGACTCCACCCGCCAAAGCGAACACGCCTTAAACACCTTAAGCGTGAGAGACCCGCCACACTTCCAGGGCCCTCTCAATTCCCTCTTGGATACCCAACGCCCAAATATCAATTCCAACTGCGTTCAGGTGAACCCCATCCCTCAACCAAAATTCGCCTACTTCTGATTCAAGCTCAGTATGCCGCACACAAACCCCCCCATTCCTAGACACAAACGCTGCAACCACCCGGTTAACCTTAATGCGGGCCTTGTTAAGGCGGTCCACCGCCCGCGCCGCCCGCCATTCTTTTCTAGGAACTATGTCAGACCAGACAACAACAAGACCCGGGAACAGAGTCCACAACCGCAACAAGTCGTATTTAATATCCCTAATGAGGTCTCTAAATGGGCGGACCCCCATATCATTACCGCCGACGTGCAACACAATGATATCAGGGGACCGGTCCAACCTGGCATACCTGTGGATCTCAGGCAACACTCTCTTCCACAACATACCACGTACACCGATCCATCTCACCAAGGGGGGGGGGGGAGGCATAAACAAACAAACATTACACCGGAACCAAGTGTGGGCGCACGTACGACCTATAACGATCAGACCGCCATCTGCCGATACGTCAAACCAACTCAGGGCTCAAACCCCAACCCACCGCCTCCGTAGCCGCGCCTATGCGGAAGGAGTGCGGGGCGTATTGTGAGCTATCAATCCCCAACAAATCTAAACACCCCCTAAACACGGCAGTAAACTGATATCGCGACACGAAAGAACCATCCAAGTGACGCAACAACGGGCCGCAAACACCGCCAGGTAAGACGGTAGAGAACGCCAGCCAACATCAAACGGGACACATATCCGAACCACCAACCGAACCCAGATGCACCAGCCTACCCACCCCCAATTGGTCCGTCTTAGACCGACAGAGGTGGACTACCAACCGCCCATCAACCAACTCAACATCCCCACAAAACAACCGGCTCGGCCTACTGCAAGAAGGAGAGACAATTTCGCCCACCCAAAAAGCACCAAAAAACGCTAAGGAAAATGCAAAGCTAAACAGCACACTCTCATAAGAAGAACTGCAATACCCTACCAACCGAACCCCAATACGCTCCAACAACAAAAAGGTAACAGGTCGCCTAGTATCAACGCTAACCTTGCCTCTACGGAAACCCTTCAAAACCCACCGCACAAGAAAGTGCTTGGTCACATCCCCATAACCCCTAACTTTCAAACCAAACGAAATAGCAGCTACAAAACCATTAACCTTAGCTACTGACCACCCCTCTGCCTCCCACTGACTCAAAAGTAGCAACAATACCCCGACCCTATCCAAATCACTACCAACTGGCCCAAGATCCCCCAAGCGCTGCTCCCAGATCCCCCATGCTGACGAATACTTAGCCCAAGTGCCCGGGGCCAACGACGCACGGATCAATCGCCCTGCTTCTCGGAGACCAGCTCCCACAAGTCCGGAGGACACGGGATCCCCTTCGGCTCCGACCCAGGCGCCAATGTTCGGAACCGCTCCCACTGGAAACGAGATAAAGCATCGGCAATGTCATTCTTAACCCCCGGTACATGCACCGCCACCACCACCGCATTCAAGCACAAGCAACGAAGCACCAATCGCTGTAGCAGCCTAATAACAGGAGGGGAGGAAGCAGAAGTGTTGTTAATTGTTGACACCACTGACATGTTATCGCAATGGAACCTAACCTTCTTATCCTGAAACGCAGCGCCCCAGATAGACACCACGACGACAATGGGGAAAAGTTCTAACAACGTCAAGTTCCTAGTCAAACCTAACTCCCGCCAAGCCCAGGGCCAAGGGGCGGCGCACCACTGACCCCCGTAAAAGGCCCCAAAACCCTGTCCACCCGCAGCATCTGTAAAAAGCTCACAGTCAAAGACATCTACCACGGGCAACTGAATTAAGGAACGGCCATTATACTGGTACAAAAACGAATCCCACACCAACAAATCATCCCGCTGTGCCCCACCCAATCTAACGAAATGGTGAGGATTAGACACCCCTTTAGTTGCACCCGCCAGCCGGCGGCTAAAGACCCTGCCCATGGGCATGATGCGGCAGGCAAAATTCAACTTGCCCAACAATGACTGCAGATCACGGAGCATAATCTTACGATGACGACTCGCATGTCGCACAACGTGGCGCAGGTCCGCAAGTTTGTTGGTAGGCAACCTGAACTCCATCGCTACCGTGTCTAACTCAATCCCCAGGAAGCTCAATCTAGTGCGAGGGCCTTCCATCTTATCCGGGGCCAAAGGCACCCCGAACTTATCCGCAACCCACTTTGTGGTAGCCAGCAAAGCAGCACACACATCGGTGTCCGCCAGGCCAACACACAAGAAGTCATCGAGATAATGAATCACATATTCAATTCCCGACACTTCCTTAGTCACAGACTCCAAAAAAGTGCTAAAGGCCTCAAAATATGCGCAAGGAGATTGAGCAACCCATGGGGAGGCACCTGTCAACATAAAACCCGCCCTCCCAAAAACAGCCCAACAAACGAACGCTCCCAGGGTGCACAGGCAAGAGCCGAAACGCCGCCTCCACGTCAGTTTTGGCCAACAGCGCCCCGGGTCCACACCGCCGAACCCAATGAACAGCCGCATCAAAAGACGTGCACACCACCGAACAAAGTTCGGGAGCGATCTCGTCGTTGACCGACGCACCCTTGGGATAAGACAGATGGTGTATCAGCCGAAACTGGTTCGGCTCCTTTTTAGGAACCACACCCAACGGCGACACAATCAAGTCCGCCATAGGGGGGCAAGCAAATGGGCCCGACATCCTACCTAGCGCAACCTCTTTCTGTAACTTTTTGGACACAACCTCCCTATGCTCCATTGCCGATTTGAGATTTTTAGTGGAAAAAGGGACTACATGGGGGGGGGGGGTATACGAAAACCATCCCTAAAACCTTCCAGCAAAAAACGCGCCCTATCACCATCAGGATACCTACTTAGATACGGAAGCATTGCTTCCAGCCTCACCGGAGTCAGCCCCTTGCCCACCGCCGGACAAAGCTTTTCCCTTTTGCTTGCGCAAGCAATGGGAAGCACCGTGGGACGACCCTCCGCAGAAAGAACAGGAATGCTTGAACTTACAGGTAAGGCTGAATTTACACCGTCTCTCATTAAATTGCCAGCATAACCCGGCTGGTCCCCGAATCCCGACGCACCAAAACTGTTTCCGCCTTGGCCGGTTCCACCGGCCGCCCCTGGAAAGGAGTGACCAAACTTCGATGACGCCATAACCCGCAACCACAACCCGATATCTTTCTGGTCCCATCTAATGCTAGGCCGCACCGCTTTTCGCTGGCGGAACTGCTCATCGTACCTGAGCCAAGCCTGTCCACCATACACTCTATAGGCCTCACTAATAGAATCCACGTAGCAAAAAAGCGCCAAACAATTGTCCGGCGCTTTCTCACCAATGACACTGGCCAGGATATAAAATGCCTGGACCCAATTGTTAAAAGTTTGTGGAATCAGGCGCCACCGACGCTTCTCCTCCTTTTTGCTGTCCTCTTTTTTACTCTTATCCAAATTAAATTTTGCTAAAGGAATCAAGGAAAAAATTTTGACGTATTCGTCCTTCCAAATCTTTTCTTTAACTTCCTTTTTAAGGTGTGCGCCCAAAGGCCCCTCAAAGCACACATACACTTCCCCGTGGGCCCTATCATCTAACCGCACAGAATCAACCTGCTCCTTCTCCGTTTGCACCGACACGGTAACCCACTGCTGACTCGCTACAACCCCAGCCGCCGGCACTTGCCCTGACTCACCCGAGGGGACCCATGCTGCCACCGGGGAACCCGCAACACCCGTCCCTGGGGAACCCAAAACACCCGCCACAGGGGAACCAGAGACACCCACCCCCGGGGAACCGGAAACACTCTGCTCGCAACGTGCCAACAAATCCCTGACACTACCCAGAAGCTCCCTAATCTCACCGCTACCCGGACCACACGTTAGTAAACCGGACCCCTCTCCACTAACCCCTTGGGACATAAGAATCGGGGGAAACGGACATGACAAAGAAGGGTACTCACCAGACTGTGTAGGTGCTGTGTGCCCACCAGTCGCTGCTCCTGCATTCTGATGACCCGAGCCACTGAAGAGAAGAAGGCTGGGAATCCTCACGCCGGCAGCTGCAGCAGGAACGACACAGCTGGGCTTGTAGATTTGCACCTGCGTGATGCCCTACCGGAACCGAGTGCACTTCTGACCTGAGTTGCACAGCTGGGGTGGCCGGGCCGGCACCCTGCCGGCCACCGCCGTAGTTGCTGGTCGACGCCGCCTGCCACACGACATCTTGGGAAGACGATCCAGGAAGCACAAGT
Source organism: Leptodactylus fuscus (assembly GCF_031893055.1). Lineage (NCBI taxonomy): Eukaryota > Metazoa > Chordata > Amphibia > Anura > Leptodactylidae > Leptodactylus > Leptodactylus fuscus. The sequence goes on along the minus strand of NC_134270.1, from coordinate 180,013,885 downwards.
CCACCTCCCGTCGGTACTTCACAGGAGGGGACCGCAGAGGCAAGTTGTGAAGACGTCTGCAGACTGGGGTGTCATGACAACGGGGCCTGTGTCAGTGACTCTCGCCTCCGTGCAGGCCAAGAGGCCTGTTCGATCTGGAGGGGCTCTAGATGGACTCCTACGGCTCCTGGCCTGCGGTGACCTGGAATCCGGGCTCAATCTGGCCGGCGGGCAAGTCCTACGCGCCGGCCTCCCCAACGGCTCAGCAGGAGAGGGAGGGGGAGGCAGTGAAGAGGGGTGATCGGCAGTGGCGGATCCAGGGTTTGTGGGGCCCTGGGCAATTGACTTTGGCGGGGCCCTACTTACTGGGGGTCTCGCACTTCTAACCTGTACCTCCCAACCGTTGAAGACTAGAAAGAGGGAACAAAACGTGCGGCGAAATTAGGCCCCGCCCACTTTTATGTTTACTCCGCCCATTATCATTCATTTTTCATGTGATTCCACACAGTATAATCCTCCTACAGTCACCCGTAAATTATATGTCCCCCCTCTATCTCTCCCCCATTTTCATATACACCCTTCATCTACCCCTAGTTTCATGTCCCCCCCTCTATCTCTATCCCCAGTATCATGCCGTTCTCCCCCCTTCATCTGCCCCAGTGTCATGCCGTTCTCTCCCCTTCATCTGCCCCAGTGTCATGCCGTTCTCTCCCCCTTCATTTGCCCCATTGCCATGCCATTCTCCCCCCCTTCATCTGCCCCAGTGTCATGCCGTTCTCCCCCCTCCATCTGCCTCAGTGTCATGCCGTTCTCCCCCCCTTCATTTGCCCCAGTGTCATGCCGTTCTCTCGCCCTTCATTTGCCCCAGTGCCATGCCGTTCTCCCCCCCTTCATTTGCCCCAGTGTCATGCCGTTCTCCCCCTTCATTTGCCTCAGTGTCATGCCGTTCTCCCCCCCTTCATTTGCCCCAGTGTTGTGCCGTTCTCCCCCCCTTCATCTGCCCCAGTGTCATGCAGTTCTCTCCCCCTTCATTTGCCCCAGTGTCATGCCGTTCTCCCCCCCCTTCATTTGCCCCAGTGTCATGCTGTTCTCTCCCCCTTCATCTGCCCCAGTGTCATGCCGTTCTCCCCCTTCATCTGCCCCAGTGTCATGCTGTTCTCCCCCCTCTATCTGCCCCAGTGTCATGCCGTTCTCCCCCCCTCCATCTGCCCCAGTGTCATGCCGTTCTCCCCCCTCCATCTGCCCCAGTGTCATGCCGTTCTCCCCCTTCATCTGCCCCAGTGTCATGCTGTTCTCCCCCCCTCTATCTGCCCCAGTGTCATGCCGTTCTCCCTCCGTTCATCTGCCCCAGTGTCATGCTGTTCTCCCCCCCTCTATCTGCCCCAGTGTCATGCCGTTCTCCCTCCATTCATCTGCCCCAGTGTCATGCCGTTCTCCCTCCGTTCATCTGCCCCAGTGTCATGCCGTTCTCCCCCCCTCCATCTGCCCAGTGTCATGTCATTCTCCCCCCTTCATCTGCCCCAGTGCCATGCTGTTCTCCCTCCCTTCATCTGCCCCAGTGTCATGCTGTTCTCCCCCCTCTATCTGCCCCAGTGTCATGCTGTTCTCCCCCCCTCTATCTGCCCCAGTGTCATGCTGTTCTCCCCCCTTCATCTGCCCCAGTGTCATGCTGTTCTCCCCCCCTCTATCTGCCCCAGTGTCATGCCGTTCTCCCTCCGTTCATCTGCCCCAGTGTCATGCTGTTCTCCCCCCCTCTATCTGCCCCAGTGTCATGCCGTTCTCCCCCCTCCATCTGCCCCAGTGTCATGCCGTTCTCCCCCCTTCATCTGCCCCAGTGTCATGCCGTTCTCCCTCCATTCGTCTGCCCCAGTGTCATGCCGTTCTCCCTCCGTTCATCTGCCCCAGTGTCATGCCGTTCTCCCCCCCTCCATCTGCCCAGTGTCATGTCGTTCTCCCCCCTTCATCTGCCCCAGTGCCATGCTGTTCTCCCCCCCTTCATCTGCCCCAGTGTCATGCTGTTCTCCCCCCCTCTATCTGCCCCAGTGTCATGCCGTTCTCCCTCCGTTCATCTGCCCCAGCATCATACTGTTCTCTCCCCCTCTATCTGCCCCAGTGTCATGCTGTTCTCCCCCCTTCATCTGCCCCAGCATCATACTGTTCTCTCCCCCTCTATCTGCCCCAGTGTCATGCTGTTCTCACACACACACACACACACACACTCACCTTTCCTCGTTCCCTCATTCCCAGCTCTCTCCCTCATATACATATTGTAGCCGCGATGTGACGTCATCACATCGCGGCTACAAATGCCGGAGCTCACAGCCTTAAAGAGGGAGCTGAGCTGTGACAGCTCCTGCTTTAAACGCCTATGTATTCAGCTCATCGGCGTCCATAGGACCCGACCAGGACCATTTTGTTAGGTCCGGGCCGCGTCGCGCCGCGTCTCGCCCGGCCCTGGATCCGCCCCTGGTGATCGGCCACAGGCCGCAGTATGCCGGCAACTTGCTCCTGAAGCCAGGCCTCACCTCTGACATCGGCAGCAGCGCTGAGCTGCTCCAAGATGCGGGCTATGGAGGCCATGGCTGTAGCTGCAGAGTTCCAGGCAGGAGCTGATGGAGGTGGGAGCAGACAACCTGTCTTCTTGCTGCGCGGCCCACGAGTGCGTGCGTCCCGGGCCGAGCGGCCTAATCAAAACTGGCTTCTCTAAGCCCCGCCCCCCGCTGGCTTCGCGCCGTACACTGCCATTGGTCCCCCTACTGCCCGCCCCCGTCATGTTCCCTCCGCAGGACGAGCCTGCTACGCTCGTTCTTTATACTGAGGGCCTTGCTCAATAATGGGTCACCCTATCATAACAGCTTCAGCATCAGCTCAGAATCATTAATGCAATATTTTACAATGGGGGATGTTGCACATTCAGGAAATAACCAAGTCACTTCTAATGGCTTATACAGACAATACATTGTCCTCCGGGACCTGATGTATAAGAATTCCTGCATTCATCATTATACTCAATGGCAACCAATGAAGACAAAAGTTTTCAGGCACCATGTCTCATTTGCAGAGCCCCTAGAGTACCAAAACAATGGAAACCCCCAAAAAGTGACCCCACTTAGGAAACTGCACCCTTCATAGAATTTATCAGGGGGTGTAATAAGCAGTAGTATCCCAAGCGGGATTACACAGCAGATAGTGAAAAGTGAATACAAAGCTGTGCGGGGTACATTGGGTACACAAATTCCCTACTATGTCCCCAAGAGCTCCTGATTGGGAAGTACAAAAATTTATAAAGTCCTGCTTCAACGGAGGAACAGATATCCGATTCTGTGGTAGTTATAAAAAATACCTTTTATTCAGGATTTAAAAAGTTACATCGTAACTGCAGAAGTCAGCTGAATCATGACAAAGCTACGCATTTCGGGAACAGAAAAAAATCCCTCCCTCATAGCATGATCAACCAGGTACTGGGGGACACCAGGCAGCCTGGGATCACTGGCCAGACCCCGGGCTGCAGACTGCAGATACGGTCACCCCCCGATCTCACCATGGGGGGTGCCGGGGGGAGTTAGCATCTTGGAACTTGGAACTCCTAGAATGCCGAGGTCATGTTTGATCGCAGCATCCAAGGGGTTAAAATGTCTGGTCAGAGCTCAGTTCTGACCGGACCTTATGGAGGCAGGTGTTAGCTGTCGGTAACAGCTAACACCCACTCCTGATCATCGCCAATGGGTCTCTGAAGGGCTGACCATATTGTTACAATTAGCCGGTCAAATTCTCATTAAACTAATTCAACACAACATCACAAGGTGCTGCTAAAGGTCTGAAAGTAACAAAGTAACGACTAAACCACTAGGTGGCTGCAAATAGACACATACAGGAAATCACTTTGTTATACAATATAACATGACTGTGTAGTTCTAACAAAGTTATTATCTCAAGGCAAACATACTGTGACAGTCTGGAGACGCCGTGGAGAGCGATCTGCTGCCTGCAACATCCTTCAGCATGAGCGGTTTAGCAGTGGGTCAGTAATGGTGTGGGGCCGCACAGCCCTCCATGAGCTCGCCAGAGGTAGCCTGACTGCCATTAGGTACCGAGATGAGATCCTCAGACCCCTTGTGAGACCATATGCATGTTCAGTTGGCCCTGGGTTCCTCCTAATGCAGGACAATGCCAGACCTCATGTGGCCGCAGTGTGTCAGCAGATCCTACAAGATGAAGGCATTGAAGCTATGGACTGGCCCGCCCATTCCCCAGACCTAAATCCGATTGATCACATCTGGGACATCATATCTCGCTCCATCCACCAACGTTACATTGCACCACAGACTGTCCAGGAGTTGGCAGATGCTTTAGTCCCGGTCTGGGAGGAGATTAGAGATGAGCGAACACTAAAATGTCCGAGGTTCGAAATCCAATTCGAACAGCTGCACACTGTTCGACTGTTTGAATGGATTTCGAACCCCATTATAGTCTATGGGGGAAAATGCTCGTTTCAGGGGTACGCAAAATTCGATACAATTATACTTACCAAGTCCACAAGTGATGGTCGGGCTGGATCCTCGGAGACGTCTTCTCTCCAGCGCAGAGTCCCCGCGTCTTCTTCCGCCTGATATTCACTCTGCTTAGGCATCCGGGCCTAGGCCCGGATGCCTAGGCAGAGTGAATTCCAGGCAGAAGAAGACGCCGCGGGGACACCGCATGGAGAAGACTTCAGAAAGGTAAGAGAAGAACCAGCGTTGATTGGCAGAATGTATAGCATTCTGCCAATCAACGCTGGTTCTGCATCGAACCTTAAACTTCGAACAGCTAGTAGTGTTTGATCGAGTAGTGTGAGAACGAATACCGTAGTATTCGATCGAACACCTACTCGATCGAACACTACTCGCTCATCTCTAGAGGAGATCCCTCAGGAGACCATCCACAACCTCATCAGGGGCATGCCCAGGCGTTGTAGGGAGGTCATACAGGCATGTGGAGGCCACACACACTACTCAGCCTCATCAGGAGCATGCCCAGGTGTTGTAGGGAGGTCATACAGGCACGTGGAGGCCACACACACTACTCAGCCTCATCAGGAGCATGCCCAGGTGTTGTAGGGAGGTCATACAGGCACGTAGAGGCCACACACACTACTCAGCCTCATCAGAAGCATGCCCAGGTGTTGCAGGGAGGTCATACAGGCACGTAGAGGCCACACACACTACTCAGCCTCATCAGGAGCATGCCCAGGTGTTGTAGGGAGGTCATACAGGCACGTGGAGGTCACACACACCACTCAGCCTCATCAGGAGCATGCCCAGGCGTTGTAGGGAGGTCATACAGGCACGTGGTGGCCACACACACTACTCAGCCTCATCAGGAGCATGCCCAGGTGTTGTAGGGAGGTCATACAGGCCCGGGGAGGTCACACACACTACTCAGCCTCATCAGGAGCATGTCCAGGTGTTGTAGGGAGGTCATACAGGCACGTGGAGGCCACACACACTACTCAGCCTCATCAGGAGCATGCCCAGGCGTTGTAGGGAGGTCATACAGGCACGTAGAGGCCACACACACTACTCAGCCTCATCAGGAGCCTGCCCAGGTGTTGTAGGGAGGTCATACAGGCACGTGGAGGTCACACACACCACTCAGCCTCATCAGGAGCATGCCCAGGCGTTGTAGGGAGGTCATACAGGCACGTGGAGGCCACACACACTACTCAGCCTCATCAGGAGCATGCCCAGGCATTGTAGGGAGGTCATACAGGCACGTGGAGGCCACACACACTACTCAGCCTCATCAGGAGCATGCCCAGGCATTGTAGGGAGGTCATACAGGCACGTGGAGGCCACACACACTACTCAGCCTCATCAGGAGCATGCCCAGGTGTTGTAGGGAGGTCATACAGGCCCGGGGAGGTCACAAACACTACTCAGTCTCATCAGGAGCATGCCCAGGTGTTGTAGGGAGGTCATACAGGCACGTGGAGGCCACACACACCACTCAGCCTCATACTGAAAGGTTTTAAGGACATTACATCACAGTTGGATCAGCCTGTAGTGAGTTTTTCCACTTTAATTTTGGGAGTGACTCCAAATCCATTGATGATTTTTGTGTGATTTTGTTGTCATCACATTCAACTTTGTACAGAACAAACAATGAGAAGATTTCATGCATTCAGATCTAGGAGGTGTTATTGGAGGGGGCGCTTTATTTTTTGAGCAGTGTACAACATACATGATACAATCCCGATAGGTTGTTGGTTATCTCTCCCCTCCCCATTCTCCTCCCTGTCTGCCATGTTGTAAGATATCAGGAGTTCTCATGTTCTGATATTAAAATAGAATAAACATCTCAAAAGCAGAAATGACTGCAGACGACATTATTGCCACAGGGGATCTTTCCACAAACTTGAAGACAAAATATATTTCTGTATCTCAGAGATTGTAAAGATATAGGAGATTCCTATGACACCACAAACATGGAAAAAATTACTTTCCACAAAATGAATCAGACATGGATCCTGGAGGATTGTGATACACCGGCTGATACCTCGGCATAGATCTGTCACCATCATGTTCCATTACGGCCGATGCTGCCACTTGTAACCAGCCGGATGTCACCTCCAGCCGGACGTCACCTACTGCGACACCATCCATGACAATATTCCATACTGTACTGTCACTACAAAAAACCCATCCGGAAAAACCACAGTAACCTGCCGACACCCGCAGACCCCATCGGCTATAACCAATGAAGTTCTATCATTTGTAACTTTTTGTTTTAATGGATCAGAAAATTCTGAGAATTTCTCAGAAAGTTCCAAACTTATCACACTGTTAGGTTTTCTCTCTCCCTAGGTTTACATTCAGACAACTGAAGTGATATTTCATCGTCGATTGTATGGAGGGATCGGAGAAAATGGCCAAAAATTTTGACTGTCAAAATATCAGTGGTTTATCGGAGCGGCTTCGGAGCAACTCTGTGATCATTCTTGACTGGCCGAGTCAGAGCCCTGACCCCAACCCAATGGAGCATCTCTGGAGAGACCTGAAAATGGCTCCACCAACGTTCACCATCCAACCTGACGGAGCTGGAGAGGATCTGCAAGGAAGAATGGCAGAGGATCCCCAAATCCAGATGGGAAAAACTTGTTGCATCATTCCCAAGAAGACTCCTGGCCATACGAGCTCAAAAGGGGGCAAATACTCAACACTGAGCAAAGGCTCGGAACACTTATGGCCAAGGGAGATTTCAAGTTTTTCTTTTTTAATAAATTTGCATGCCATGTAGCAACCCGGCCATATGTAGTCTTGATGGCCTTCAACACACAGTAAGATGTGAATCTGTAAGAACATGGCATCAGTTGTGTCAGTATCGGCCCCAAGCTCATGGATGGATATGGAACATCTGAAGGATTTGGCCACCCTGGGCAATGTCTGTCTCTTCTACAGAAGCCAATAACAAGATGGCGGTGACTGCTTTGTAGCCAGAGGTCTAACATGGAGTTCAAAGAAGATCTTACTTGGCACTAGATCTGTAAAAACATCAGCTAAGTGAGTGCGGGAGCTTAGACGGTGCATTTGTCTAAGGTGTGCGGCGTCTTCAAGGTGACTTGAGATGCTTGACGTAAAACTTAGGGACTTCAGAAGAAACCGTTATTTGTTCCTTGGACTCCATAACTGACAATGCGACCCAGTGCACGTCTTGTGTCACCACTTTATGCTGACACTTCTACTTTACCTAACAGACCCCCTCACTTCAAGACCTTCCTTGAATAAGGATTTTGGGAGCTTGATAATACTAATATTAATTACTCTAAGACAGAGGCACTGACTATCACTCGGGGGTGACTTCCTCCTCCATCTTTTCTTACCTTGCCAAAGCAATATCCAGTACGTAGACCGAGAAGAGCTAGACTCCTCAACTGAATGAAATACTATCAGGAAGCCATCCTGAGTTATGGATCAGTCCGATTCTTCTAGGTCAAGATATAGCTGGCACTGTCCCCGATACTATAGACGTCACTTTTCTCACCACTCCTATTCCCCAAAGATGGCTCAGTTTCTCCAAGAACCCATTCCTCTCCGTCCCACGCCATTCATTAAATCCTTATTTTCCTGTGGCCTCTTGGAGTTGGAAAATAATACATGTGAGATTCTCTGCCCTAAGTTTTGGTCCTAATCTCTAAAATAATGTTTGACAACCATCTGTCTCCGAATATCTTTATGATCGGTCTCAATGTGCGCCATGACTGCAGGGTCTTCACCAATGTTCTGAAAGGCTATCACGAAATACTAAACCTGGTCAGCCTGATGGAAATGCCCTGTGTGGTGTCCCAAGATTGCCCAATGTGTTACCCTGATAAATGAGCCCCCTGTCTGGCCTCTTCTGCCTCCATTCCTATTCTTACTAGAGTAGATGTTCCCCTGGTTGCTCAGAGAAGTGTCATGGCCCAGCTTCTCTACCCAGAATCCATATTGTGCTACCCTTGAGTTGATGTTTCGCCACCCGCCTGAACGTCCCTAATCTATCCCCACATCCAACTGCCCCATGTACAAGTAAATTCCTCTCTATGTTATACACAGGGTTGCAAGTTGCTCATTTACTGTAGGTCCAGATTCTGGGCTTCTAGAGGGACAATTTTCATAAACCCCACACAATAGTATTCCTACTCAAATGGTTGATGAAGATGAGCACCCATGATGCAGAATGTGCACCACGTCGCATTGTCAACTATGAGTCCAATGAACAAATAACGGTTTCTTCTGAAGTCCCTGGCTTTACGCCAATGATCTCAAGACACATTGAAGACGCCGCACACCTTAGACAAATGCACCTTCTAAGCTCCCGCACTCACTGAGCTGATGTTTATATAGATCTAGTGCCAAATAAGATCTTCTTTGAACTCCATGTTAGTCCTCTGGCTACAAAGCAGTAAACACCATCTTGTTATTGGCTTCTGTAGAAGAGACAGACATTGCCCAGGGCGGCCGAATCCTTCAGATGTTCCATCTCCATGCATGAGCTTGGGGCTGATACTGACACAACTGACGCCATGTTCTTACAGACTCACATCTTAGTGTATGTGTTGAAGGCCATCAAGACTACATATGGCCGGGTTGCAAGGCTGTAGTGAGCCATAAAGCACATGGACAATCTGGGCACGTACAGGTAAAGTACATTGTCTCTATGTGCTACACATCTTCTTGCCTTGGATTCATGCAAACCATGTGTGGTTTCGGTGTGCAGCACCTTTCCCTGCCATGACCGCCACATGAAAACCCTGCCATGAATTTAGGAGAAGATAGCATAATCTGAAGAATTCCACAAAAAAACAGGGGGTGCACTCCTTGCAAACTAAAGACTGGAACTAACTGGTACAAGTACATCAAATTATATTGGATTATGCGTTGTTCAAAAGATGCAACCCCTTGATCAGATCTATTCCAGTTCAAGTGAAGGGCGTACAAGTATATAATATTGTCTATATGGATCTTCTATTAGTCTGGTGGTGCTGCTGCTTCCTTTACTTCCATAAAGGGATAATTTTTGGTACTTGTTTTCTTCCAGGGAATTCTAAAATTTTGTAATTTCTGACTGTCCAAATATCACATAGTATCAGCTTATCTGAAGTGTCCAAACAGTCAGGCTTTAATAATCATCTTGAAGACCAAAGTGGAGATGATGGCCATGAATTTAGAGAAATCTTTAGTGTGTGCTTGTTTTATCCATTGGATTCATCTTCTAAATCTTCAACAATCTCTATTTCAGAGATTATATCTCAGTACAGTAAGACGTACAGACAATCTTAGAGGCTTCTCACCATTGTCCAAGTCTTGTTGACGTTCAGTTATTACACGTATGCCAGGTAGATGTTTGTTTTGCTATGAAGTCCTGCCAAAAGTAGCAACAAGACGTCATTGTGATACATTGTGCCGTGATGCTACCGATATAAAAGTCTCTCCTCCGACCCAAGCTCAGATAACTCCACCAGCATTGAAGACGTCTCTGCCTATCTGTCTATGACTTGAGCTTCAGGTTCTTCAACCATGAAGTACTTTTTGATCTTCTTCGTCATTGCCATGGGAGAGATCACTGTAGGTAAGAGACAAATATTATATTTCACTTTTCAGTTAGTTTGGATAGGTGGTTATTTATCAAATGTTGGGTTCTTCAGTTCCCTCCTTGTGCTCTGTGTATTACTGTAGTAGTAGTATTAGTATAGTAGTAGTATAGTAGTAGTAGTATAGTAGTAGTATAGTAGTATTAGTATAGTAGTAGTATAGTAGTATTAGTATAGTAGTAGTATAGTAGTATTAGTATAGTATTAGTATAGTAGTATTAGTATAGTAGTAGTATAGTAGTATTAGTATAGTATTAGTATAGTAGTATTAGTATAGTAGTAGTATAGTAGTATTAGTATAGTAGTAGTATAGTAGTATTAGTATAGTAGTAGTATAGTAGTATTAGTATAGTATTAGTATAGTAGTATTAGTATAGTAGTAGTATAGTAGTATTAGTATAGTAGTAGTATAGTAGTAGTATAGTAGTATTAGTATAGTAGTAGTAGTATAGTAGTAGTATAGTAGTATTAGTATAGTATTAGTATAGTAGTATTAGTATAGTAGTAGTATAGTAGTATTAGTATAGTAGTAGTATAGTAGTATTAGTATAGTAGTAGTATAGTAGTAGTAGTATAGTAGTAGTATAGTAGTATTAGTATAGTAGTAGTATAGTAGTATTAGTATAGTAGTAGTATAGTAGTATTAGTATAGTATTAGTATAGTAGTATTGGTATAGTAGTAGTATAATACACTGCTCGAAAAATAAAGGGAACACTTAAGATACATGTAACTCCAAGCAACACTGACTGGCAATCCCTTTCACCTGCTGTTGTGCAAATGGAATAGGCAACTGATGGAAATTATTGGCAATTATGGAGACACTCAATAAAGGAGGGTTCTGCAGGTGGGGACCACAGACCACATCTCAGTACCAATGCTTTCTGGCTGATGTTTTGGTTACTTTTGAATGTTGGTTGTGCTTTGACACTCGTGGTAGCATGAGACGGACTGTACAACCCACACAAGTGGCTCAGGTAGTGCAGCTCAGCCAGGATGGCACATGAATGCGAGCGGTGGGAAGAAGGTTTGCTGTGTCTGTCAGCGCAGTGTCCAGAGGCTGGAGGCGCTACCAGGAGACAGGCCAGTACACCAGGAGACATGGAGGGAAACAACCCTGCAGCAGGACCGCTACCTCCTCCAAGGAGGAACAGGAGGAGCACTGCCAGAGCCCTGCAAAATGACCTCCAGCAGGCCACAAATGTGTATGTGTCTGCACAAATGGTTAGAAACTGACTCCATGAGGATGGTATAAAGGTCCGACGTCCACAGATGGGGGTTGTGCTCACAGCCCAACACCGAGCCGGGCGCTTGGCATTTGCCACAGAACACCAGGATTGGCAACTTTTCCACTGGTGCCCTTCACGCACTACTCAGCCTCATACTGACATGTTTTATGGACATTACATCAAAGTTGGATCAGCCTGTAGTATGTTTTTCAACTTTAATTTTGGGGGGACTTCAAATCCCGGCCTCCATTGCCTAATAAATTTGATTTCCATTGATGATTTTTGTGTGATTTTGTTGTCATCACATTCAACTGTGTACAGAACAAAGTATTCAATGAGAAGATTTCATTCATTCAGATCTAAGAGGTGTTATTGGAGGGGCCCTTTATTTTTTGGGGCAGTGTAGTAGTAGTATTAATAGTAGTAGTAGTAGTAGTAGTAGTAGTAGTAGTAGTAGTAGTAGTAGAAGGAGGAGGAGTAATATAGTGGTAGGAGTAGTAGTAGTAGTTTTAGTAGTAGTATAGTAATAGTATAGTAGTAGTAATAGTAGTAGTAGTAGTACAGTAATAGTATAGTAGCAGTAGTAGTAGTAGTAGTAGTAATAGTAGTAGTAGTACAGTAATAGTATAGTAGCAGTAGTAGTAGTAGTAGTAGTAATAGTAGTAGTAGTACAGTAATAGTATAGTAGCAGTAGTAGTAGTAGTAGTAGTAGTAGTAATAGTAGTAGTAGTACAGTAATAGTATAGTAGCAGTAGTAGTAGTAATAATAGTAGAAATAGTACAGTAATAGTATAGTAGCAGCAGTAGTAGTAGGAGTAGGAGTAATATAGTGGTAAGAGTAGTAGTAGTAGTAGTACAGTAATAGTATAGTAGTAGTAGTAGTAGTAGTAGTAGTACAGTAATAGTATAGTAGTAGTAGTAGTAGTAGTAGTACAGTAATAGTATAGTAGCAGTAGTAGTAGTAGTAGTAGTAGTAGTACAGTAATAGTATAGTAGTAGTAGTAGTAGTAGTAGTAGTACAGTAATAGTATAGTAGCAGTAGTAGTAGTAGTAGTAGTAGTAATAGTAGTAGTAGTACAGTAATAGTATAGTAGTAGTAGTAGTAATAGTACAGTAATAGTATAGTAGCAGCAGTAGTAGTAGGAGTAATATAGTGGTAGGAGTAGTAGTAGTAGTACAGTAATAGTATAAATAGTATAGTAGTAGTAGTAGTAGTACAGTAATAGTATAGTAGCAGTAGTAGTAGTAGTAGTAATAATAGTAGTAGTAGTACAGTAATAGTATAGTAGCAGTAGTAGTAGTAGTAATAGTAGTAGTAGTACAGTAATAGTATAGTAGCAGTAGTAGTAGTAATAATAGTAGAAATAGTACAGTAATAGTATAGTAGCAGCAGTAGTAGTAGGAGTAGGAGTAATATAGTGGTAAGAGTAGTAGTAGTAGTACAGTAATAGTATAGTAGTAGTAGTAGTAGTAGTAGTAGTAGTAGTAGTACAGTAATAGTATAGTAGTAGTAGTAGTAGTAGTAGTAGTACAGTAATAGTATAGTAGCAGTAGTAGTAGTAGTAGTAGTAGTAGTACAGTAATAGTATAGTAGCAGTAGTAGTAGTAGTAGTAATAATAGTAGTAGTAGTACAGTAATAGTATAGTAGTAGTAGTAGTAATAGTACAGTAATAGTATAGTAGCAGCAGTAGTAGTAGGAGTAATATAGTGGTAGGAGTAGTAGTAGTAGTACAGTAATAGTATAAATAGTATTGTAGTAGTAGTAGTAGTACAGTAATAGTATAGTAGCAGTAGTAGTAGTAGTAGTAATAATAGTAGTAGTAGTACAGTAATAGTATAGTAGCAGTAGTAGTAGTAATAGTAATAGTACAGTAATAGTATAGTAGCAGCAGTAGTAGTAGTAGTAGTAATAGTACAGTAATAGTATAGTAGCAGCAGTAGTAGTAGGAGTAATAATAGTAGTAGTACAGTAATAGTATAGTAGCAGTAGTAGTAGTAGTAGTAGTAATAGTACAGTAATAGTATAGTAGCAGCAGTAGTAGTAGGAGTAATATAGTGGTAGGAGTAGTAGTAGTAGTAGTACAGTAATAGTATAGTAGTAGTAGTAGTAGTAGTAGTAGTACAGTAATAGTATAGTAGCAGTAGTAGTAGTAGTAATAATAGTAGTAGTACAGTAATAGTATAGTAGCAGTAGTAGTAGTAGTAATAGTACAGTAATAGTATAGTAGCAGCAGTAGTAGTAGGAGTAATATAGTGGTAGGAGTAGTAGTAGTAGTACAGTAATAGTATAGTAGTAGTAGTAGAAGCAGTTTTAGTAGCAGTATAGTGGCAGTAGTATTAGTATAGTAATATTATAGTAGTAGTAGGAGTAGTACAGTAATAGTATAGTAGTAGGAGTAGTATAGTGGTACTAGTAGTACAGTAATAGTATAGTAATATTATAGTAGTAGTAGGAGTAGTATAGTGGTAGGAGTAGTAGTACAGTAATAGTATAGTAGTAGTAGTAGTATAGTAGTCAGATGAGAACTTCATATTTTTGCTTATGGCTAATACAAACTAACACATGATTTTGGTCTGTGTCAAACCATCACTATACAAAGTTATGGCTACATGTTTGGCCACCTCATGCCTTGTAGAAAATCAGGTTCCCAAGTCCTCAGAGACTGCCATGTTGCCTGTAGAGAGGTTCAGTTCACAGGATCACATCACTAATGGTCACTTATGATAGTGGGCTCTTACGTTAGGGCCCCTCCGTAGATTCTTGATTCATCTTCTTATCCATTACCACTAACGTTCTTCTCCTCATTATAGGACTTGAAGGACTAGATGATGAATGATGAACATGAACCCTATGGTGATGGGTTCCTTATGTATTTGTCTATATATTAATGATATTTAATTTTAGATGGCGCCATGAAGTGTCATCAATGTAAGGCTGTCGGTAAAGTAGACTGCACAGGAGAATGTGTCGAGTGTCCACATGAAGACGACTTTTGCTATCAGGGTATCGAATACAACATACTTGGTAAGTTGGATATAAAGACGTCCTAACTATACCGATAACTTAAAGGGGTTTTCCAGCCCGAAAAGGCAGTTTCCATACTGATGACTTACCCACAGGGGAGACATTTAGCTTATTGATCAGATTTTATTAACCCTTTCTTAGCAGGATGGCACAATAAAACTCACATTCATCATCACTTCCCCAAAATCCCCGCACTGTAATTTTTGTGTATTATTTCCTATCTCTCTAATCTCTCCCCATAATACGGACCCCACTATCAGTGATGCCGTCTATCTGATCCTTAATGTCAAGGGATTCATCTTTTCTGCTTGCACATGCTGGCCTCCATTTTTGCCAGGTACTGTAAATCACAAAAAGTAGGGTGAACTGGTTTGCTCTTTTTTAGCCACCGCCTCCCACAGGGTCGGCAGACTCGTCCTCTGCTACTATGGAATATATTACTGACCCCGTATGTGCACGCCTTACAAACAGAATACAATTGAAAACATTGTAACAACGCGGTCAGACTCCGTAACATTCCTGTGTTCTGTCTTCTTCCAGATGGACATTGGATCCCTACGGTCAGCAGGGGCTGTCATAATTTAACCTTGTTGTGCAATGGCCCTATCTATGTGTCTACAACACGTTTCCAGCTCATAAGTAACTTCCAATGCTGTTCTTCAGATGACTGTAATTCAGAGAAAATGACACGTAAGTAACATATCTATATTATGGGCACAGTATGTCATTAAATTTCCATGAATATTTTACATGTATGTTCTTTATGTTTAGGCATATTGTATCCATGACTAGGACTTGGGGGACCAATGTTTGTATATATTCTGTATACCAGCCACAGTGAACAACGTGTAAACAGGGGCCCCACTATGACTTTTTTCCCCAAGTGTTGAACTGTCCCAGTAGAGAATCCTGTGAGGGACCCAATAATGTCCATTACAATGCTATAGAGCATCAGAGGAGAAACTGTCATGGCCATTCTAAAGAGCAGGATGGCTGTATATGACATAGTCAGAGCTCCCCCTACCAATCATGTCTACCCCGCACTGCTGTACCATTATGCAGAGGCAGCATGAGGGAGAGGAGGTCCAGATAGAGGAAGCTCCATAGGAGAGCAGTGCAGGAAGAGAATGCAAAGGTCTCCTGTACCCTGTCTTCTCCTGCAGCTGCTGATATTCCCTGTCCTCTGCTCCTTCATGCTTAGCTGTTCACTCTTTTCTTCTATTCTCTAATTTCCATTTTATGTCCTTTGTCCCCATCTGCGCTATTCTGCAGCTGCCCTCTCCTATCATATGCTCCGTAGCTGCCCTCTTCTGTCCTCTGCCCTCTGCTACAGCTGCCCTCTCTTATCCTATTCTCCCCAGCTGTCATGTTCTGTCCTCTGCTGCAGCTGCCCTCTCCTATCATCTACTTCCCAGTTATTCTCTTCTGGCCTCTGCTTCAGCTGCCATCTTCTGTCCTCTGGCCTATGCTGAACATGCATTCTCCTATCCTCTGCTGCAGCTGCCCTCTCCTATCATCTAATTCCCAGTTATTCTCTTCTGTCCTCTGCTTCAGCTGCCATCTTCTGTCCTCTGGCCTATGCTGAACATGCATTCTCCTATCCTCTGCTGCAGTTGCCCTCTCCTATCTTCTGTTTCCCAGTTATTCTCTTCTGCCCTCTTCTATCATAAGCTCCCTAGCTGCCCTCTTCTGTCCTCTGCTGCAGTTGCCCTCATGTTCTCTGCTTCCCAGATATTCTCTTCTGTCCTCTTCCCTCTTCTGCAGCTGCCCTCTCCTATTCTTTGCTCCCCAGCTGCTATCTTCTGTCCTCTACCCTCTGCTGTAGCTGCCCTCATGTCCTCTGCTTCTCAGTTATTCTTTTCTGTCCTCTGCCCTCTTCTGCAGTTGCCCTCTCCTATCCTTTGTTCCCCAGCTGCCATGTTCTGTCCTCTTCTAAAGCTGCATTCTCCTATCCTCTGCTTCCCAGTTATTCTCTTCTGTCCTCTGCTTTCTGCTACCCAGTTGCCCTCTCCTATCCTGTGCTCCTCAGCTGCCAAGTTCTGTCCTCTGCTGCAGCTGCCCTCTCCTATCTTCTGCCTCCCAGTTATTCTCTTCTGTCCTCTGCTGCAGCTGCTCTTTCCCATCCTCTTCTCATTTTCCCCACCCCAGCTGTTGATTCCCTCCACTACTATCCAAGTGACAGCTACAACAACATCTTTAGGAAAGGTAAGCAAAACTGTCTATACATCCGTATAGACTATGTATACAGAGTATGCAGTGTGTGTATATGTATGTAACGTGTATACAAGTGGAATGTATATGTATGTATGAATAGGGGTGGATTGGGAACTTAAAATAGCCCTCAAAAAAAAAAAAATCTAAATGTAGCCCCATGTAATAGATGGGTTAAGTTGGCAGATGACTCTTTGGGTAAAATGACTTCAACAATAAAATGGAATCCTTATGTAGGGCCTCATACATGTGGCCATAGTCGTGCCCATATGCTATATGTTGTGTTAACAGCACATAGACCCATTCATTTCTATGACCCCATGCACACAACCGTGTTTTTTATGGATCCGTGTAGGGGTCGAGAGCAGAGCAAGGTCCTGTTTCTGTCTGTTTTGTGGTTGAGCTGCCTTCATTCAGATGTATTCTTCTTAGAGAACATTGTATATATGCATTTTAACACCTCGCATGGATTGTATCATAGACTGCTATACCACTGTATTGAAGTCTATGGGAAAATCACTCTGTAACTATTGAGGCCAGCCGCAGACACACCTCAATAGTCTATAATTGTCATTATTGTTAGTTTTGTACATATTTTATTGCTACGTTTGGCTTTCCAATGATGTACAATGTTCCCTCTAATCTAGTGCCACCTCTAAATTTGACAAAAAATGGACTTTCCTGCAAATCATGTTTTGTTGAGGGTAGCTACGAATGTGACAAGTATGAGCCCCTTCCTTGTGTCGGTGACCAGGAGGACTGCTTTCAGTTCCATGGAGTGGGAGGTCGCCCAGGTAATGTCTTATCTTTAGAGGATTGTCTTACCAAATGTCATGGTTGTAGTGAGATGGGATTTGTTATAATCTGCACCTGCCTAAAACATTTGCACATCACTGTGGGTTAGTCATTCTAGGAACCATATTGGGGGTCCAATGAAGAGTGTTGATAAAAGAAGCAGATACCTGAATTTCATTGTTTGTTTTTTCTTCCATTTGCTTGTATTTAGGTCAAGGCTTTAAAAAATATGCATTCGCCGGCTGCACCAAAAAAGGAGCCTGTGAAACTGGATTTAGGTCACTATTGAGGACCGAGGCAGGGTATCCCAGTGAACTGACCTTCCCCTGCAAAAACAGAATGGAAAACACAAATCTCTGTTAAAATTAAAAACTTCTGACACAAAACCAATAAAATAAATGTGTTAGAATAATGTGTCTGTAATAAAAGTCTAATAACCGCATAGAAATACCTCGGGTGTCGTCTGTATCTGATCATTTATTATATACTAATATGGAGTCATTGAATTCATCAGAGCAGCTATGGGAGTACCGAGCTTGTAGTCCTATATACCTATATACTGTATGTACTGGTGCATAAGCCATTGTCACAAAGGAAAACGGTAGTGTATATAGGACAGTAATGTATATAGGAGGACAGTGGTGTATATAGGACAATAGTGTATAAGATAAGATAATTCTTTCATAGTCCCACAATGGGGACATTTCAGTGATACAGTTTCATAGATGGTACAGTAGTATATAACAAGAGAGAAACACATACAAGCTCATGGCAGATAGAGAAATCCTAGAAATCATAGCAACTAAAAAGAAAGAAACACAGACACACTGCAGGATCATTTAGTTCTCTGTGTGAAGTGATGTTAATAATACAGCCGACTGTGGTTGGAGGACACGAGGGGGGGGGGTCACAGCATGTAGATATAACAGGCAGAAACAGGCAGAGGTGGGGACATAGGCAGCTATCATGATAACATGTGGCAGTTCCTTTGGTAGGTGGTGAGATCTCCTGCTCACAGCTGATAGTTTGGTATCTTGTATCAGCACTAGTGTCCATTAACCACAAAAAATGCCCCAAATGTCCTTCATCACAGCCTTCCTCCTCCTCCTCCTTTCTTCTTACCACTGTGTTCTACTGCCCAAGAAGTCTGAAGCCATCCAGGTATACAGGGTGCTGCTCTCTTGCCAAGCTTCCATAAACACATGGGGTAGGTGGGTGATGGTTCCCAGGCTGTAGCAGAGTCCCACGTGTCCACAGTAATAGAGAGAAATACCAGTCAGCTGTAGCATCTTCACACATCAGCAATAGACACTAGAGATGAGCGAACAGTAAAAGATTTGATGTTCATTATTTGTTACGAATAGCATCTCAATATTGGACTATTCAAACGAATATGGAACCCCATTATAGTCTATGGGAGAAAATGCTTCGTTTCAGGGGATCCCACCATACGACTCAGGAGGGTCACCAAGTCCACTATGACACCCCAGGAAATGATGCCCCCCTGATCTGTCATTGTGTGTGTGTGATGTGGTGAGACCTTCCAAAATTCACTTTTCTGGCCCTTAACATGAGCCCGTACAAATGAAGTTCCAGGCCCTTAAGCTGAGCTCCAGCAGAGATTGAGGCCCTTCAGGTGACTTCAGCCTCTACCTGCAGAGATTTAGGCCCTGTAACTTAGTTCAGCCTTCACCGGCAGAGATTTGTTGGTTCTTTGGGTGAGATGAGCCTTTAAAAAGCAGTGTTTTATTTTTTGGCCCTTGGGGTGAGCCCTAAAAAATTGAGTTTCAATCCCCTGGGAATCCCCTGGGATTTTAAAAAATTTTTTTATCACATTCAGGAGTAGGGGCTGGGGTTATAGGAGGAGGATGAGGAGGAAGATTAAATTGGGTGCTGGCAGCCCCTCTCCAGTACCTGGACTATGGAGTGGATACCCATCTCGGTATCCACATCCTCGCCCACGTCCCCTGCTGTTACGCTGCTGTATGATTTGAAGATTGATTTTGTATTTAGCTCTGAACAGATCTGTTATTTCCGGCCTAACCAAAGCTAATATCAGTGTATCGCCCTGAGACCAAGCTCTCCCTATCACTCCAAAACAAAAATAAGACGAAGATGGCCGACACTATTCTTATGAATCGGAGGTCACATGTTTTCGGCAGCCAATGTGTTTTTTCAATTTTTTTCACTGCCTCCGTTGTCGTAGTTCCTGTCCCACCTCCCCTGCACAGTTATTGGTGCAAAAAACGCGCCAGGGAAGGTGGGAGGGGAATCAAATTTTTACTGCATTTGCGGCCTTGTATTAGATTGGAATCGAATATCCCGAACGGCCTGATATCTATTCCATCGAACGGCGTTCACTCATCTCTAATAGATACCAAAAATCATCTCTTTGAAAGAAGAAGTCCGCACTTCCATGCAGGTTTCTCCTCCATGTCGCATGTTGACCATGCTGTCCTTAGCTCGTGGGGGGATGGTAACAGGCACAAGTGCAAACAGGAAAACTCCAGCTGAATCACATCTTGAGTCTTGTCCATGCTTTAACAATAGAAACAAAAGGAAAAAAAATACTCCACAGGGTCTTCCATTCGATTTATAGCTGCTAATTCATAGTGCTAGTTTGCTTGGTTAGAGGATTCTTGAAGAAACAGAGAAAAAGAGTGAAAAGGAAAATAAAGGTCACTCTCAGCTTGGAGCTCTGTATCGAGGCAGCCACTCAGTGTGGCGCCATCTTGGGAAAAAGGATATATATAGGATGTATATAGGAGGACAGTAGTGTATATAGGAGGACAGTACTATACATAGGAGGACAGCAGTGTATATAGAAGGACAGTACTATACATAGGAGGACAATAGTGTATATAGGAGGACAGTAGTGTATATAGGAGGACAATAGTGTATATAGGAGGACAGTACTATACATAGGAGGACAGCAGTGTATATAGAAGGACAGTACTATACATAGGAGGACAATAGTGTATATAGGAGGACAATAGTGTATATAGGAGGACAGTAGTGTATATAGGAGGACAGTACTATACATAGGAGGATAGCAGTCTATATAGAAGGACAGTATTATACATAGGAGAACAATAGTGTGTATAGGAGGACAGTACTATACATAGGAGGACAGTAGTGTATATAGGAGGATAGCAGTCTATATAGAAGGACAGTACTATACATAGGAGGACAGTATTATACATAGGAGGACAATAGTGTGTATAGGAGGACAGTACTATACATAGGAGGACAGTAGTGTATATAGGAGGACAGTACTATACATAGGAGGACAACAGTGTATATAGAAGGACAGTAGTGTATATAGGAGGACAGTATTATACATAGGAGGACAGTGTTATACATAGGAGGACAGTAATGTATATAGGACACTATGTATTATAGATAGGTTCCTAGGAGTCCTAAGAGTATTCTACACTATATTTTATAGATACAGTGTTGGCCAAAAGTATTGGCCCCCCTGCAGTTCTGTCAGATAATCCCCGTTGTCTCCCAGATAATGATTACAAGTACAAACTCTTTGGTAATATCTTCATTTATTTTGCTTGCAATGAAAAAACACAAAAGAGAATGAAAAAAAGTCACATCATTGGTCATTTTACACAAAACTCCAGAACTGATATGGACAGAAGTATTGGCGCCCTCAGCCTAATACTTGGTAGCACAACCTTTAGACACAATAACTGCGCACAACCGCTTCCGCTAACCAGCAATGAGTTTCTTACAAGGCTCTGCTGGAATCTTAGACCATTCTTCTTTGGCTCCTGCTCCAGGTCCCCCCTGAGATGTGAAGGGGGCCTTCTCCAAACTGCCACCAAGAGATCTCTCCCCTTCCCCACAGGTATTCTATGGGATTCAGGGCTGGACTCATTGCTGCCACTTTACAAGTCTCCAGGGCTTTCTCTCACCACCATTTTCTAGTGCTGACCTGAAGTGTGTTTTGGGTCCTTGTCCTGCTGGAAGAGCCCTGACCTCTGAGGGAGACCCCGCTTTCTCACACTGGGCCCTACATGATGCTGCACAATGTGTTGGTAGTCTTCAGACTTCATAATGCCATGCACACGGTCAAGCAGTCCAGTGCCAGAGGCAGCAAAGCAACCCCAAACCATCAGGGACCTCCGCCATGTCTGACTGTAGGGGGCGTCTTCTTCTCTTTGAAGGCCTCTTTTTTTCCTGTAAACTCTATGTTGATGCCTTTTCCTACTTTTGTCTCCTCTGACCAGAGAACATTCTTCCAGAACGGTTTTGGCTTTCTCAGGTAAGTTTTGGCAAACTCCAGCCTGGCTTCTGTCTCTGGGTAAGAAGTGGGGTCTTCCTGGGTCTCCTACCATACAGTCCCTTCTCATTCAGACGCTGACGCTGGATAGTACGGGGTGACACTGTTGCACCCTTGGACTGCAGGGCAGCTTGGACTTGTTTGGATGTTAGTCAAGGTTCTTTATCCGCCATCCGCACAATCTTGCAGTGAAATCTCTGGTCAATGTTTCTTTTGCGTCCACATCTAGGGAGGTTAGCCACAGGGCCATGGGCTTTACACTTCTTACTGACACTGCGCACGGTAGACACAGGAACATTCAGGTCTTTGGAGATGGACTTGTAACCTTGAGATTGCTCATGCTTCCTCACAATTTTGCTTCTCACGTCCTCAGACAGTTCTTTGGTCTTCTTTCTTTTCTCCATGCTCGATGTGGTCACACAAGGACACAGGACAGAGGTGGAGTCAACTTTAATCCATTTAAACTGGCTGCAAGTATGATTTAGTTATTGCCACCACCTGTTAGGTGCCTCAGGCAAGTAACGGGTGCTGTTAATTACACAAATTAGAGAAGCATCACATGATTTTTCAAACAGTGCCAATACTTTTGTCCACCCCCTTTTTTATGTTTGGTGTGGAATTATATCCAATTTGGCTTTTTGACAATTCTTTTGGTGGTTTTCCATTGAAGATAAATTAAATGAAGATAATACCAAAGAATTTGTGCTTGTAATCATTTTCTGGAAGAACATGAGTATTATCTGACAGAATTGCAGGGGTGGCAATACTTTTGGCCAACACTGTAGATTCCTAGGAGTCCTAAGAGTATTCTACACTATGTATTATAGATAGGATCCTAGGAGTCCTAAGAGTATTCTACACTATGTTTTATATATAGATTCCTAGGAGTCCTAAGAGTATTCTACACTATGTTTTAAAGATAGGTTCCTAGGAGTCCTAAGAGTATTCTACACTATGTATTATAGATAGGTTCTTAGGAGTCCTAAGAGTATTCTACACTATGTATTATAGATAGGTTCCTAGGAGTCCTAAGAGTATTCTACACTATGTATTATAGATAGGTTCCTAGGAGTCCTAAGAGTATTCTACACTATGTATTATAGATAGGATCCTAGGAGTCCTAAGAGTATTCTACACTATGTTTTATATATAGATTCCTAGGAGTCCTAAGAGTATTCTACACTATGTTTTAAAGATAGGTTCCTAGGAGTCCTAAGAGTATTCTACACTATGTTTTAAAGATAGGTTCCTAGGAGTCCTAAGAGTATTCTACACTATGTATTATAGATAGGATCCTAGGAGTCCTAAGAGTATTCTACACTATGTATTATAGATAGGTTCCTAGGAGTCCTAAGAGTATTCTACACTATGTATTATAGATAGGTTCCTAGGAGTCCTAAGAGTATTCTACACTATGTATTATAGATAGGTTCCTAGGAGTCCTAAGAGTATTCTACACTATGTATTATAGATAGGATCCTAGGAGTCCTAAGAGTATTCTACACTATGTTTTATATATAGATTCCTAGGAGTCCTAAGAGTATTCTACACTATGTTTTAAAGATAGGTTCCTAGGAGTCCTAAGAGTATTCTACACTATGTATTATAGATAGGATCCTAGGAGTCCTAAGAGTATTCTACACTATGTATTATAGATAGGTTCCTAGGAGTCCTAAGAGAATTCTACACTATGTATTATAGATAGGTTCCTAGGAGCACTAAGAGTATTCTACACTATGTATTATAGATAGGTTCCTAGGAGTCCTAAGAGTATTCTACACTATGTTTTATATATAGGTTCCTAGGAGTCCTAAGAGTATTCTACACTATGTTTTAAAGATAGGTTCCTAGGAGTCCTAAGAGTATTCTACACTATGTATTATAGATAGGTTCCTAGGAGTCCTAAGAGTATTCTACACTATGTATTATAGATAGGATCCTAGGAGTCCTAAGAGTATTCTACACTATGTATTATAGATAGGTTCCTAGGAGCCCTAAGAGTATTCTACACTATGTATTATAGATAGGTTCCTAGGAGTCCTAAGAGTATTCTACACTATGTTATATAGATAGGTTCCTAGGAGTCCTAAGAGTATTCTACACTATGTATTATAGATAGGTTCCTAGGAGCCCTAAGAGTATTCTACACTATGTTTTATAGATAGGTCCCTAGGAGTCCTAAGAGTATTCTACACTATGTTTTATAGATGGGTTCCTAGGAGTCCTAAGAGTGTTCTACACTATGTTTTATAGATGGGTTCCTAGGAGTCTTAAGAGTATTCTACACTATGCTTTATAGATAGGTTCCTAGGAGTCCTAAGAGTATTCTACACTATGTTTTATAGATAGGTTCCTAGGAGTCCTAAGAGTATTCTACACTATGTATTATAGATAGGTTCCTAGGAGGCCTAAGAGTATTCTACACTATGTTTTAAAGATAGGTTCCTAGGAGTCCTAAGAGTATTCTACACTATGTATTATAGATAGGATCCTAGGAGTCCTAAGAGTATTCTACACTATGTTTTATATATAGATTCCTAGGAGTCCTAAGAGTATTCTACACTATGTATTATAGATAGGATCCTAGGAGTCCTAAGAGTATTCTACACTATGTATTATAGATAGGTTCCTAGGAGTCCTAAGAGTATTCTACACTATGTATTATAGATAGGTTCCTAGGAGTCCTAAGAGTATTCTACACTATGTTTTAAAGATAGGTTCCTAGGAGTCCTAAGAGTATTCTACACTATGTTTTAAAGATAGGTTCCTAGGAGTCCTAAGAGTATTCTACACTATGTATTATAGATAGGATCCTAGGAGTCCTAAGAGTATTCTACACTATGTTTTATATATAGATTCCTAGGAGTCCTAAGAGTATTCTACACTATGTTTTAAAGATAGGTTCCTAGGAGTCCTAAGAGTATTCTACACTATGTATTATAGATAGGTTCCTAGGAGTCCTAAGAGTATTCTACACTATGTATTATAGATAGGTTCCTAGGAGTCCTAAGAGTATTCTACACTATGTATTATAGATAGGTTCCTAGGAGTCCTAAGAGTATTCTACACTATGTATTATAGATAGGATCCTAGGAGTCCTAAGAGTATTCTACACTATGTTTTATATATAGATTCCTAGGAGTCCTAAGAGTATTCTACACTATGTTTTAAAGATAGGTTCCTAGGAGTCCTAAGAGTATTCTACACTATGTATTATAGATAGGTTCCTAGGAGTCCTAAGAGTATTCTACACTATGTTTTAAAGATAGGTTCCTAGGAGTCCTAAGAGTATTCTACACTATGTATTATAGATAGGATCCTAGGAGTCCTAAGAGTATTCTACACTATGTTTTATATATAGATTCCTAGGAGTCCTAAGAGTATTCTACACTATGTTTTAAAGATAGGTTCCTAGGAGTCCTAAGAGTATTCTACACTATGTATTATAGATAGGATCCTAGGAGTCCTAAGAGTATTCTACACTATGTATTATAGATAGGTTCCTAGGAGTCCTAAGAGTATTCTACACTATGTATTATAGATAGGTTCCTAGAAGTCCTAAGAGTATTCTACACTATGTATTATAGATAGGTTCCTAGGAGTCCTAAGAGTATTCTACACTATGTATTATAGATAGGTTACTAGGAGCCCTAAGAGTGTTCTACACTATGTTTTATAGATAGGTTCCTAGGAGTCCTAAGAGTATTCTACACTATGTATTATAGATAGGTTCCTAGGAGTCCTAAGAGTATTCTACACTATGTATTATAGATAGGTTCCTAGGAGCACTAAGAGTATTCTACACTATGTATTATAGATAGGTTCCTAGGAGCCCTAAGAGTATTCTACACTATGTATTATAGATAGGTTCCTAGAAGTCCTAAGAGTATTCTACACTATGTTATATAGATAGGTTCCTAGGAGTCCTAAGAGTATTCTACACTATGTATTATAGATAGGTTCCTAGGAGCCCTAAGAGTATTCTACACTATGTTTTATAGATAGGTCCCTAGGAGTCCTAAGAGTATTCTACACTATGTTTTATAGATGGGTTCCTAGGAGTCCTAAGAGTGTTCTACACTATGTTTTATAGATGGGTTCCTAGGAGTCTTAAGAGTATTCTACATTATGCTTTATAGATAGGTTCCTAGGAGTCCTAAGAGTATTCTACACTATGTTTTATATATAGGTTCCTAGGAGTCCTAAGAGTATTCTACACTATGTTTTAAAGATAGGTTCCTAGGAGTCCTAAGAGTATTCTACACTATGTATTATAGATAGGTTCCTAGGAGTCCTAAGAGTATTCTACACTATGTATTATAGATAGGATCCTAGGAGTCCTAAGAGTATTCTACACTATGTATTATAGATAGGTTCCTAGGAGCCCTAAGAGTATTCTACACTATGTATTATAGATAGGTTCCTAGGAGTCCTAAGAGTATTCTACACTATGTTATATAGATAGGTTCCTAGGAGTCCTAAGAGTATTCTACACTATGTATTATAGATAGGTTCCTAGGAGCCCTAAGAGTATTCTACACTATGTTTTATAGATAGGTCCCTAGGAGTCCTAAGAGTATTCTACACTATGTTTTATAGATGGGTTCCTAGGAGTCCTAAGAGTGTTCTACACTATGTTTTATAGATGGGTTCCTAGGAGTCTTAAGAGTATTCTACACTATGCTTTATAGATAGGTTCCTAGGAGTCCTAAGAGTATTCTACACTATGTTTTATAGATAGGTTCCTAGGAGTCCTAAGAGTATTCTACACTATGTTTTATATATAGGTTCCTAGGAGTCCTAAGAGTATTCTACACTATGTTTTATATATAGGTTCCTAGGAGTCCTAAGAGTATTCTACACTATGTTTTAAAGATAGGTTCCTAGGAGTCCTAAGAGTATTCTACACTATGTATTATAGATAGGTTCCTAGGAGTCCTAAGAGTATTCTACACTATGTATTATAGATAGGATCCTAGGAGTCCTAAGAGTATTCTACACTATGTTTTATAGATAGGTTCCTAGGAGCCCTAAGAGTATTCTACACTATGTATTATAGATAGGTTCCTAGGGGTCCTAAGAGTATTCTACACTATGTATTATAGATAGGTTCCTAGGAGGCCTAAGAGTATTCTACACTATGTACTATAGATAGGATCCTAGGAGCCCTAAGAGTATTCTTCACTATGTATTATAGATAGGTCCCTAGGAGCACTAAGAGTATTCTACACTATGTATTATAGATAGGTTCCTAGGAGCCCTAAGAGTATTCTACACTATGTTTTATAGATAGGTTCCTAGGGGTCCTAAGCGTATTCTACACTATGTTTTATAGATAGGTTCCTAGGAGTCATAAGAGTATTCTTCACTATGTATTATAGATAGGTTCCTCGGTGTCCTAAGAGTATTCTACACTATGTTTTATAGATAGGTTCCTCGGTGTCCTAAGAGTAGTCTACACTATGTTTTATAGATAGGTTCCTAGGAGTCATAAGAGTATTCTACACTATGTATTATAGATAGGTTCCTCGGTGTCCTAAAAGTATTCTACACTATGTATTATAGATAGGTTCCTAGGAGTCATAAGAGTATTATACACTATGTTTTATAGATAGGTTCCTAGGAGTCCTAAGAGTATTCTACACTATGTATTATAGATAGGTTCCTAGGAGTCATAAGAGTATTCTACACTATGTTTTATAGATAGGTTCCTAGGAGTCCTAAGAGTATTCTACACTATGTATTATAGATAGGTTCCTCGGTGTCCTAAGAGTATTCTACACTATGTTTTATAGATAGGTTCCTAGGAGTCCTAAGAGTATTCTACACTATGTTTTATATATAGATTCCTAGGAGTCCTAAGAGTATTCTACACTATGTTTTAAAGATAGGTTCCTAGGAGTCCTAAGAGTATTCTACACTATGTATTATAGATAGGTTCCTAGGAGTCCTAAGAGTATTCTACACTATGTATTATAAATAGGTTCCTAGGAGTCCTAAGAGTATTCTACACTATGTATTATAGATAGGTTCCTAGGAGTCCTAAGAGTATTCTACACTATGTTTTATATATAGATTCCTAGAAGTCCTAAGAGTATTCTACACTATGTTTTAAAGATAGGTTCCTAGGAGTCCTAAGAGTATTCTACACTATGTATTATAGATAGGTTCCTAGGAGTCCTAAGAGTATTCTACACTATGTATTATAGATAGGTTCCTCGGTGTCCTAAGAGTATTCTACACTATGTTTTATAGCTAGGTTCCTAGGAGTCCTAAGAGTATTCTACACTATGTTTTATATATAGATTCCTAGGAGTCCTAAGAGTATTCTACACTATGTTTTAAAGATAGGTTCCTAGGAGTCCTAAGAGTATTCTACACTATGTATTATAGATAGGTTCCTAGGAGTCCTAAGAGTATTCTACACTATGTATTATAGATAGGTTCCTCGGTGTCCTAAGAGTATTCTACACTATGTATTATAGATAGGTTCCTCGGTGTCCTAAGAGTATTCTACACTATGTTTTATAGATAGGTTCCTAGGAGTCCTAAGAGTATTCTACACTATGTATTATAGATAGGTTCCTAGGAGTCCTAAGAGTATTCTACACTATGTTTTATAGATAGGTTCCTAGGAGTCCTAAGAGTATTCTACACTATGTATTATAGATAGGTTCCTCGGTGTCCTAAGAGTATTCTACACTATGTTTTATAGATAGGTTCCTAGGAGTCCTAAGAGTATTCTACACTATGTATTATAGATAGGATCCTAGGAGTCCTAAGAGTATTCTACACTATGTTTTATATATAGATTCCTAGGAGTCCTAAGAGTATTCTACACTATGTTTTAAAGATAGGTTCCTAGGAGTCCTAAGAGTATTCTACACTATGTATTATAGATAGGTTCCTAGGAGTCCTAAGAGTATTCTACACTATGTATTATAGATAGGTTCCTAGGAGTCCTAAGAGTATTCTACACTATGTATTATAGATAGGTTCCTAGGAGTCCTAAGAGTATTCTACACTATGTATTATAGATAGGATCCTAGGAGTCCTAAGAGTATTCTACACTATGTTTTATATATAGATTCCTAGGAGTCCTAAGAGTATTCTACACTATGTTTTAAAGATAGGTTCCTAGGAGTCCTAAGAGTATTCTACACTATGTATTATAGATAGGTTCCTAGGAGTCCTAAGAGTATTCTACACTATGTTTTAAAGATAGGTTCCTAGGAGTCCTAAGAGTATTCTACACTATGTATTATAGATAGGATCCTAGGAGTCCTAAGAGTATTCTACACTATGTTTTATATATAGATTCCTAGGAGTCCTAAGAGTATTCTACACTATGTTTTAAAGATAGGTTCCTAGGAGTCCTAAGAGTATTCTACACTATGTATTATAGATAGGTTCCTAGGGGTCCTAAGAGTATTCTACACTATGTATTATAGATAGGTTCCTAGGAGGCCTAAGAGTATTCTACACTATGTTTTATAGATAGGATCCTAGGAGTCATAAGAGTATTCTTCACTATGTATTATAGATAGGTTCCTCGGTGTCCTAAGAGTATTCTACACTATGTTTTATAGATAGGTTCCTCGGTGTCCTAAGAGTAGTCTACACTATGTTTTATAGATAGGATCCTAGGAGTCATAAGAGTATTCTTCACTATGTATTATAGATAGGATCCTAGGAGTCCTAAGAGTATTCTACACTATGTTTTATAGATAGGATCCTAGGAGTCCTAAGAGTATTCTACACTATGTTTTATAGATAGGTTCCTAGGAGCCCTAAGAGTATTCTACACTATGTATTATAGATAGGTTCCTAGGAGCCCTAAGAGTATTCTACACTATGTATTATAGATAGGTTCCTAGGAGCCCTAAGAGTATTCTACACTATGTACTATAGATAGGTTCCTAGGAGCCCTAAGAGTATTCTACACTATGTATTATAGATAGGTCCCTAGGAGCACTAAGAGTATTCTACACTATGTATTATAGATAGGTTCCTAGGAGCCCTAAGAGTATTCTACACTATGTTTTATAGATAGGTTCCTAGGGGTCCTAAGCGTATTCTACACTATGTTTTATAGATAGGTTCCTAGGAGTCATAAGAGTATTCTTCACTATGTATTATAGATAGGTTCCTCGGTGTCCTAAGAGTATTCTACACTATGTTTTATAGATAGGTTCCTCGGTGTCCTAAGAGTAGTCTACACTATGTTTTATAGATAGGTTCCTAGGAGTCATAAGAGTATTCTACACTATGTATTATAGATAGGTTCCTCGGTGTCCTAAAAGTATTCTACACTATGTATTATAGATAGGTTCCTAGGAGTCATAAGAGTATTCTACACTATGTTTTATAGATAGGTTCCTAGGAGTCCTAAGAGTATTCTACACTATGTATTATAGATAGGTTCCTAGGAGTCATAAGAGTATTCTACACTATGTTTTATAGATAGGTTCCTAGGAGTCCTAAGAGTATTCTACACTATGTATTATAGATAGGTTCCTCGGTGTCCTAAGAGTATTCTACACTATGTTTTATAGATAGGTTCCTAGGAGTCCTAAGAGTATTCTACACTATGTTTTATATATAGATTCCTAGGAGTCCTAAGAGTATTCTACACTATGTTTTAAAGATAGGTTCCTAGGAGTCCTAAGAGTATTCTACACTATGTATTATAGATAGGTTCCTAGGAGTCCTAAGAGTATTCTACACTATGTATTATAAATAGGTTCCTAGGAGTCCTAAGAGTATTCTACACTATGTATTATAGATAGGTTCCTAGGAGTCCTAAGAGTATTCTACACTATGTTTTATATATAGATTCCTAGGAGTCCTAAGAGTATTCTACACTATGTTTTAAAGATAGGTTCCTAGGAGTCCTAAGAGTATTCTACACTATGTATTATAGATAGGTTCCTAGGAGTCCTAAGAGTATTCTACACTATGTATTATAGATAGGTTCCTCGGTGTCCTAAGAGTATTCTACACTATGTTTTATAGCTAGGTTCCTAGGAGTCCTAAGAGTATTCTACACTATGTTTTATATATAGATTCCTAGGAGTCCTAAGAGTATTCTACACTATGTTTTAAAGATAGGTTCCTAGGAGTCCTAAGAGTATTCTACACTATGTATTATAGATAGGTTCCTAGGAGTCCTAAGAGTATTCTACACTATGTATTATAGATAGGTTCCTCGGTGTCCTAAGAGTATTCTACACTATGTATTATAGATAGGTTCCTCGGTGTCCTAAGAGTATTCTACACTATGTTTTATAGATAGGTTCCTAGGAGTCCTAAGAGTATTCTACACTATGTATTATAGATAGGTTCCTAGGAGTCCTAAGAGTATTCTACACTATGTTTTATAGATAGGTTCCTAGGAGTCCTAAGAGTATTCTACACTATGTATTATAGATAGGTTCCTCGGTGTCCTAAGAGTATTCTACACTATGTTTTATAGATAGGTTCCTAGGAGTCCTAAGAGTATTCTACACTATGTTTTATATATAGATTCCTAGGAGTCCTAAGAGTATTCTACACTATGTTTTAAAGATAGGTTCCTAGGAGTCCTAAGAGTATTCTACACTATGTATTATAGATAGGTTCCTAGGAGTCCTAAGAGTATTCTACACTATGTATTATAAATAGGTTCCTAGGAGTTCTAAGAGTATTCTACACTATGTATTATAGATAGGATCCTAGGAGTCCTAAGAGTATTCTACACTATGTTTTATATATAGATTCCTAGGAGTCCTAAGAGTATTCTACACTATGTTTTAAAGATAGGTTCCTAGGAGTCCTAAGAGTATTCTACACTATGTTTTATAGATAGGTTCCTCGGTGTCCTAAGAGTAGTCTACACTATGTTTTATAGATAGGATCCTAGGAGTCATAAGAGTATTCTTCACTATGTATTATAGATAGGATCCTAGGAGTCCTAAGAGTATTCTACACTATGTTTTATAGATAGGATCCTAGGAGTCCTAAGAGTATTCTACACTATGTTTTATAGATAGGTTCCTAGGAGCCCTAAGAGTATTCTACACTATGTATTATAGATAGGTTCCTTGGAGCCCTAAGAGTATTCTACACTATGTATTATAGATAGGATCCTAGGAGCCCTAAGAGTATTCTACACTATGTACTATAGATAGGTTCCTAGGAGCCCTAAGAGTATTCTACACTATGTATTATAGATAGGTCCCTAGGAGCACTAAGAGTATTCTACACTATGTATTATAGATAGGTTCCTAGGAGCCCTAAGAGTATTCTACACTATGTTTTATAGATAGGTTCCTAGGGGTCCTAAGCGTATTCTACACTATGTTTTATAGATAGGTTCCTAGGAGTCATAAGAGTATTCTTCACTATGTATTATAGATAGGTTCCTCGGTGTCCTAAGAGTATTCTACACTATGTTTTATAGATAGGTTCCTCGGTGTCCTAAGAGTAGTCTACACTATGTTTTATAGATAGGTTCCTAGGAGTCATAAGAGTATTCTACACTATGTATTATAGATAGGTTCCTCGGTGTCCTAAGAGTATTCTACACTATGTATTATAGATAGGTTCCTAGGAGTCATAAGAGTATTCTACACTATGTTTTATAGATAGGTTCCTAGGAGTCCTAAGAGTATTCTACACTATGTATTATAGATAGGTTCCTAGGAGTCATAAGAGTATTCTACACTATGTTTTATAGATAGGTTCCTAGGAGTCCTAAGAGTATTCTACACTATGTATTATAGATAGGTTCCTCGGTGTCCTAAGAGTATTCTACACTATGTTTTATAGATAGGTTCCTAGGAGTCCTAAGAGTATTCTACACTATGTTTTATATATAGATTCCTAGGAGTCCTAAGAGTATTCTACACTATGTTTTAAAGATAGGTTCCTAGGAGTCCTAAGAGTATTCTACACTATGTATTATAGATAGGTTCCTAGGAGTCCTAAGAGTATTCTACACTATGTTTTAAAGATAGGTTCCTAGGAGTCCTAAGAGTATTCTACACTATGTATTATAGATAGGATCCTAGGAGTCCTAAGAGTATTCTACACTATGTTTTATATATAGATTCCTAGGAGTCCTAAGAGTATTCTACACTATGTTTTAAAGATAGGTTCCTAGGAGTCCTAAGAGTATTCTACACTATGTATTATAGATAGGATCCTAGGAGTCCTAAGAGTATTCTACACTATGTATTATAGATAGGTTCCTAGGAGTCCTAAGAGTATTCTACACTATGTATTATAGATAGGTTCCTAGAAGTCCTAAGAGTATTCTACACTATGTATTATAGATAGGTTCCTAGGAGTCCTAAGAGTATTCTACACTATGTATTATAGATAGGTTACTAGGAGCCCTAAGAGTGTTCTACACTATGTTTTATAGATAGGTTCCTAGGAGTCCTAAGAGTATTCTACACTATGTATTATAGATAGGTTCCTAGGAGTCCTAAGAGTATTCTACACTATGTATTATAGATAGGTTCCTAGGAGCACTAAGAGTATTCTACACTATGTATTATAGATAGGTTCCTAGGAGCCCTAAGAGTATTCTACACTATGTATTATAGATAGGTTCCTAGAAGTCCTAAGAGTATTCTACACTATGTTATATAGATAGGTTCCTAGGAGTCCTAAGAGTATTCTACACTATGTATTATAGATAGGTTCCTAGGAGTCCTAAGAGTATTCTACACTATGTTTTATAGATGGGTTCCTAGGAGTCCTAAGAGTGTTCTACACTATGTTTTATAGATGGGTTCCTAGGAGTCTTAAGAGTATTCTACATTATGCTTTATAGATAGGTTCCTAGGAGTCCTAAGAGTATTCTACACTATGTTTTATATATAGGTTCCTAGGAGTCCTAAGAGTATTATACACTATGTTTTAAAGATAGGTTCCTAGGAGTCCTAAGAGTATTCTACACTATGTATTATAGATAGGTTCCTAGGAGTCCTAAGAGTATTCTACACTATGTATTATAGATAGGATCCTAGGAGTCCTAAGAGTATTCTACACTATGTATTATAGATAGGTTCCTAGGAGCCCTAAGAGTATTCTACACTATGTATTATAGATAGGTTCCTAGGAGTCCTAAGAGTATTCTACACTATGTTATATAGATAGGTTCCTAGGAGTCCTAAGAGTATTCTACACTATGTATTATAGATAGGTTCCTAGGAGCCCTAAGAGTATTCTACACTATGTTTTATAGATAGGTCCCTAGGAGTCCTAAGAGTATTCTACACTATGTTTTATAGATGGGTTCCTAGGAGTCCTAAGAGTGTTCTACACTATGTTTTATAGATGGGTTCCTAGGAGTCTTAAGAGTATTCTACACTATGCTTTATAGATAGGTTCCTAGGAGTCCTAAGAGTATTCTACACTATGTTTTATAGATAGGTTCCTAGGAGTCCTAAGAGTATTCTACACTGTTTTCTATATAGGTTCCTAGGAGTCCTAAGAGTATTCTACACTATGTTTTATATATAGGTTCCTAGGAGTCCTAAGAGTATTCTACACTATGTTTTAAAGATAGGTTCCTAGGAGTCCTAAGAGTATTCTACACTATGTATTATAGATAGGTTCCTAGGAGTCCTAAGAGTATTCTACACTATGTATTATAGATAGGATCCTAGGAGTCCTAAGAGTATTCTACACTATGTTTTATAGATAGGTTCCTAGGAGCCCTAAGAGTATTCTACACTATGTATTATAGATAGGTTCCTAGGGGTCCTAAGAGTATTCTACACTATGTATTATAGATAGGTTCCTAGGAGGCCTAAGAGTATTCTACACTATGTTTTATAGATAGGATCCTAGGAGTCATAAGAGTATTCTTCACTATGTATTATAGATAGGTTCCTCGGTGTCCTAAGAGTATTCTACACTATGTTTTATAGATAGGTTCCTCGGTGTCCTAAGAGTAGTCTACACTATGTTTTATAGATAGGATCCTTGGAGTCCTAAGAGTATTCTTCACTATGTATTATAGATAGGATCCTAGGAGTCCTAAGAGTATTCTACACTATGTTTTATAGATAGGATCCTAGGAGTCCTAAGAGTATTCTACACTATGTTTTATAGATAGGTTCCTAGGAGCCCTAAGAGTATTCTACACTATGTATTATAGATAGGTTCCTAGGAGCCCTAAGAGTATTCTACACTATGTATTATAGATAGGTTCCTAGGAGCCCTAAGAGTATTCTACACTATGTACTATAGATAGGTTCCTAGGAGCCCTAAGAGTATTCTACACTATGTATTATAGATAGGTCCCTAGGAGCACTAAGAGTATTCTACACTATGTATTATAGATAGGTTCCTAGGAGCCCTAAGAGTATTCTCCACTATGTTTTATAGATAGGTTCCTAGGGGTCCTAAGCGTATTCTACACTATGTTTTATAGATAGGTTCCTAGGAGTCATAAGAGTATTCTTCACTATGTATTATAGATAGGTTCCTCGGTGTCCTAAGAGTAGTCTACACTATGTTTTATAGATAGGTTCCTAGGAGTCATAAGAGTATTCTACACTATGTATTATAGATAGGTTCCTCGGTGTCCTAAGAGTATTCTACACTATGTATTAAAGATAGGTTCCTAGGAGTCATAAGAGTATTCTACACTATGTTTTATAGATAGGTTCCTAGGAGTCCTAAGAGTATTCTACACTATGTATTATAGATAGGTTCCTAGGAGTCATAAGAGTATTCTACACTATGTTTTATAGATAGGTTCCTAGGAGTCCTAAGAGTATTCTACACTATGTATTATAGATAGGTTCCTCGGTGTCCTAAGAGTATTCTACACTATGTTTTATATATAGATTCCTAGGAGTCCGAAGAGTATTCTACACTATGTTTTAAAGATAGGTTCCTAGGAGTCCTAAGAGTATTCTACACTATGTATTATAGATAGGTTCCTAGGAGTCCTAAGAGTATTCTACACTATGTATTATAAATAGGTTCCTAGGAGTCCTAAGAGTATTCTACACTATGTATTATAGATAGGTTCCTAGGAGTCCTAAGAGTATTCTACACTATGTTTTATATATAGATTCCTAGGAGTCCGAAGAGTATTCTACACTATGTTTTAAAGATAGGTTCCTAGGAGTCCTAAGAGTATTCTACACTATGTATTATAGATAGGTTCCTAGGAGTCCTAAGAGTATTCTACACTATGTATTATAAATAGGTTCCTAGGAGTCCTAAGAGTATTCTACACTATGTATTATAGATAGGTTCCTAGGAGTCCTAAGAGTATTCTACACTATGTTTTATATATAGATTCCTAGGAGTCCTAAGAGTATTCTACACTATGTTTTAAAGATAGGTTCCTAGGAGTCCTAAGAGTATTCTACACTATGTATTATAGATAGGTTCCTAGGAGTCCTAAGAGTATTCTACACTATTTATTATAGATAGGTTCCTCGGTGTCCTAAGAGTATTCTACACTATGTTTTATAGCTAGGTTCCTAGGAGTCCTAAGAGTATTCTACACTATGTTTTATATATAGATTCCTAGGAGTCCTAAGAGTATTCTACACTATGTTTTAAAGATAGGTTCCTAGGAGTCCTAAGAGTATTCTACACTATGTATTATAGATAGGTTCCTAGGAGTCCTAAGAGTATTCTACACTATGTATTATAGATAGGTTCCTCGGTGTCCTAAGAGTATTCTACACTATGTATTATAGATAGGTTCCTCGGTGTCCTAAGAGTATTCTACACTATGTTTTATAGATAGGTTCCTAGGAGTCCTAAGAGTATTCTACACTATGTATTATAGATAGGTTCCTAGGAGTCCTAAGAGTATTCTACACTATGTTTTATAGATAGGTTCCTAGGAGTCCTAAGAGTATTCTACACTATGTATTATAGATAGGTTCCTCGGTGTCCTAAGAGTATTCTACACTATGTTTTATAGATAGGTTCCTAGGAGTCCTAAGAGTATTCTACACTATGTTTTATATATAGATTCCTAGGAGTCCTAAGAGTATTCTACACTATGTTTTAAAGATAGGTTCCTAGGAGTCCTAAGAGTATTCTACACTATGTATTATAGATAGGTTCCTAGGAGTCCTAAGAGTATTCTACACTATGTATTATAAATAGGTTCCTAGGAGTCCTAAGAGTATTCTACACTATGTATTATAGATAGGATCCTAGGAGTCCTAAGAGTATTCTACACTATGTTTTATATATAGATTCCTAGGAGTCCTAAGAGTATTCTACACTATGTTTTAAAGATAGGTTCCTAGGAGTCCTAAGAGTATTCTACACTATGTTTTATAGATAGGTTCCTCGGTGTCCTAAGAGTAGTCTACACTATGTATTATAGATAGGATCCTAGGAGTCCTAAGAGTATTCTACACTATGTTTTATAGATAGGATCCTAGGAGTCCTAAGAGTATTCTACACTATGTTTTATAGATAGGTTCCTAGGAGCCCTAAGAGTATTCTACACTATGTATTATAGATAGGTTCCTAGGAGCCCTAAGAGTATTCTACACTATGTATTATAGATAGGTTCCTAGGAGCCCTAAGAGTATTCTACACTATGTACTATAGATAGGTTCCTAGGAGCCCTAAGAGTATTCTACACTATGTATTATAGATAGGTCCCTAGGAGCACTAAGAGTATTCTACACTATGTATTATAGATAGGTTCCTAGGAGCCCTAAGAGTATTCTCCACTATGTTTTATAGATAGGTTCCTAGGGGTCCTAAGCGTATTCTACACTATGTTTTATAGATAGGTTCCTAGGAGTCATAAGAGTATTCTTCACTATGTATTATAGATAGGTTCCTCGGTGTCCTAAGAGTAGTCTACACTATGTTTTATAGATAGGTTCCTAGGAGTCATAAGAGTATTCTACACTATGTATTATAGATAGGTTCCTCGGTGTCCTAAGAGTATTCTACACTATGTATTAAAGATAGGTTCCTAGGAGTCATAAGAGTATTCTACACTATGTTTTATAGATAGGTTCCTAGGAGTCCTAAGAGTATTCTACACTATGTATTATAGATAGGTTCCTAGGAGTCATAAGAGTATTCTACACTATGTTTTATAGATAGGTTCCTAGGAGTCCTAAGAGTATTCTACACTATGTATTATAGATAGGTTCCTCGGTGTCCTAAGAGTATTCTACACTATGTTTTATATATAGATTCCTAGGAGTCCGAAGAGTATTCTACACTATGTTTTAAAGATAGGTTCCTAGGAGTCCTAAGAGTATTCTACACTATGTATTATAGATAGGTTCCTAGGAGTCCTAAGAGTATTCTACACTATGTATTATAAATAGGTTCCTAGGAGTCCTAAGAGTATTCTACACTATGTATTATAGATAGGTTCCTAGGAGTCCTAAGAGTATTCTACACTATGTTTTATATATAGATTCCTAGGAGTCCGAAGAGTATTCTACACTATGTTTTAAAGATAGGTTCCTAGGAGTCCTAAGAGTATTCTACACTATGTATTATAGATAGGTTCCTAGGAGTCCTAAGAGTATTCTACACTATGTATTATAAATAGGTTCCTAGGAGTCCTAAGAGTATTCTACACTATGTATTATAGATAGGTTCCTAGGAGTCCTAAGAGTATTCTACACTATGTTTTATATATAGATTCCTAGGAGTCCTAAGAGTATTCTACACTATGTTTTAAAGATAGGTTCCTAGGAGTCCTAAGAGTATTCTACACTATGTATTATAGATAGGTTCCTAGGAGTCCTAAGAGTATTCTACACTATTTATTATAGATAGGTTCCTCGGTGTCCTAAGAGTATTCTACACTATGTTTTATAGCTAGGTTCCTAGGAGTCCTAAGAGTATTCTACACTATGTTTTATATATAGATTCCTAGGAGTCCTAAGAGTATTCTACACTATGTTTTAAAGATAGGTTCCTAGGAGTCCTAAGAGTATTCTACACTATGTATTATAGATAGGTTCCTAGGAGTCCTAAGAGTATTCTACACTATGTATTATAGATAGGTTCCTCGGTGTCCTAAGAGTATTCTACACTATGTATTATAGATAGGTTCCTCGGTGTCCTAAGAGTATTCTACACTATGTTTTATAGATAGGTTCCTAGGAGTCCTAAGAGTATTCTACACTATGTATTATAGATAGGTTCCTAGGAGTCCTAAGAGTATTCTACACTATGTTTTATAGATAGGTTCCTAGGAGTCCTAAGAGTATTCTACACTATGTATTATAGATAGGTTCCTCGGTGTCCTAAGAGTATTCTACACTATGTTTTATAGATAGGTTCCTAGGAGTCCTAAGAGTATTCTACACTATGTTTTATATATAGATTCCTAGGAGTCCTAAGAGTATTCTACACTATGTTTTAAAGATAGGTTCCTAGGAGTCCTAAGAGTATTCTACACTATGTATTATAGATAGGTTCCTAGGAGTCCTAAGAGTATTCTACACTATGTATTATAAATAGGTTCCTAGGAGTCCTAAGAGTATTCTACACTATGTATTATAGATAGGATCCTAGGAGTCCTAAGAGTATTCTACACTATGTTTTATATATAGATTCCTAGGAGTCCTAAGAGTATTCTACACTATGTTTTAAAGATAGGTTCCTAGGAGTCCTAAGAGTATTCTACACTATGTTTTATAGATAGGTTCCTCGGTGTCCTAAGAGTAGTCTACACTATGTTTTATAGATAGGATCCTAGGAGTCATAAGAGTATTCTTCACTATGTATTATAGATAGGATCCTAGGAGTCCTAAGAGTATTCTACACTATGTTTTATAGATAGGATCCTAGGAGTCCTAAGAGTATTCTACACTATGTTTTATAGATAGGTTCCTAGGAGCCCTAAGAGTATTCTACACTATGTATTATAGATAGGTTCCTAGGAGCCCTAAGAGTATTCTACACTATGTATTATAGATAGGATCCTAGGAGCCCTAAGAGTATTCTACACTATGTACTATAGATAGGTTCCTAGGAGCCCTAAGAGTATTCTACACTATGTATTATAGATAGGTCCCTAGGAGCACTAAGAGTATTCTACACTATGTATTATAGATAGGTTCCTAGGAGCCCTAAGAGTATTCTACACTATGTTTTATAGATAGGTTCCTAGGGGTCCTAAGCGTATTCTACACTATGTTTTATAGATAGGTTCCTAGGAGTCATAAGAGTATTCTTCACTATGTATTATAGATAGGTTCCTCGGTGTCCTAAGAGTATTCTACACTATGTTTTATAGATAGGTTCCTCGGTGTCCTAAGAGTAGTCTACACTATGTTTTATAGATAGGTTCCTAGGAGTCATAAGAGTATTCTACACTATGTATTATAGATAGGTTCCTCGGTGTCCTAAGAGTATTCTACACTATGTATTATAGATAGGTTCCTAGGAGTCATAAGAGTATTCTACACTATGTTTTATAGATAGGTTCCTAGGAGTCCTAAGAGTATTCTACACTATGTATTATAGATAGGTTCCTAGGAGTCATAAGAGTATTCTACACTATGTTTTATAGATAGGTTCCTAGGAGTCCTAAGAGTATTCTACACTATGTATTATAGATAGGTTCCTCGGTGTCCTAAGAGTATTCTACACTATGTTTTATAGATAGGTTCCTAGGAGTCCTAAGAGTATTCTACACTATGTTTTATATATAGATTCCTAGGAGTCCTAAGAGTATTCTACACTATGTTTTAAAGATAGGTTCCTAGGAGTCCTAAGAGTATTCTACACTATGTATTATAGATAGGTTCCTAGGAGTCCTAAGAGTATTCTACACTATGTATTATAGATAGGTTCCTAGGAGTCCTAAGAGTATTCTACACTATGTATTATAGATAGGTTCCTAGGAGTCCTAAGAGTATTCTACACTATGTATTATAGATAGGATCCTAGGAGTCCTAAGAGTATTCTACACTATGTTTTATATATAGATTCCTAGGAGTCCTAAGAGTATTCTACACTATGTTTTAAAGATAGGTTCCTAGGAGTCCTAAGAGTATTCTACACTATGTATTATAGATAGGTTCCTAGGAGTCCTAAGAGTATTCTACACTATGTTTTAAAGATAGGTTCCTAGGAGTCCTAAGAGTATTCTACACTATGTATTATAGATAGGATCCTAGGAGTCCTAAGAGTATTCTACACTATGTTTTATATATAGATTCCTAGGAGTCCTAAGAGTATTCTACACTATGTTTTAAAGATAGGTTCCTAGGAGTCCTAAGAGTATTCTACACTATGTATTATAGATAGGATCCTAGGAGTCCTAAGAGTATTCTACACTATGTATTATAGATAGGTTCCTAGGAGTCCTAAGAGTATTCTACACTATGTATTATAGATAGGTTCCTAGAAGTCCTAAGAGTATTCTACACTATGTATTATAGATAGGTTCCTAGGAGTCCTAAGAGTATTCTACACTATGTATTATAAATAGGTTACTAGGAGCCCTAAGAGTGTTCTACACTATGTTTTATAGATAGGTTCCTAGGAGTCCTAAGAGTATTCTACACTATGTATTATAGATAGGTTCCTAGGAGTCCTAAGAGTATTCTACACTATGTATTATAGATAGGTTCCTAGGAGCACTAAGAGTATTCTACACTATGTATTATAGATAGGTTCCTAGGAGCCCTAAGAGTATTCTACACTATGTATTATAGATAGGTTCCTAGAAGTCCTAAGAGTATTCTACACTATGTTATATAGATAGGTTCCTAGGAGTCCTAAGAGTATTCTACACTATGTATTATAGATAGGTTCCTAGGAGCCCTAAGAGTATTCTACACTATGTTTTATAGATAGGTCCCTAGGAGTCCTAAGAGTATTCTACACTATGTTTTATAGATTGGTTCCTAGGAGTCCTAAGAGTGTTCTACACTATGTTTTATAGATGGGTTCCTAGGAGTCTTAAGAGTATTCTACATTATGCTTTATAGATAGGTTCCTAGGAGTCCTAAGAGTATTCTACACTATGTTTTATATATAGGTTCCTAGGAGTCCTAAGAGTATTCTACACTATGTTTTAAAGATAGGTTCCTAGGAGTCCTAAGAGTATTCTACACTATGTATTATAGATAGGTTCCTAGGAGTCCTAAGAGTATTCTACACTATGTATTA
This sequence comes from Leptodactylus fuscus, assembly GCF_031893055.1. Taxonomy (NCBI): domain Eukaryota; kingdom Metazoa; phylum Chordata; class Amphibia; order Anura; family Leptodactylidae; genus Leptodactylus; species Leptodactylus fuscus. Next base: position 179,972,103 of record NC_134270.1, on the reverse strand, counting down.
TAGATAGGATCCTAGGAGTCCTAAGAGTATTCTACACTATGTATTATAGATAGGTTCCTAGGAGCCCTAAGAGTATTCTACACTATGTATTATAGATAGGTTCCTAGGAGTCCTAAGAGTATTCTACACTATGTTATATAGATAGGTTCCTAGGAGTCCTAAGAGTATTCTACACTATGTATTATAGATAGGTTCCTAGGAGCCCTAAGAGTATTCTACACTATGTTTTATAGATAGGTCCCTAGGAGTCCTAAGAGTATTCTACACTATGTTTTATAGATGGGTTCCTAGGAGTCCTAAGAGTGTTCTACACTATGTTTTATAGATGGGTTCCTAGGAGTCTTAAGAGTATTCTACACTATGCTTTATAGATAGGTTCCTAGGAGTCCTAAGAGTATTCTACACTATGTTTTATAGATAGGTTCCTAGGAGTCCTAAGAGTATTTTACACTATGTTTTATATATAGGTTCCTAGGAGTCCTAAGAGTATTCTACACTATGTTTTATATATAGGTTCCTAGGAGTCCTAAGAGTATTCTACACTATGTTTTAAAGATAGGTTCCTAGGAGTCCTAAGAGTATTCTACACTATGTATTATAGATAGGTTCCTAGGAGTCCTAAGAGTATTCTACACTATGTATTATAGATAGGATCCTAGGAGTCCTAAGAGTATTCTACACTATGTTTTATAGATAGGTTCCTAGGAGCCCTAAGAGTATTCTACACTATGTATTATAGATAGGTTCCTAGGGGTCCTAAGAGTATTCTACACTATGTATTATAGATAGGTTCCTAGGAGGCCTAAGAGTATTCTACACTATGTTTTATAGATAGGATCCTAGGAGTCATAAGAGTATTCTTCACTATGTATTATAGATAGGTTCCTCGGTGTCCTAAGAGTATTCTACACTATGTTTTATAGATAGGTTCCTCGGTGTCCTAAGAGTAGTCTACACTATGTTTTATAGATAGGTTCCTAGGAGTCATAAGAGTATTCTACACTATGTATTATAGATAGGTTACTAGGAGCCCTAAGAGTATTCTACACTATGTATTATAGATAGGTTCCTATGAGCCCTAAGAGTATTCTACACTATGTATTATAGATAGGTTCCTAGGAGTCCTAAGAGTATTCTACACTATGTTTTATAGATAGGTTCCTAGGAGCCCTAAGAGTATCCTACACTATGTTTAAATTTACAGTGTGGTTCATACCAAACTTGTTCATCCCAAATTAATTTAGGGACCCGAGCCACTGAACCCGAACTCAAAATGAATCTTGAGAGGTTCGTCCATCTCTAGTTATGTTATATCTCATCCTTGTGATAATACATCTTCAACCAAAGGAGATTGAAGATGAAGATGGTGCTAATCCTTCTCTACCCAACTGACTACTCACCCTCCCAACACTGTTCCTGTATCTGATATCTTAGCTTGACTCCAGTCAATATTTTATTAAACATAAATAGGTGATGCTAAGGTTGTAGTCTTGTCTAGGCCCTGGCACTTGAGGAGATCTAGTGGATCCTCTTCTCCAGAAGAATATCAGTAATATGAAGGCTACTTGGTAGCTGGGGTCCTGTTCTAAAGCATGAATTGGTTCCAAAATTTCCTAGTTACCACTTGTATTTTCATGACACATGGACTGAATGTGCGATTTCCATGGACCAGCCCTACTACTATAACCATCTCAGATCCTTGAACTAATGTGCTTTCACCTGTGAAGATCTTTAAAATACAAACACTGTGCCAAAGAGGGAATGGCCGCCATTTTACTTGGTTTACCATTTTACGTGAATTGTGGGGATCGAACTACAAAAATTTAGGTCTTGGAAAGTTCATTCTGAATTGTTTCACTCATCTCTGTCAATAACTTATCTAAAGGACACCTGTCAATATTTTAGGACACATTTTTGGACCCTTTAGATTAAAGCAGGCCCTCATCCTCCCCCACTTTCTTAGCTCTTGTTTATATAGGTCTAGTGCCAAATAATCTGCTCTTTCCTGTCTGTCCCCTGGATACAACCCAGCCTCAGCCATCTTATTGACTTTTGTAGAAGGAACAGACATTGCCCAGGGCGGCCGACTCCTTCAGATGTTCCATCACCATGATTGATCTCTGGGCTGATATTGACACAACTGGTGCCATGTTCCTACTGATTCACGTATCCTTGTATGTGAGTGAAGACTAAGTCACATGCTTTATTTGTAGGTGCTTTACTTGTTCTTGACTTGGATCCTTACAAACTATGTGTTTATGCAGAACATTCCCTTTCCCCCATGAAATCCTTGCATTAAACTTGATGAATTTTTTTGGAGGGTAGGATACGAAAAAAGAAGCGTCATGCCCTTTCTTCAGGAGGATTCCGCGGCTGATTCAGCTGCGGACGTCCGCCTCGCAACACTCCCTCCCGACTGGGCCCATTCATTTGAGCCTAATCCAGAGCAAAATGCCACAACTGGATGCCGGTGTACTGTATGCACTGCTCCGGAATCCAGTTGCGGCTAGCCGTTTTTTGGACCAGATTCTGAGGTGGCCTCCGCTTCGAAATGTGGTCCGAACAACTCCCGTGTGAACTTAACCTCAGAGTGGTCCAGTCCTGCTGCTCCGGTGTTTTCTACCTGCGGGAATCCTCGCTGCACGTGACCGCTGAGGCCAATTATCAGCCTAAGGAAAGGACACGGGACGTCACACCCTGTACCTTTTCCTGAGGCCGCTTATTGCTTATTGCCTCTATTTTTTTATGCTGTCAACTCTCCTGTATCGTCAGTGAATTTGACCTAGAGGATTTGCTACATTGATCATTTATTTATACTTTATAAGGTTTGTGCAAATTTCCTGTCTGTTGTTACGTGTGTGTTATTTGTCAGCGCGGTCTTTGTTCAGTCCTGACCGCAAGATCTAAGGGCAGCTGATCCTCATGAAGGACCGGACAACTTACTCATTCACCATCTGCTTCTGCCCTACAATCACATCCTTCCACATCCCCTACATTGGTCACATAAGAGTTATCAACACCATCATGCTTAGAAGCTAATGTGTACATGACGAGGCTGTAGTATGATGATGTCAAAGCCTCCCCAGGTTACCTGGAGACAATGAAATTAACACCCCCCCTATGGGTGCTGAGGCCCAATCACAGGTCTTAGCAGTGATTTGGAAGCCAAAGAAAATAGATGGCGACCCAAGCACAAGACCAGATGCCCAGCAGATCCCAGTAAAGGTGAGGAATTTAATTTTTTTTTTATTATTATTTTACAAGCCTTCCTCGTACCCTTACACAACAATCATAATGACAACCATTTGGTTGCAATTTTGGTGGATTAATTTGTGCGAATCCAGAAAAGTTAAGGATCAGTAATCAGAAATCCAACCATGATGTCCTTATTGTGCTTAGGTTATCTTCTCATACATGTAGTGTCCTCCTGATAACCAGCCATGATGTCCTTATTGTGCTTAGGTTATCTTCTCATACATGTAGTGTCCTCCTGATAACCAGCCATGATGTCCTTATTGTGGTCAGGTTATCTTCTCATACATGTGGTGTCCTCTTGATAAGCAGCCATGGTGTCCTTATTGTGGTCAGGTTATCTTCTCATACATGTAGTGTCCTCCTGATAACCAGCCATGATGTCCTTATTGTGGTCAGGTTATCTTCTCATACATGTAGTGTGCTCCTGATAACCAGCCATGATGTCCTTATTGTGGTCGGGTTATCTTCTCATACATGTAGTGTCCTCCTGATAACCAGCCATGATGTCCTTATTGTGGTCAGGTTATCTTCTCATACATGTAGTGTCCTCCTGATAAGCAGCCATGGTGTCCTTATTGTGGTCAGGTTATCTTCTCATACATGTAGTGTCCTCCTGATAACCAGCCATGATGTCCTTATTGTGGTCAGGTTATCTTCTCATACATGTAGTGTCCTCCTGATAACCAGTCATGATGTCCTTATTGTGGTCAGGTTATCTTCTCATACATGTAGTGTCCTCCTGATAACCAGCCATGGTGTCCTTATTGTGGTCAGGTTATCTTCTCATACATGTAGTGTCCTCCTGATAACCAGCCATGATGTCCTTATTGTGGTCAGGTTATCTTCTCATACATGTAGTGTCCTCCTGATAACGAGCCATGATGTCCTTATTGTGGTCAGGTTATCTTCTCATACATGTAGTGTCCTCCTGATAACCAGCCATGATGTCCTTATTGTGGTCAGGTTATCTTCTCATACATGTAGTGTCCTCCTGATAACGAGCCATGATGTCCTTATTGTGGTCAGGTTATCTTCTCAACCAAAGAAAAAAGCCCGAAGGCAAAGCAATATATGCGTAACACTAGGAGTATAGTATAAAATATAATAAATATTTATTGTTTACATCATAAAAATACATGAATTTTTATACAGCGGGGCAGATGATATAAACTGCCAAAGAAAGACACAAAAAGACATAAAACAAGCACACATTCCACATTCCTCCTGAAGAAGCCTCACGGTGAAACGCGTAGAGGGTGTCTCGGGCATCTGTCCCTTAACAAGCACTTCCACCAGTGCTTACCATCATGACTACAGGTAATGATTGTGCCATGTTTTATATCATGCATTTGCATTGATCATTCCTCTAGTGTGCAGTGCAGGTATTTTTCCACTCAGCCTTGATAGCTCTGCTATCCCCCCTATTGATACTCTTTGTTATTTACTCATATGAGTCATCCTGCTAGTGTATACTATATGTTCTAACTGTGGGAGGTATATGTATACTTAATCTTTGATGTATTGATACACTTTTTCCTTCCACTCAGTGGTTAGATATACATAGTTGTTATCATATAGGGATACTTATTTGTGGCTGTATGCACTGACACCTAGCATATTATTATATATTACTAGCTGGCACATCAGTAATCCTGATATATTTTCTACATATTTCTCATGATTCGATGGTTTTGCATTTTGGAGGTGTGTGCTTGTTTTATGTCTTTTTGTGTCTTTCTTTGGCAGTTTATATCATCTGCCCCGCTGTATAAAAATTCATGTATTTTTATGATGTAAACAATAAATATTTATTATATTTTATACTATACTCCTAGTGTTACGCATATATTGCTTTGCCTTCGGGCTTTTTTCTTTGGTCGTGTTTTCCTGGCTTGTCCAGCCTTTTTTGATAGATAAATTGGTATGTTTGAGGCACTTTCTTTATGTGACAGGTTATCTTCTCATACATGTAGTGTCCTCCTGATAACCAGCCATGATGTCCTTATTGTGGTCAGGTTATCTTCTCATACATGTAGTGTCCTCTCCTGATAACCAGCCATGATGTCCTTATTGTGGTCGGGTTATCTTCTCATACATGTAGTGTCCTCCTGATAACCAGCCATGATGTCCTTATTGTGGTCGGGTTATCTTCTCATACATGTAGTGTCCTCCTGATAACCAGCCATGATGTCCTTATTGTGGTCAGGTTATCTTCTCATACATGTAGTGTCCTCCTGATAACCAGCCATGGTGTCCTTATTGTGGTCAGGTTATCTTCTCATACATGTAGTGTCCTCCTGATAACCAGCCATGATGTCCTTATTGTGGTCGGGTTATCTTCTCATACATGTAGTGTCCTCCTGATAACCAGCCATGATGTCCTTATTGTGGTCGGGTTATCTTCTCATACATGTAGTGTCCTCCTGATAACCAGCCATGATGTCCTTATTGTAGTCAGGTTATCTTCTCATACATGTGGTGTCCTCCTGATAACCAGCCATGATGTCCTTATTGTAGTCAGGTTATTTTCTCATACATGTAGTGTCCTCCTGATAACCAGCCATGATGTCCTTATTGTGGTCGGGGTATCTTCTCATACATGTAGTGTCCTCCTGATAACCAGCCATGATGTCCTTATTGTAGTCAGGTTATCTTCTCATACATGTGGTGTCCCTCCTGATAACCTGTACACAATATGGAAATCATGGCTGGATTTCAGACAAGCCAAAAACCATAGAAATTTCCCGCATTCCTGGACATATCCATTGTCAACAGATCTAGACAAAATACTGTTCCCACTAACATTATTTTTAATGACTTGTATTAGCCAAAGTGTTTCACTTTTAATTGTCTGCAGATTTCCATATGGTTAGGTTCATGGGAATATCCCTTTAAGGCTCCGCACACTTTACACACACGTGCACTTTGAAGCTCCCGCACTCACTCAGCCGCTTGTATTATAAAGGAGCCTTTTAGCGACAAAGAAGCAGACCCATCTTATTATTGGCTTCTGTAGAAGAGACAGACATTGCCAGGGGCTACTGAATCCTTCAGATGTTCTATCCATAAGAAAGAGCTCGGGGCTTATATTGACACAACTGACGTTATGTTCCCAGGGACTGAGCTACAATGTATATAACTATTCTGCCATGAGTTATAGTAAATCTGATGGGATTCATTGCCCATGCTGCGACTCATCTTGATTTCTTTCTACTCCACCTCCTTACAAAATGTCAAGTTGGATGGAAAAAGTCAAAGTGGCACAAATCAGGACCATGTACCAAAAATGAGCCACCTCAATACCAATTTACTGGCATATGAAGTTTATGATATCCCCCATTATTTTTCTGTGATTCACCCCTTCTTGTCTGGAGCTATGTGACTCCTAGACATGCCCTTGCTGTGTTCTGTTCGTCTTTCCATTCTTTGACTACCTTTTGAGATTGGAACCTACCCCATTTTTTTGTTTTTTTACACAAAGAGGGTCTCACCGTGTGGTCCAGTTATGGTGATAACTGAACCCAGCTCGTCGGCACAGACCCTCAAGAGCTTTGCACACAAGCCACCTAAAATGGTGCCAACTTTCCACTTAATGGGGAGATCCAAGCGGCATCCCTGGAACTCACCTTGTATTAACCCTTTACACAGTTGTTGACCGTCATCATCTCCTGTCAGGTTTGTTCTAAGGGCAAAACCAAAGATGTTCATGTTGATCTCTGTCTCCTCTGCCATGATGTTCAGACTGTACAGGTGCACACCACCAATTTTAAGAACTGGGTCTGAGCAGCTGAGTATCAGCTCAACTATTAAGAGTTGGGAGCCTCTTAATAAATCTATTGCGTCCACCACCAGTGGTCGTCCAAATTTTCAATGTACTAGTTTTATCCACGTGATTCATCTTCTAGATCGTCAACAATCTCTGATGGTTGTTCAGGCTCCTAGAGGAGCCTTGGGGCACCTTGCAAATGTACATAGAGTCTTGGATGCTCCTCACCACTGTCTAAGCATTGTTGACTTTCAGCTTTCACGTGTACACCAGGTAAATGTTTATCTTGCTAAGAAGTATTGCCAGAAGTCAGACAGTTTTTTACTTGATGTGTTCCATGAATGATTACGTAATACCAAGTGATGCTGCTAAGAACACTATAAAAGTCTCCTTGGTGCTAAACAGGTAACTACATCAGTATCGAAGACGTCTCTGCCTATCTGCCATCAACTTGAACTTCAGCTTCTTCAGCCATGAAGTCCTTCCTTGTCTTCCTAGTCGTGGTCATGGGTGAGATCACTATAGGTAAGAATGATATTAGTAGTATACTATGTTACACTTTTGTGTCTTTTCACAGATGGTTATTAGTCAACCTTCAGGTTCTCCATCTTTCTCATTGAGGTCAGTAGATTCGGGTAAGAGACATTAGATTTTCTTATTACTGTATGACTGATACAAGCTAAAATGATGATGATGATGATGATGATGATGGTCCATGTCATAAAATCGAAATACCAAATGGAGATTGGGTAAGTTTGGTCAAACCATGCCTTGTGGAAAGGTTGATATGACCTCCAACTCAGGTTCACCAGGTTGCCTTTAGGTTCAGTTCACTCGGTCATGTCACCTATGGAAGAAGGAAGGGGGCTCTCGAATTAGGGCCCCTCTACAGATCCTTGATCCATCTCATCATCCATGATAGCATGCCTCTTACTAGGATGTGATGGACTAGATGATATAACGATGATAAGTTTCTTACGTCTCCGTGTGTTTATGTGAACATGTCTGTATTTTAACCCTATATGCATTTAGGTATTGCCGTGAGGTGCATGAAGTGTAAGGCCATCGGTAAAAATGACTGCACGGGAGAATCTGTGGAGTGTGAACACAAAGATGACTTTTGCACAACGGCTATTGAACACAACCATTATCGTAAGTTGGAGTTAAAGACATTCTAAGTGCGTTGCCTAAAATATCAAGATTTGTTTGTTCTATTAATGTCTATGACGGTGGACTTGTAGAGTCTACGCAAATACAGGATCCACTCTCCTGAAATACTCTGTGCTGCCAGGGCTACTATACTAGTCTCCCCATTTGTAAGCTACTTATCTCTGCTCCAATCATATATATAACTTTCTGCAAGGTCAGCCCACTCCTCTCCTGAAATACTCTGTGCTGCCAGGGCTTTTTCCACTATACTAGTCTCTCTATTTGTAAGCTACTTATCTCTGTTCCAGTCCTCTCCTGAAATACTCTGTGCTTTCCCATTTAATAATACTCACACACAGTGATTCTTTCTTTTATTGTTGTGAACATTTTTGTAATGTACTTCGATAACCCATTTCGATTCTTCTTACAGGAAAATGGGCTCCAAAGTTATCCCTAGCAATGATGTAACTAAGCTGTTGCAGGATAGAATCCCATGTCTGTTATTGATAGATACAAATGTAACACTTACAAAACAAAGGGGGGGGGGGGGGGTCACTTCATATAGTTGTATCTCCCATCTTATACCACCTACAACAGTGATACTAGCAGCTCATGCTACATATTCAATTGCTTTCCCGGCCGTGTGTGTTTAGTGATAGTAGAGCTAGAATTGTCATCTTGAGTATTACCGTATTTTTCGGACTATAAGACGCACTTTTTTTCCCCAAAATTTGGGGGGGAAAGAAGGGTGCGTCTTATAGTCTGAATGTAGCTCCTGGCACCCGCCGTAATAGAGAGGCGAATGCCGGCAAGGGATAGACGCCGGCACAGGTGCCGGGGCCTGAGATATCGCTGCGCTCCTCTGCCCTGCATGAAGCCAGCAGCGGGAGGAGTGATGCTATTCCACTCCTCCGTCCCCCCGCCGCTGGCTTCATGCAGGGCAGAGGAGCGCAGCGATGTCTCAGGCCCCGGCGTCTATCCCGTGCTGTACTAGAGAGGCGGATGCCGGGTCAGTATCGGTGGCCCCTTCTCCCCCGGGGCCGGTCCCCACCGGCCCCGTACCTGTGAAGTTGCAGGCCGGCTCCTGCACGGCGATATCGCAGGAGCCGACCTGTTCGGGTGAGAGCCGGGAGCCTAATGAGGCTCCCGGGCCTGTCACTGCTGTATTAGTATTACGGCTGGTCTCTATGACCAGCCGTAATACTAATAGACAGAATGTCCCATAGACGGCAATACAGTTGTATTGCCGTCTATGGGACTTGCAATCAAGTGACCGCAGGCTCAAGCCCCCGGGGGGGAATAAAATAGTAAAAAAAAAAAAAAAAAAAAGCTTTAAAAATATATAATAAAAATATAAAATAAATAAAAGTTCTAAATCACCTCCTGTCCCTAGAATATATATATAAAAGTAGAAAATCATATGTCATAAACCACTGGGTTTTTTTTCAATACAAGGTCATCTAAGCAATAGACATTCCCCCAAAATGGTATAACTAAAAAGTACTTCTGGCCCCGCAAAAAAAAAAAAACACTCTATGCGTCCCCGTACCGCTGCAGGGTCACCTGTCAATGTGGCCTTGCAGCTGTTGCAAAACTACAACTCCCATATATTAAATATTTTACCATTTTTTGCTTCAAAATTTGTTTTCCCTATTTTCCTCCTCTAAAACCTAGGTGCGTCTTATAGTCCGAAAAATACGGTAACTCTCATATGGCACCAGAAACACCGTTCTAGGTAATCTATAACCAGGTATTTCAAGTGACCCCTCCTCTTTGGCCATGACAGTATAAAGCCAGTATGAGTGTAGGGGGCTGACTCTTTTTGGCAATGTTTAGTTAGATCGTTACTAGGGATTACTTTAGAGCCTTTTTTCTAAAAGAAGTAAATAAGTTAATAAAGTAGATTACAATACAGGTTGTAATTTAATAAACCCTGTTGGACAGCTTTTAGCTACTTCTGGTTGTACATTGACACTGATCTAATCTAATAGAAGACATTGTAATGTATGGACGTGTTTAGCACTCTCCATTCTGACTCATAGTGGGGTCACCTGTGGGGTATCCCATATACAGTGCCCATACGCTATAATAAGGAATGGACAGGTCACTGCCTCCCACATGGTCAGCACACTCATCCTCTGCTGTTATGGAAAATGGGAATCATTTCATGTACAGGGGGTCATTACAAAAAACACCTACGGACCCCTATAACACGTCCATGTTCTTTCTTCTTCAAGGTGGACATATGATAACTACAGTCAGCCGGGGATGTAAAAATTCTTCCATCTTGTGCAATGGCCCTATACTTATGACTGCAAACGAGGTTTGGGCGCTGGCCTCGTTCTTCCAATGTTGTCATACAGATAACTGTAATTCAGGCAAAATTGAAAGTAAGTAACACCTTATTCTATCTGTATTACGTCATATATAGAGATGAGCGAACACTAAAATGTTCGAGGTTCGAAATCCGATTCGAACAGCCGCTCAATGTTCGTGTGTTCGAACGGGTTTTCAAATCCCATTATAGTCTATGGGGGGAAATGCTCGTTTCAGGGGTACGCAACATTCGATCAAATTATACTTACCTAGTCCATGAGTGAGGGTCGGGCTGGAGTCTTCTCCCCGCGCAGCGTCCCCGCGTCCTCTTCCGGCTGGAATTCACTCTGCTTAGGCACCGAGCCTAGGCAGAGCCGACTGCACATGCGCGGGTATGTGCGGGCATATGCAGTTGGCTCTGCCCAGGCCCGATGCCTAAGCAGAGTGAATTCCAGCCGGAAGTGGAAGCGGGGACACTGCGCGGGGAGAAGACTTCTAAAGGTAAGAGAAGAACCAGCGTTGATTGGTAATGTATAGCATTCTGCCAATCAATGCTGGTTCTGCATCGAATCTTAACTTCAAACAGCTAGTAGTGTTCGATCAAGTACGAGTATTTCGAATACCTACTCGATCGAACACTACTCGCTCATCTCTAGTCATATACATTAGATGATTAGATTAGGTATTATGTATCCTCCCATATATACGTCATCAAAGCTGGTGTGAGCTCCAGGAACGATTGGGGGCAACGATAGAGGCAAATTGCAATTTTTTTAATAGTTTTCCATCTCCATTATGGTCTATGTTCCATTACTGTTGGGGTTAGAACCTGGGATGTTGGTGTAATAGGGGTGTAATATTTTTGTCTTTTTTATCATTTTCCTTTATTCGTTGATTATTATTGTTATTTTTGCACCTATTTGATGGCTAGGTATGTTTTTGTGGGTACATATAAGGCGCTCTGTATGGGATGTATAGTTACAATGTTTCCTTTTTCTTATAATAACTTAGTGCCATTATTGAACTATACAACGAATGGACTTTCCTGCCTCTCGTGTTATGAGGAGGGTAGTTACAGTTGTCAGAAGTATGAGCCCCTTCCCTGCATCGGAGATCAGGAGGACTGCTTTGACTTTAGCGGACTAGGCGCTCGCCCAGGTAATGTGTTATCCGTAGAGGATTGCCTTACTATATAACATGGGGGTTGGATCATCTTGCCATAGGAAGGAGGAGTCTTATCGCAGACAGGCCTTTTAACCTGAGGGGTGAGATGAAAGACTTGCCGTTTTTGTGAAAATTACCTTAAAGGGGCTCTATCATTGGGGATATGCCTTTTAACCTAAGGATGCGTCGGAATAGCCTTTAGAATGGTTATTCTACTCCTACCTTTGGTTCAGTCCTCAACGCTATAAATAAATCGCTTTATCCGCTTACACCCCTTCTGCTCTCTGAGCCTCATTTACATAAATGGAAATATTTGATATTCGATATTCGTTCCGAATAGCCCCTCAATATTTGACTATTCGAACGAATATCGAACCCCATTATAGTCTATGGGGAAAAACCGTTTGTTTCAGGGAAAACCACAATTCGACTCAGGAGAGTCACAAGTCCTCTATGACACCCCAGGAAATGATGACAACACCCTGATAGGGACATATGGATCCCTCCGTATGTTGTAGAGGTCCTAATTAGATAATTAATTAACAGGCCTAGATGGACTGCAGCCATCTTCTTTAAGCCTGGAGAACTGATTATGACACAAGATGGTGGTGTATCAAAAGAGTTCTAATTTTATTGTAAGAAAAAGGTAGTTTAAATACATTACAGACAAAGAGCTGGCTTGGCTATTCTAATTAGTATAACATGATTGGTTAAAGAGATACAAGACAAGCCTGGCACATGACTATTGGCTGAGGCCTGATATAATCTGCATCTCATTATAGCTTTCCACACTGGGATGGACTTTCCCATGAAACAAAGAAGGATTCAAAATACTTATATGTGAGCTAACATCCCAGACTATGTCTATATGTATATATCATGGCAAAAGAGATAAGATGACACGTTCCATAGACTCTGTGTCTATACACACTCTAAGTGACCTTCATATACCATAAAATATGACAAAGTGCCCAGATACCATAAGATTAATACTTTTGTTGATTATGTGTCCATACATCATGTAAAGGAGATAAGAGATATACAAAGTCAGCTGCATCTTCTCAAAATGAGGCCCTTAAGAGATAATGATTAGCAACCTATGCATTAACATTCATTATCACATTCCTTAAAGTCTAACAAGGGGCCTCCTTGACTTAAGCAGAAAAATACATACTTATACAGTTTATATGTGAAAGAGTACAAGATGGCTCACAAAATACAAAGATGGAGGACTTAACTCTAACAACCCTGGAATGCAACTGGAACAGCAGGAGAAGCATGTCTGGGGGCATCTAACATGCTCAAGTGACTGTATTACGCCACTAATAATGCGGGAGCTGACTTTTTCCCATAGGAATGCATTGACCAGCGTTGAGTGGCCGAATGCCATACAGTGTACAGCATTCGGCCATTCAACGCTGGTTCTGCCGGAGGCTCGTCTGTGAGGAGGCGGAGTCTAAGATCGGTCCACAGCAGTCTCCATTGTGGTCCGATCTCAGATGTAGCAGTGCTGTGTCAACTCTACTATACCTGAGATGTAGCAGTGTAGCAGTCTCATATGAACCGAATCTGAAATCCACTCTTCGTATAAAGTGGAGGTCGCCTGATTTAGCCAGCCAATTATTTTCCCCGATTTTTTTTCGATGCCTACATCACCGTAGTTCCTGTCCCACCTCCCCTGCACAGTTATTGGTGCAAAAAAAGCGCCAGGGAAGGTGGGAGAGGATACGAATTTTTAGTGCGTTTGCCGCGTGGTATTCGATTGGAATCGAATATCTCGAGCAGCCTGATATTTGATCGAATACCAATATGATCGAACGCCGTTCCCTCATCTCTACTATCTACCACTCATGGGTGGTCTCATAATGGTCTTGAATTTTCTCCATTGGAACACAACCTGTCTGACTGTCAATTGGTGAAGTCCAAACTCTTTATAAATTTTAAGATGATTTTGTAAACCTTTCCAGTTTGCTAGACATCCGCAACTCTTCTTCTGAGGTCCTCAGAAATCTCCTTTGCTCGTGCCATGATGCACAAGTGTAGTGAGATGAGACCTTATCAGGTTGACTTACTCATGCCTGAAGGGTCACACTATGGTACATCCACATGATACATTCTAAAATTTACAACCCTTTGTCTTATGTTTCTTCTCTTCCATTTAGGTCACAAGGAAGTACCTTATGCTATCGCCGGCTGTGCCAAAAAAGGAGCCTGTAAAATCAAATACGATGCACTAGTGGGGAGCAAAGTGGGACATCCGAACAAACTGACCTTTCCCCTCGAAAACAGAATGCAGTACTGTCATGGTTAGCAAAATCCAGATGCAGATGAAAAAGAATATCACGCTTTGCTCACTGCACATGTAAGACGTCGGTCTGAAATAAAGATCAGCCATCAATTTACTAAACCTATATGGCCTGTATTTATGGAGTGTTTTTGCTATTTTTATATATGCTTTATCTGATCCCATAGCAGCTATAAGGGCTCAGAGATTACAGTCGTATCTCTGCCCTGGCTCCAGGTGCCACAATGGAGGGCGGCCATATTATACACGGCACATACGGGATCAGGTTCCCGAATACAAGTTTTCTACTGATGGTAGAGAAACTTAAGTTAAAGGAATTTTCCAGTGCTAGCAATAGACGTCATATTACTATCACAGTGTTGGTTGATAACCAATCAGATTGCCAGATTGAAGCGGTTTCACCACCGTGGAGTCCTGCAACCCATTCTGCCCAGCATTATGGCTATCAGGGTCTTAGTGGTACTGAGTTATATACACCGTATTAAAGTTCATAAGCTTCACGAGATTCAGAAATGCTATTATTATACTCTCTATCCTCAGACCCCAGAGTGAAGGCCCAGGGAAGGTGAGTAAAAAATAACAAACAGTTATAGTCACCAAGCTTCAGCTCTCCTGGGCATCCTCATAGTATCCAGCGGTTCCCTAGTGCCTTCTTCAGGCCTATTCTGGCTTCTGACTGATGTCACATGCCCTGGAGGTCACCACTAAGGACTAGGGTTGGGTGATCGGGATCGGGAAAGATCGGATCCCAATCGGCGATCGAGCAAATTTTACGATTGGGATTGGCTGGAAAATGATCGAAAATCGGAACCTCAAGATCTTCTCAACCCTATTCATGTATACAGTATATCATGAATAGGGTTGAGCGATCGGGATCGGGAAAGATTGAATCCCAATCAGTGATCGAGCAAATTTTACGATCGCGATCAGGATCGGCTAGAAAACGATTGAAAATCGGATTTTAAAAACGATCCTGAAATCTCAAGTTCGGCTCAACCCTACTAAGGACCAATCGCAGACATCAGCGAGGACCCACAGGATTTGTAAGGAAGTGTAAGATATAAGAATTATACAGGCAATGGGTCCAATTTTATTGAGACAAGACAATCGTACACACTGTCACAATATACCAATGATACAATAGAAGGGTCCCGAGGTCAAGTTTAATGGTGGACCTCAATTCTTCTGGTCTTATGGCATCTCAGTCCAAGAACATATAGGAAAATATATGGATAGTTCATAAAGTTTGTCTTCTACCCAAGGTTTACCCAAAGGGGATAGTCTCTTAAAAAATGAAGGTTTCACCATCAACACAGAAGAGTCTTTATGTAGATAGAACAGTCACATAATGGACAGTGGTGTATATAGGACAGTGGTGTATATAGCAGGACAGTAGTTTATATAGGAGGACAGTGGTGTATATAGGAGGACAGTGGTGTATATAGGAGGACAGTATTATACATATGAGGACAATAATGTATATAGGAGGACAATAATGTATATAGGAGGACAGTGGTGTATATAGGAGGACAGTGGTGTATATAGGAGGACAGTGGTGTATATAGCAGGACAGTAGTGTATATAGGAGGACAGTGTTGTATATAGGAGGACAGTAGTGTATATAGGAGGACAGTAGTGTATATAGGAGGACAGTGGTGTATATAGCAGGACAGTAGTGTATATAGGAGGACAGTGGTGTATATAGGAGGACAGTGGTGTATA
Source organism: Leptodactylus fuscus (assembly GCF_031893055.1). NCBI lineage: Eukaryota > Metazoa > Chordata > Amphibia > Anura > Leptodactylidae > Leptodactylus > Leptodactylus fuscus. The sequence goes on along the minus strand of NC_134270.1, from coordinate 179,956,426 downwards.
TAGGAGGACAGTAGTGTATATAGGAGGACAGTGGTGTATATAGCAGGACAGTAGTGTATATAGGAGGACAGTGGTGTATATAGGAGGACAGTGGTGTATATAGCAGGACAGTAGTTTATATAGGAGGACAGTGGTGTATATAGCAGGACAGTAGTTTATATAGGAGGACAGTATTATACATATGAGGACAATAATGTATATAGGAGGACAATAATGTATATAGGAGGACAGTGGTGTATATAGGAGGACAGTGGTGTATATAGGAGGACAGTGGTGTATATAGGAGGACAGTAGTGTATATAGGAGGACAGTATTATACATAGGAAGACAATAGTGTATATAGGAGGACATTACTATACATAGGAGGACAGCAGTGTATATAGGAGGACAGAAGTGTATATAGAAGGACAGTAGTGTATATACAGTCCTATGAAAAAGTTTGGGCACCCCTATTAATCTTAATCATTTTTAGTTCTAAATATTTTGGTGTTTGCAACAGCCATTTCAGTTTGATATATCTAATAACTGATGGACACAGTAATATTTCAGGATTGAAATGAGGTTTATTGTAATAACAGAAAATGCGCAATATGCATTAAACCAAAATTTGACCGGTGCAAAAGTATGGGCACCCTTATCATTTTATTGATTTGAATACTCCTAACTACATTTTACTGACTTACTGAAGCACAAAATTGGTTTTGTAACCTCAGTGAGCTTTGAACTTCATAGCCAGATGTATCCAATCATGAGAAAAGGTATTTAAGGTGGCCAATTGCAAGTTGTTCTACTATTTGAATCTCCTCTGAAGAGTGGCATCATGGGCTACTCAAAACAACTCTCAAATGATCTGAAAACAAAGATTGTTCAACATAGTTGTTCAGCGGAAGGAGACAAAACGTTGTCTCAGAGATTTAACCTGTCAGTTTCCACTGTGAGGAACATAGTAAGGAAATGGAAGACCACAGGGACAGTTCTTGTTAAGCCCAGAAGTGGCAGGCCAAGAAAAATATCAGAAAGGCAGAGAAGAAGAATGGTGAGAACAGTCAAGGACAATCCACAGACCACCTCCAAAGAGCTGCAGCATCATCTTGCTGCAGATGGTGTCACTGTGCATCGGTCAACTATACAGCGCACTTTGCACAAATAGAAGCTGTATGGGAGAGTGATGAGAAAGAAGCCGTTTCTGCACGTACGCCACAAATAGAGTTGCCTGAGGTATGAAAAAGCACATTTGGACAAGGTAGCTTCATTTTGGAAACAAAAATTGAGTTGTTTGGTTATAAAAAAAGGCGTTATGCATGGCGTCCAAAAAGAAACAGCATTCCAAGAAAAACACATGCTACCCACTGTAAAATTTGGTGGAGGTTCCATCATGCTTTGGGGCTGTGTGGCCAATGCCGGCATCGGGAATCTTGTTAAAGTTGAGGGTCGCATGGATTCCACTCAGTATCAGCAGATTCTTGAGAATAATGTTCAAGAATCAGTGACGAAGTTGAAGTTACGCCGGGGATGGATATTTCAGCAAGACAATGATCCAAAACACCGCTCCAAATCCTCAGGCATTCATGCAGAGGAACAATTACAATGTTCTGGAATGGCCATCCCAGTCCCCAGACCTGAATATCATTGAACATCTGTGGGATGATTGGAAGCGGGCTGTCCATGATCGGCGACCATCTAACTTAACTGAACTTGAATTGTTTGTCCAAAATACCTTCATCCAGGATCCAGGAACTGATTAAAAGCTACAGGAAGCGACTAGAGGCTGTTATCTTTGCAAAAGGAGGATCTACTAAATATAATGTCACTTTTCTGTTGAGGTGCCCATACTTTTGCACCGGTCAAATTTTGGTTTAATGCATATTGCGCATTTTCTGTTAGTACAATAAACCTCATTTCAATCCTGAAATATTACTGTGTCCATCAGTTATTAGATATATCAAACTGAAATGGCTGTTGCAAATACCAAAATATTTAGAACTAAAAATGATTAAGATTAATAGGGGTGCCCAAACTTTTTCATAGGACTGTAGGAGGACAGTATTATACATAGGATAGTAGTGCATATAGAAGGACAGTACTATGCATAGGAGGAGAGTAGTGTATATAGGAGGATGAAGGTGTGTATATAAGAGGACAGTACTATACATAGGAGGACAGTACCATACATAGGAGGACAGTAGTGTATATAGAAGGACAGTACTATACATAGAAGGACAGTAGTGTATATAGGAGGACAGTACTATACATAGGAGGACAGTAGTGGATATAGGAGGAAGGTATATAATAGACATAATCGGTTGCTCCACTTTGTGTAGCATTGCATATTCTAATGTACAGAATTATCTCCACCGGAGAATATAACATATTGTTTTCACTTGAGTGGGGCAAAGTCACATTTTCCTTACAGTTAGTGGACAAAAGCAGTCAGACCATCCCCAGTGATCCACAGGGTTTGGGATAAGAGATAGGCAAATTGGCTCATAACACGTCAGGTTTGCCCCAAATATTCAAAATTGTTAAGACACAAGAGTATAATATAAAGAGGCTCCAGAGTATAATAATGTCACTTTTTACACTATGTTTTATAGAGAGGTTCCTTCTATATACACTACTGTCCTCCTATGTATAGTACTGTCCTAGGAGTCCTAAGAGTATTCTGCACTATGTTTTATAGATAGGTTCCTAGGAGTCCTAAGAGTATTCTGCACTATGTTTTATAGATAGGTTCCTAGGAGTCCTAAGAGTATTCTACACTATGTTTTATAGATAGGTTCCTAGGAGTCCTAAGAGTATTCTACACTATGTTTTATAGATATGTTCCTAGGAGTCCTAAGAGTATTCTACACTATGTTTTATAGATAGGTTCCTAGGAGTCCTAAGAGTATTCTACACTATGTTTTATAGATAGGTTCCTAGGAGTCCTAAGAGTATTCTACACTATGTTTTATAGATAGGTTCCTAGGAGCCCTAAGCGTATTCTACACTATGTTTTATAGATAGGTTCCTAGGAGTCCTAAGAATATTCTACGCTATGTATTATAGATGGGTTCCTAGGAGTCCTAAGAGTATTCTACACTGTTTTATAGATAGGTTCCTAGGAGTCCTAAGAGTATTCTACACTATGTATTATAGATAGGTTCCTAGGAGTCCTAAGAGTATTCTACACTATGTTTTATAGATAGGTTCCTAGGAGTCCTAAGAGTATTCTACACTATGTATTATAGATAGGTTCCTAGGAGTCCTAAGAGTATTCTACACTGTTTTATAGATAGGTTCCTAGGAGTCCTAAGAGTATTCTACACTATGTTTTATAGATAGGTTCCTAGGAGCCCTAAGCGTATTCTACACTATATATTATAGATAGGTTCCTAGGAGTCCTAAGAGTATTCTACACTGTTTTATAGATAGGTTCCTAGGAGTCCTAAGAGTATTCTACACTATGTATTATAGATAGGTTCCTAGGAGCCCTAAGAGTATTCTACACTATGTTTTATAGATAGGTTCCTAGGAGCCCTAAGCGTATTCTACACTATGTATTATAGATAGGTTCCTAGGAGTCCTAAGAGTATTCTACACTGTTTTATAGATAGGTTCCTAGGAGTCCTAAGAGTATTCTACACTATGTATTATAGATAGGTTCCTAGGAGTCCTAAGAGTATTCTACACTATGTATTATAGATAGGTTCCTAGGAGTCCTAAGAGTATTCTACACTATGTATTATAGATAGGTTCCTAGGAGCCCTGACAGTATTCTACACTATGTTTTATAGATAGGTTCCTAGGAGCTCTAAGAGTATTCTACACTATGTTTTATAGATAGGTTCCTAGGAGTCCTAAGAGTATTCTACACTATGTATTATAGATAGGTTCCTCGGTGTCCTAAGAGTATTCTACACTATGTTTTATAGATAGGTTCCTAGGAGCCCTAAGCGTATTCTACACTATGTATTATAGATAGGTTCCTAGGAGTCCTAAGAATATTCTACGCTATGTATTATAGATGGGTTCCTAGGAGTCCTAAGAGTATTCTACACTATGTTTTATAGATAGGTTCCTAGGAGTCCTAAGAGTATTCTACACTATGTATTATAGATAGGTTCCTAGGAGTCCTAAGAGTATTCTACACTATGTTTTATAGATAGGTTCCTAGGAGCCCTAAGCGTATTCTACACTATGTATTATAGATAGGTTCCTAGGAGTCCTAAGAGTATTCTACACTGTTTTATAGATAGGTTCCTAGGAGTCCTAAGAGTATTCTACACTATGTATTATAGATAGGTTCCTAGGAGCCCTAAGAGTATTCTACACTATGTATTATAGATAGGTTCCTAGGAGTCCTAAGAGTATTCTACACTATGTATTATTGATAGGTTCCTAGGAGTCCTAAGAGTATTCTACACTGTTTTATAGATAGGTTCCTAGGAGTCCTAAGAGTATTCTACACTATGTATTATAGATAGGTTCCTAGGAGTCCTAAGAGTATTCTACACTGTTTTATAGATAGGTTCCTAGGAGTCCTAAGAGTATTCTACACTGTTTTATAGATAGGTTCCTAGGAGTCCTAAGAGTATTCTACACTATGTATTATAGATAGGTTCCTCGGTGTCCTAAGAGTATTCTACACTATGTATTATAGATAGGTTCCTCGGTGTCCTAAGAGTATTCTACACTATGTTTTATAGATAGGTTCCTAGGAGCTCTAAGAGTATTCTACACTATGTTTTATAGATAGGTTCCTAGGAGTCCTAAGAGTATTCTACACTATGTATTATAGATAGGTTCCTCGGTGTCCTAAGAGTATTCTACACTATGTTTTATAGATAGGTTCCTAGGAGCCCTAAGCGTATTCTACACTATGTATTATAGATAGGTTCCTAGGAGTCCTAAGAATATTCTACGCTATGTATTATAGATGGGTTCCTAGGAGTCCTAAGAGTATTCTACACTATGTTTTATAGATAGGTTCCTAGGAGCCCTAAGAGTATTCTACACTATGTATTATAGATAGCTTCCTAGGAGTCCTAAGAGTATTCTACACTATGTTTTATAGATAGGTTCCTAGGAGCCCTAAGCGTATTCTACACTATGTATTATAGATAGGTTCCTAGGAGTCCTAAGAGTATTCTACACTGTTTTATAGATAGGTTCCTAGGAGTCCTAAGAGTATTCTACACTATGTATTATAGATAGGTTCCTAGGAGCCCTAAGAGTATTCTACACTACGTATTATAGATAGGTTCCTAGGAGTCCTAAGAGTATTCTACACTATGTATTATAGATAGGTTCCTAGGAGTCCTAAGAGTATTCTACACTATGTTTTATAGATAGGTTCCTAGGAGTCCTAAGAGTATTCTACACTATGTTTTATAGATAGGTTCCTAGGAGTCCTAAGAATATTCTACGCTATGTATTATAGATGGGTTCCTGGAAGTCCTAAGAGTATTCTACACTATGTTTTATAGATAGGTTCCTAGGAGCCCTAAGAGTATTCTACACTATGTATTATAGATAGGTTCCTAGGAGTCCTAAGAGTATTCTACACTATGTATTATAGATAGGTTCCTCGGTGTCCTAAGAGTATTCTACACTATGTATTATAGATAGGTTCCTAGGAGCCCTGACAGTATTCTACACTATGTTTTATAGATAGGTTCCTAGGAGTCCTAAGAGTATTCTACACTGTTTTATAGATAGGTTCCTAGGAGCTCTAAGAGTATTCTACACTATGTTTTATAGATAGGTTCCTAGGAGTCCTAAGAGTATTCTACACTATGTATTATAGATAGGTTCCTCGGTCTCCTAAGAGTATTCTACACTATGTTTTATAGATAGGTTCCTAGGAGCCCTAAGCGTATTCTACACTATGTATTATAGATAGGTTCCTAGGAGTCCTAAGAATATTCTACGCTATGTATTATAGATGGGTTCCTAGGAGTCCTAAGAGTATTCTACACTATGTTTTATAGATAGGTTCCTAGGAGCCCTAAGAGTATTCTACACTATGTATTATAGATAGGTTCCTAGGAGTCCTAAGAGTATTCTACACTGTTTTATAGATAGGTTCCTAGGAGTCCTAAGAGTATTCTACACTATGTATTATAGATAGGTTCCTAGGAGTCCTAAGAGTATTCTACACTATGTTTTATAGATAGGTTCCTAGGAGCCCTAAGCGTATTCTACACTATGTATTATAGATAGGTTCCTAGGAGTCCTAAGAGTATTCTACACTATGTTTTATAGATAGGTTCCTAGGAGCCCTAAGAGTATTCTACACTATGTATTATAGATAGGTTCCTAGGAGCCCTAAGAGTATTCTACACTATGTATTATAGATAGGTTCCTAGGAGTCCTAAGAGTATTCTACACTATGTATTATAGATAGGTTCCTAGGAGTCCTAAGAGTATTCTACACTGTTTTATAGATAGGTTCCTAGGAGTCCTAAGAGTATTCTACACTATGTATTATAGATAGGTTCCTAGGAGCCCTGACAGTATTCTACACTATGTTTTATAGATAGGTTCCTAGGAGCTCTAAGAGTATTCTACACTATGTTTTATAGATAGGTTCCTAGGAGTCCTAAGAGTATTCTACACTATGTTTTATAGATAGGTTCCTAGGAGTCCTAAGAGTATTCTACACTATGTTTAAGCCAATTTACAGTGTGGTTCATACCAAACTTGTTCATCCCAAAATAATTTATGGACCCGAGCCACTGAACCCGAACTCAAAATGAATCTTGAGAGGTTCGTCCATCTCTAGTTATGTTATATCTCATCTTTGTGATAATACATCTTCAACCAAAGGAGATTGAAGATGAAGATGGTGCTAATCCTTCTCTACCCAACTGACTACTCACCCTCCCAACACTGTTCCTGTATCTGATATCTTAGCTTGACTCCAGTCAATATTTTATTAAACATAAATATGGACGATGTCCTAACCATAGGTGATGCTAAGGTTGTAGTCTTGTCTAGGCCCTGGCACTTGAGGAGATCTAGTGGATCCTCTTCTCCAGAAGAATATTAGTAATATGAAGGCTACTTGGTAGCTGGGGTCCTGTTCTAAAGCATGAATTGGTTCCAAAATTTCCTAGTTACCACTTGTATTTTCATGACACATGGACCAAATGTGCGATTTCCATGGACCAGCCCTACTACTATAACCATCTCAGATCCTTAAACTAATGTGCTTTCACCTGTGAAGATCTTTAAGATACAAACACTGTGCCAAAGAGGGAATGGCCGCCATTTTACTTGGTTTACCATTTTACGTGATTTGTGGGGATCAAACTACAAAAAATTTGGGTTTTGGAAAGTTCATTCTGAATTGTTTCACTCATCTCTGTCAATGACTTGTCTAAAGGACACCTATCCATAGGTCATCAATATTTTAGGACACATTTTATGACCCTTTAGATTAAAGCAGGCCCTCATTCTCCCCCACCTACTTAGCTCTTGTTTATATAGGTCTAGTGCCAAATTATCTGCTCTTGTAAGTCCCTGCTCTGGCTACAAACCACCCTCAGCCATCTTATTATTGACTTCTGTAGAAGAAGGAACAGACATCGCCCAGTCCTTCAGATGTTCCATCACCATGATTGCTCTCTGGACTGATATTGACACAACTGGCGCCATGTTCTTACAGATTCACGTATCAGTGTATGTGAGTGGCCACGAAGAGTAAACCCATAAGGCTGTGTTGCCACGTGATATCTGGGACAAGTACAGGTGACTTCTCTTGTTCTTGCCTTGGATCTTTGCAAACTATGTGCGTATGCAGAACATTACCTCCCCATCAAAACCCTGCATTAAACTTGCTGAATTTTTTGGATGGTGAGAGGTATATGACTATAAGACACAACCCAGGTTTAGGCAGGAAGAATTATGGAAAAATACTTAAATTTAACCTTCATTAGTGGCCAAATGGAGTAGAGGTGTCATATAGAGATGAGCGAGTAGTACTCGATCCAGTAGGTATTCGATCGAATGCTACGGTATTTGAAATACTCGTACTCGATCGAGTACCACTCGCTGTTCGAATGTAAAATTTTGATGCAGAACCAGCATTGATTGGCCAAATGCTATACAGTCGGCCAATCAACACTGGTTCTTCTCCTACTTTTAGAAGTCTTCTCCGTGCAGCTTCCCCACACCGTCTTCCGGCTCTGAATTCACTCTGCCAGGCATCGGGCCTGGGCAGAGCCGACTACGCATGCCCGCTTGTAGTGTGGGCATGCACAGTCGGCTCTGCCCAGGCCCGATGCCTAGCAGAGTGAATGAAGAGCCGGAAGACGTCGCGGGGACGCTCACGGCCGCTGATAGGCCAGTATTACTGCTACTGGCGTCAGGGGCCTGGCCAAATTGAAAAATGGGGGGCCTGGTTTTGGAGAGGACATGAATCTGGTTGCAGAGATGGAGAGGACATGAATCTGGGGGCAGAGATGGAGAGGACATGAATCTGGGGGCAGAGATGGAGAGGACATGAATCTGGGGGCAGAGATGGAGGGACATGAATCTGGGGGCAGAGATGGAGAGGACATGAATCTGGGGGCAGAGATGGAGAGGACGGCATGACACTGGGGGCAGAGATGGAGGGACACGAATCTGGGGGCAGAGATGGAGGGACATGAATCTGGGGGCAGAGATGGAGAGGACATGAATCTGGGGGCAGAGATGGAGGGACATGAATCTGGGGGCAGAGATGGAGGGGACATGAATCTGGGGACAGAGATGGAGGGACATGAATCTGGGGGCAGAGATGGAGAGGACATGAATCTGGGGGCAGAGATGGAGGGACACGAATCTGGGGGCAGAGATGGAGGGACATGAATCTGGGGGCAGAGATGGAGGGACATGAATCTGGGGGCAGAGATGGAGGGGACATGAATCTGGGGACAGAGATGGAGGGGGAGCCCCTCAATGTTCGACCACTCGAATCGAATATCGAACCCTATTACAGTCTATGGGGGGGAAAATGCTCGTTTCAGGGGTAGGCAACTTTCAATCAAATTATACTTACCAAGTCCACAAGTGAGGGTCGGACTGGATCCTCCGTGCAGTCTTCTCCTTGCAGCATCCCCAGGGCCGCCATCAGGAATTTTGGGGCCCCATACAGCCTAAGTGTCTGCCCCCCCCCCCCCCCGCCATTTTAAAACGACCTTATTTTGCGACATACCAATTCTGTATTACATTTCCCTTTATTTAGCAGCATTGCAAGGCTTAATCAGATTCGATTTGCAGGTAAAATCTGCTATGTGTGACAGCGCCTATAGAGAGTCAACACCATCTATAAGAGCCCTCCTAATAAATCCTCAGGGCTTGTTCACATTGTGTTTTTGGCCTCCCTTGCCGGGATACGTTGGTAACCAGTCACAATCAGCTACCCACTTAACCCTGCACAGAGAACTGCAGGCCCCCCTTTTTTTAATGGCCAGTTCTTTGTGCAGGGATAAGTTGACAGCTGATTCTGACTGGTTACCAACATATCCCAGCAAGGGAGGCCAAAAACGCAATGTGAACAAGCCCTGAGGATTTATTAGGAGGGCTCTTATAGATGGTGTTGACTCTCTATAGGCGCTGTCACACGGAGCAGATTTTACCTGCAAATAGAATCTGATTAAGCCTTGTAATGCTGCTAAATAAAGGGAAATGTAATACAGAATTGGTATGGCGCAAAACAAGGTAGTTGTAAAATGGCAGGGGGGGGGCCCAGACACTTAGACTGTATGGGGCCTCAGAATTCCTGATGGCGGCCCTGGGGATGCTGCAAGGAGAAGACTGCACGGAGGATCCAGCCCGACCCTCACTTGTGGACTTGGTAAGTATAATTTGATCGAACGTTGCCTACCCCTGAAATGAGCATTTTCCCCCCATAGACTATAATAGGGTTCGATATTCGATTCGAGTAGTCGAACATTGAGGGGCTACTCGAAACAAATATCCAATCTCGAACATTTTACTGTTCGCTCATCTCTAGTGTTGTATGTTATTAAAGATAAAGGGGGTTCATAGATGCAATAAAGTATATAGTCCTATTGGTGACTCCACACAATATAATGTGGCATGATACAGGCTCCACACACTTTACACACGTGCACTTTGAAGCTCCCGCACTCACTCAGCCGCTTGTACTTTAAAGGAGCCTTTTAGCATCAAAGAAGCAGACCCATCTTATTATTGGATTCTGTAGAAGAGACAGACATTGCCAGGGGCTACAGAGTCCTTCAGATCTTCCGTCCATAAGAAAGAGCTCGGGGCTTATATTGACACAACTAACGTTATGTTCCCAGGGACTGATGTAAATTTCAGCTACAATGTACACAACTATTCTGCCATGAGTTATAGTAAATCTGATGGGATCGGTGGTCCATTCTGCGACTCATCTTGATTTCTTTCTACTCCACCTCCTGACAAAATGGCAAGTTGGATAGAAAAAGTCAAAGTGACACAAATCAGGACCATGTACCAAAAATGAGCCACCTCAATACCAATTTACTGGTATATGAAGTTTATGATATCCCCCATTATTTTTCTGTGATTAACCCCTTCTTGTCTCGAGCTATGTGACTCCTAGACATGCCCTTGCTGTGTTCTGTTCGTCTTTCCACTCTTTGACTACCTTTTGACATTGGCACCTACCCCAGATCTTATTTTACACCAAGAGGCTTTCACCGTGTGGTCCAGATATGGTGACCCTCAAGGGCTTTGCACACAAGTAGAGATGAGCGAACACTAAAGTGTCCGAGGTTTGAAATCACGCCGCACACTGTTCGACTGTTCGAACAGATTTCGAACCCCATTATAGTCTATGCGGGGGGGAATGCTCGTTTCAGGGGTACGCAAAATTCGATCAAATCATACTTACCAAGTCCACGAGTGACGGTCGGGCTGGATTCTGCTTGAAGTCTTCTCCCGGCGCAGGGTCCCTGCGTCCTCTTCCGGGTGGAACTCACTCTGACGAGGCATCCGGCCTAGGCAGAGCCGACTGCGCACGCGCGTGCGGCTCTGCCCAGGCCCGACGCCTGAGCAGAGCCGACTGCGCATGCGCATGTGCCCGCGCATGCACAGTCGGCTCTGCCTAGGCCGGATGCCTAGGCAGAGTGAATTCCACCCGGAAGAAGAAGCAGGGACGCAGCGCAGAGAAGACTTCGGAAAGGTAAGAGAAGAACCAGCGTTGATTGGCAGAATGTATAGCATATAGTATAGAATGTATAGCATATAGTATAGAATGTATAGCATTCTGCCAATCAACGCTGGTTCTGCATCGGACATTAAACTTCGAACAGCTAGTAGTGTTCGATCGAGTACGAGTATTTCGAATACCGTAGTATTCAATCAAACACCTACTCGATCGAACACTACTCGCTCATCTCTACACACAAGTCATCTAAAATGGTACCAACTTTCCACTTAATGGGGAGATTCAAGCACCAACGGCATCCCTGGAACTCACCTTGTATCAACTCTCCACACAGTTGTTGACCGTCATCATCTCCGGTCAGGTTTACTCTACTGGAAAAATCAAAGACCTTCATGTTGATCTCTGTCTCCTCTGCCATGATGTTCAGACTGTACAGGTGCACGCCACCAAGTTTAAGATGAGCCTTGGGGCACCTGCAAATATACATACAATCTTGGAGCTTCTCACCATTGTCTAAGCATTGTTGACTTTCAGCTCTCACGTGTACACCAGGTAAATGTTTATCTTGCTATGAAGTATTGCCAGAAGTCAAGTTTTTTTTTTCCTTGATGTGTTCCATGAATGATTACGTAATACCAAGTCATGCTGCTAAGAACACTATAAAAGTCTCCTTGGTGCTAAAGAAGTCACTACATCAGCATCGAAGAAGTCTCTGCCTATCTGCCATTAACTTGAACTTCAGCTTCTTCAGCCATGAAGTCCTTCCTTGTCTTCCTAGTCGTGGTCATGGGTGAGATCACTATAGGTAAGAATTATATTAGTAGTATACCATGCTACCTTCAGGTTCTCCATCTTACTCATTGAGTTCAGTAGAGTCGGGTAAGAGACATTAGATTTTCTTATTACTGTATGACTGATACAAGCTAAAATGATGATGATGATGATGATGGTCCATGTCATAAAATCGAAATCCCAAATGGAGATTGGGTTTGTTTGGTCAAACCATGCCTTGTAGAGAAGTTGATATGACCTCCAACTCAGGTTCCCCATGTGGCCATTAGGTTCACGTCACCTATGGAAGAAGGAAGGGGGCTCTCGAATTAGGACCCCTCTGCAGATCCTGGATCCATCTCATCATCCATGATAGCATGCCTCTTTATAGGATTTGATGGACTAGATGATATAACGATGATAAGTTTCTTATGTTTCTGTGTGTTTCTGTGATCATGTCTCTATTCTAACCCTATATGCATTTAGGTATTGCCGTGAGGTGCATGAAGTGTAAGGTCATCGGTAAAAATGACTGCACGGGAGAATCTGTGGAGTGTGAACACAAAGATGACTTTTGCACAACGGCTATTGAACACAACCATTATCGTAAGTTGGAGTTAAAGACATTCTAAGTGCGTTGCCTAAAATATCAAGATTTGTTTGTTCTATTAATGTCTATGACGGTGGACTTGTAGAGTCTACGTAAATACAGAATCCACTCTCCTGAAATACTCTGTGCTGCCAGGGCTACTATACTAGTCTCCCTATTTGTAAGCTACTTATCTCTGCTCCAATCATATATATATAGCTTTCTGCAAGGTCAGCCCACTCTTCTCCTGAAATACTCTGTGCTGCCAGGGCTTTTTCCACTATACTAGTGTCTCTCTTTGTAAGCTACTTATCTCTGTTCCAGTCCTCTCCTGAAATACTCTGTGCTTCTAGGGGCAGTATCTCCAGTCTTATACAACCTACAACAGTGATACATGCAGCTCATGCTACATATACAATTGCTTTCCCGGCCGTGTGTGTTTCACTAGTGATGGTATAGCTAGAATTGCCATCTTGAGTATTAGCTTTCATATGGACAGGTCACTGCCTCCCACATGGTCAGCACACTCATCCTCTGCTGTTATGGAAAATGGGAATCATTTCATGCACGGGGGGACATTACAAAAAACACCTAGGGACCCCTATAACCCGTCCATGTTCTTTCTTCTTCAAGGTGGACATATGATAACCACAGTCAGCCGTGGATGTAAAAACTCCTCCATCTTGTGCAATGGCCCTATACTTATGACTGCAAGCCATGCTTGGACACTGGCCTCATTCTTCCAATGTTGTCATACAGATAACTGTAATTCAGGCAAAATCGAAAGTAAGTAACACCTTATTATATCTGTACTATCAATACCTGTGACTTCGTCCGCAGCCCCATTCCCCCTGTGCGCGAGAGACCTGCAGCGTAGCCCCGGCTTGCCGCCGCCGAGACACCGGTGTCCCCTCTCTCTCCACGCGTGACCCCGGCACCCCCCTGCAAAGGGACCCCAGCCTCCTTTCTCGACCCTGGTCCTAAACCCCCCGTCACTCCCTGCTAACACCCCACATCCTGTGACCCCGGCCCCCACCCTACAGCGACCCCGGCCTCCTCCTCCAACAGCCCCCCCCATGGACCTCTAGCACCGCCAAATTCAATCCCCCCTCCCCCCAGACCTTCAGCAGCACCACCAAATTCAATCCCCCTTTCCCAACCCCCCCCCCCAGACCTCCAGCAGCAGCACCAGCAAAATTGACTCCCACCACCTCCCCCCCCCCCCCCGGACCTCTACCACTCAGCAGGGGACTCCCGTAAGTCTAGTGTCCCTGCGGTGATGGACGCCGCTACACGGGTAGATGGCGGTTTAGTGTAATTCGCTCCGGGTTCCTTCTTCTCTTTCCAACCCCTGGGGCCCCGGTGGACTCACCTATCCACACCGCACACTGGGCTCCACCGATGCCGGCACGTTCAGGACTTCGCATAAGCGGCGCCATGTTCTTTCTGTAGCTCGGCGGCTGGCTCGAGCCGCTATAGCTTCCCCCCCTGTATCGGCCGCCCTAATAAGAGAACAGCGGGAAGGCTGTGTGGCCGGCTTGAGTCTGCACAGCTCCGCCCCCTCCATCGCTTGCTCCAATCAGATAGCGCGCTGACGTCATTCGAGGTCCTTCAGCCTCCGCCGACTGTGATTTCGGTGCACGTGGTGGGGCAAACCGGCAACCTACGGGGGATGGTAAGGTGCCTATGTTTCCTTCCGGGCGCCATTCTAGGTATGTGCCAAATCTGACTGTAATCCGTTTGGCCGTGTCAGCGTGATTGAGGAACAAACATCCAAACTCACATTAGTAGGATTACGTCATATACATTAGAAGATTAGATTAGGTATTATGTATCCTGCCATATATACGTCATCAAAGCTGGTGTGAGCTCCAGGAACGATGGGGGGAACAATAGATGCAAATTGTTAACCCTAAGATCAGTCCGTCTCCGTTATGGTCAATGTTCCATTACTGTTGGGGTTAGAACCTGGGATGTTGGTGTAATATTTTTGTCTTTGTTGATTATTATTGTTATTTTTGCACCTATTTGATGGCTAGGTATGTTTTTGTGGGTACATATAAGGCGCTCTGTATGGGATGTATAGTTACAATGTTTCCTTTTTCTTATAATAACTTAGTGCCGTTATTGAACAATACAAGGAATGGACTTTCCTGCCTCTCGTGTTATGAGGTGGGTACTTACAAGTGTCAGAAGTATGAGCCCCTTCCCTGCATCGGAGATCAGGAGGATTGCTTTGACTTTAGCGGACTAGGCGCTCGTCCAGGTAATGTGTTATCCGTAAAGGATTGCCTTACTATATAACATGGGGGTTGGATCATCTTGTGCCATAGGAAGGAGGAGTCTTATCGCAGACAGGCCTTTTAACCTGAGATGTGAGATGAAAAATTGCAAAAATTCCCTTAAAGGGGCTCTATCATTGGGGATATGCGTTATAACCTAAGGACACGTCGGCATACACAAAGGTTATTCTACTCCTAGATTTGGTTCAGACTCTGTAAATAAATCGCTTTATCCACTTACACCCCCTCTGCTCTCTGAGCCTCATTGGCGTAAATGGAAAAAGCAATTTATTACAAAAACAGCGGCGTTGAGGACTGAACCAAAGGTAGGAGTAGAACAGCTTTGTAAAGGCGATTCCGACGTGCCCTTAGGTTAAAATGCATATCCCCAATGATAGAGCCCCAATAAGTGTCTCTACACATTAACACAACCTGCCAATAAGTGTCTAATTTCCCTGCAGTGCCACCATAGGGGACCAGAAGTATTACACTGTGTCCATCTAAAGCAATGGATTGTCTGTACAGGTCCTCCAGAGGGAAAGTCTTTCTGTGTGACTGTGTGATGGCTGGACTAGATGATAACACCCCCCCCCCCCATTAAATCCAATTGTTAAGCTACACAGCCCTTTAAGGGTTCACTCAGAAACACAAATATACCCCCCAGCCAAAGAATAGGTTGTCATCTGCTGATCATTGAGGGTTTTACTCCTACCATTCATGAGACATGAGAACTACGGTACTTTGAATGCAAGATCGGGCAGTGAGTTCCCCACCATTCAGATCAATGGGACATTTGGATATTTCCCATTTAAATTATTGGAGTGGTGCTAAAGCAGCTTAGAAGTAGGGTTGAGCGATTGGGATCGGGAAAGATCGGATCCCGATCGGCGATCGAGCAAATTTCACGGCTGGAAAATGATCGGAAATCGGATTTTAAAATCGATCCTGAAATCTCAAGATCGGCTCAACCCTACTTAGAAGATATCTTGGGTTCCTTTGTGACCTCATGGAAATATCCATGAAATATATACACCCTGTTCGTGCCATAATTTCTGTTGGTCAACCACTCCTGGGCAGTCTCATAATGTCTAACTGTGAATTGGTGGAGTCCAAACTTTTTCAATTTTAAGATAATTTTGTAAACTTTTCCAGCTTGATGGACATCCTCAACTCTTCTTCTGAGGTCCTCAGAAATCTCCTTTGCTCAGGCCATGATGCACAAGTGTAGTGAGATGAGACTTTATCAGGTTGACTGCTCATGCCTGAAGGGTTACACAATGGTACATTATGGGACTTTCTAAAATTTACAACCCATTGTCTTCTGTTTCTTCTGATCCATTTAGGTCACAAGGAAGTACCTTATGCTATCGCCGGCTGTGCCAAAAAAGGAGCCATTAACATCAAATACGATGCACTAGTGGGGAGCCTAGTGGGAAATCCGAGCAAACTGACCTTTCCCCTCAAAAACAGAAGGCAGTAATATCATGGTTAGCAAAATCCAGATGCAGATGAAAAAGAATATCACGCTTTGCTCACTGCACATGTAAGACGTAGGTCTGAAATAAAAATCAGCCATTGATTACTAAACCTATATGGCCTGTATTTATGGAGTGTTTTTGTTATTTTTATATATACTTTATTTGATCCCATTGTAGTCGTCTCTCTGCCCTGGCTCCAGCTGCCACAATGGAGGGCGGCTATACTATACATGGCACATATGGGATCAGGTTCCCATAAGTTTTCTACTGAGGTCAGAGAAACTTAATTTAAAGGAATTTTCCAGTGCTAGCAATGGACGTCATATTACTATCACAGTGTTGGTTGAAGGGGGTCAACTGCTAGATAACCAATCAGATTGGTAGATTGAAACGGTTTCACCACCGTGGAGTCTTGCAACCCGTTCTGTCCAGCGCTATGGCTATCAGGGTCTTAGTAGTACTGAGTCATGTACTCCGTATTAAAGTTTGGAAGCCTCACGAGATTCAGAAATGCTATCGTTATACTCTGTCTCCTCTGACCCCAGAGTGAAGGCCCAGGGAAGGTGAGTAAAAATAACAAACAGTAATGGTCACCTAGCCTCACCTCTCCGGGGTCACCTATCCTCATGGCGGTTCCCTAGTGCCCTCTTCAGGCCTATTCTGGCTTCTGACTGATGTCACATCTCCTGGAGGTCACCACTAAGGACTAGGGTTGAGCGATTGGGATTGGGAAAGATCGGACCCCAATCGGTGATCGACCAAATTTCACAATCGCGATCAGGATCGGCTGGAAAATGATCGAAAATCAGATTTTAAAAACGATCCTGAAATCTCAAGATCGGCTCAACCCTATTCATGTATATATCATTATTCTGGTTTCTGACTGATGTCACATGCCGTGGAGGTCACCACTAAGGACTAGGGTTGAGCGATCGGGATCGGGAAACATTGGATCCCAATCGGCGATCAACCAAATTTCACGATCATGATCAGATTGGGATCTGCTGGAAAATGATCGAAAATCGGATTTTATAAACGATCTTGAAATCTCAACCCTACTAAGGACCAATCGCAGACGTCAGTGATGACCCACAGGATTTGTGATATCAGCCAATGGTGTACGAATATCATGACGCCATGAAACTGATATTTCTCTGGAGGCCAGGAGAAAGCTGAAGAGGATTCTGGGTAGTGTCAGAAGCCCAGGGAAGGTGAGGGCAAAGTGAGTATAAGGGTAACTGGTATTTTTACCCACC
Organism: Leptodactylus fuscus; assembly: GCF_031893055.1. Classification (NCBI taxonomy): domain Eukaryota; kingdom Metazoa; phylum Chordata; class Amphibia; order Anura; family Leptodactylidae; genus Leptodactylus; species Leptodactylus fuscus. Next base: position 179,938,904 of record NC_134270.1, on the reverse strand, counting down.
CTGCCCTTCCACTTATTGTACTCTGGGGTTTGAAGAGACCCCTTTGATCCCAGCTAGTATACTTCTCCCTATGTCTACCCTAGGCCTGCTGGCTTGGTCCTTAGCCTACGAGTGTGCATGTTTTTGGCACATTATTCTGCAGCTACAACCTAAGTCCCTAACAGCCAACTCTATCTTGTCTTGGATGGGCTTTGGTGAAAATTTAGGATTCTGCCAAGTGGAGTGGCGTTGGATTATAGGTAGATGACTTTGCCTGTGATCTTTTGTTTCTATCAGTTTCCGGTTGCAGGGACTTAGATAAATAAGAATCCTACAAGTGAAGACGGTCACCCAAAGGAGTTGCATTGGCGGCCATTTTTAGGGCAAATTTGCAAACACAACCCTACTCTTCATAACCAAATATCTGCTTTTTAGTAAAAAGATATAAGAATTATACCAGCAATGGGTCCAATTTTATTGAGACAAGACAATCGTACACACTGTCACAATATACCAATGATACAATAGAAGGGTCTCGAGGTCAAGTTTAATGGTGGACCTCAATTCTTCTGGTCTTATGGCATCTCAGTCCAAGAACATATAGGAAAATATATGGAAAGTTCATAAAGATTGTCTTCTACCCAAGGTTTATAGCCAAAGGGGATAGTTTTTTACAAAATGAAGGTTTCACCATCAACACAGAAGAGTCTTTATGTAGATAGAACAGTCACATAACGGAACATTTGACCAAGATACTAAGTCTACGGCAAGGGTTAATTTATTACGTTGATTCATTCTAGTAGCCATTCCTCAAGACTAAGACTATCTGGAACTTATACAGTAACTCTATATCAATGGCTAAGATTGATTTGGCCAACGAGTCAACTTTTTGTCTCCACTTTTCAAAAACATTTCCAACTCAATGCCAACACATAAGCCCAGCTTTAACCTTAGCTCGATTTGGTAAATAGATGGTGACACCGATTCAATATAATATTGTGACGTGCTAGCCAAACCTTGCAAAGACTGCAGTACAAAGCTCAACCACTGCGGAGCGACACAATGAAGTGAATGGGAGCTGAGCTGCAGTGCTTGTACCAAGGGAATGAAGCTATACGTTACAAATTCTTGGACAACCCCTTTAAAAAAGAACTTGTGTTTCACATGGATAATCCACGGCCATCCGTGTAATACATATCACATGACCGGCGCCATCTTGAATCCCAATTTTTTTTATTTTGGTCTCAATCAAACCCTTTGGCCATGTCGGCCATTTTTAAAATCTGCGTATTGACAGATATTGTGTAAATGTCAGATCACTAGGTTCCATTCACACTAGTGTCATGGTGTATTTCGGCACAAAGAGCCATAAGGGTTCATCATGGCCCTCATTGACGTAGAATGGGTCTGGAGTGGACAATAGACTATTCTGCATTAGAAAACAACCTAAATCAGTGACGATGGGCCCTAAACTCAGATGATTCTAAATGTTATATATTGGAGCTTGGAGCCTTCTACAATAAATACTAAAAAGAACCAGAAATTCCTTTTTGGAATTTGCAAAAAAAAAAAAAAAAAATCAAAAACATTTGAACAAAATACCCCGATGATGTTTTAGCGGTAGCTACAACAAGGATTCCATTGCCACCAGGATGGCCATGGCCACGTAGCATGGGTATGTTCTCCCGATGCCATTTTTAGTGGTCATGGTGATGGAGGTCCCATTTGCGACGGTGGTTGCGGTGGTTGAATTCATGGCGGCAGTGATGACTTCTGTGGTGGCTTCTGGGGTGACTTCTGGGGTGAGAACCTGTTTTGTTGTTTTTGCTGGAGACAGATTCTCATTGCAGAGGTTTCCTGTGCAATACTCAGCAATGAGACTCATGTTAAAGCGGGCATCCCCGATCACGATGGTGGTGACATTGGTAAAAATGGAACATTGTTTGACAAAGATGTGAACAGCGGACCCTCCTGGAAGACAGAGAAAAGTTATAACATAGACCGAGAGAACTAGAGACCTCTTGTTTAAGGCCCCCCTATAGCCAGTACAGAGTGTATATACTTGTACATACAATAGACACTTATAGACTGATCATTGTGGGGGGGTTTCCAAGCAGCAGCATCCTCCCCTGGTCAGATCAATTTTAGCGGAAGTGATCATTGGATTCAACCATTTGGAGGCTCCATTGATGGGAGTTGAAATTGGATGGGGCCATAATAGTCAATGGGGTCCCTCGGGCCATTAATTTTGTGGTTTGTTTATCCATTCTTTGGGTCTTCCGATGGACCAGAAGAATGGAGACACTGTTGTAGGCGTCATCAAACAATACAGTAATGTCCTTCATATAGTATGTACGGCTTCTCTATACACACCTACTGTATGTCTCTCAATTGGTAACAGACAACAACCCAACCCTGTGTAGTCTGATAGCAGTCACCAACATGTAACCGAATATTATATGGCTGCCATAATTACTACATTGGCAAAAGTTACAATCTACGAGACATCACTTACCTAAAGTGAGATTGCCTTCAGCTTGGTAACAGGCGTTGAGGTCACCAGGACACTTGACTTTCTTGGCTAACTCGTTTGAGCATTCTGACTTATTGGTGCTGAGACACGCGTAACACTCAAGGCCACTGGATGAGTTGGCTGATAACAGAGAGTGACATCATCTTGTCAATCACAGCTTCAAATAAAATATTTTGGTTCTTAAAGGGTTTAGTATCTGGAACTACCTAATGCTAGAGTCGATCTTGACCAGCCAATATACACTAATAGGTATATATAGTACTTGAGTCATCTTGTTTGGTCATATGGGGAAGCTAGTTGACAATCAATATGGCCGTCCTAGTAGCCAATCGTGATGAGAGAAGTCTACTCTTTCCACCCCTCATTGTATAAAGACATCCTTAAAGGGGTCGTCCAAGACTACATTTTGATGGCCTACCCTGCAATATAAGATCAGTAGGGGTCTATTACCCCCCCCCCTTTCCCCAACAACCTATTTGAGTATGGGTCAATAGATCTCATATTAGTTACCAAATTTTTATTCTTTCTCTAGGTGTTTTATACTAAAGGGTCATCCAAAGGTATGGAGACATCCAAGTAATGGTAGACGGTGACTGGGGACACTATCTGGTATATGACATGTTGTTAAGGGTATGGTGTCCAATACAGCGGCCATTTTGAAAGCCACCACCTTGGAACGAAGTTGATTTTTGCAAATGGGAAGGGGTGCATGTGACGGATGTATATGATAGGGGATTTGATGAGGAATCCAAATCTGTGTTTATTCCTGCCAAAGTTAGTAACAATTTTCTCTTTGTTACGGATATAGATATAACAGATCTATTGTACTCATCACTGGAGAGGCCGCCCGTCTGCTATGAACCTGGAGTCTACTATTTCCACCAGACGGGCGCCTTGTCACCCTTTTTTAACGTCCCATGGCATTGTTGGCATAGTTGGTAAATTGCTTAGCAAGTTCTGTGTTGGACCTGCCAAAAAGTGGAGATTACTTTGTCTGTGGCAGTTTTGTTACATCCACTTTTTGGCAGACTGAACACAAAACCATTTTGGCAACGGCGGATGGGTGGGCTGTTGGGTTGCCCATCGTTGAAGTCTGCTACAACGACTCTCCACAGATCAGCACACTTCTTGACTTTGGTTAAGATTACCATAACCTGTGATGTCGCTACCCATGGGAATTTTTTGAGTCCTCATGTTCCATCCACCTACATCTGTTAAACCTGTTTTACTTCTTTGGTTGGATGTGAGATTTGACATTGTGACAAATGCATCGGCTCACCCTTCCAAGAAACTCTACGGTCGCTTTCCAAGAAGGGTGAGCCAGTTCCTTATTCCAATGTTTACGGCTCTCTCTCCGACAGGGACAACCTTTCCTAGAATGGTAGAATGAATCTAAAGCCCTGTATAAGTAATGAGTGACACGCCTAAGTGTTGTACATGGTAGTAACACTGCACAATCTACACTGGATTATATAAGGGCTGACATTTGGCCACCTACCAATGACTATAATTACCAACACACCGCGAGGACCCAATGGGAATCACTGGATGTCTCCTGGAGTTGGGTCTTATGATGGTGAAGTTTTTATGGACTCTGTAATTGTACATTGTATAGTGAGGGTTATATGGATTGTGTATGACAATAGGTATTATCTGACACAGACCTGTCCTTATTTCATATTGAGAGTGTTTTTGATGCCTGGAGGGTTGGAACTTGGCAATTGTCAACTCATTTTGTAGCTTTGACGTTGGCTTCTGTGTCGAGAGCATATTTGTCCTGATTTTACGAGGAGACATTTACTTGGCAATGTCCCATCCTCGTAATAACTGTTTTATTGCCGGAATCAGACGGGATAAAGGTCGCTGCTCCCATTATTTTACATCTATACAATATTTTTTACATGTTTGTCTATGGTGTCCTACACAAGTAACCGTCTGGGAGAGGACAACCTCTAATGGAAGCCATAGAAGTGCCCACAGCTTTCGGCATGATCCTGAAAGGCATATCAATGGGCTCAGTTATAGCTCTCTCCTCCTTCTATGACTGTGTAGGACTCAGTATTCACTTAGTTGATCCAGTAAGACCATATTGATATATATTGGTCCTTCAAAGAGAAGGGGGTGGAATGGCAGATATATGTGGGTTGGCAGGTTGAACCCAGGAAAAACAAATTCTCCATTGGTCAGTAACCATCAAGGGCTCCCAATTGTGACTTCACTGGTGCTTGAGGGGGTTGTCTACCAGTCTTGGGGTGCAGGACTGTTCCAGTGACCATGCCGATGGGGAAGCTGTGGGTCATGATGGGAGAGGCCAGTGACAGTTATCGTGGACCCCTTTGATGACACAAATGGCAAGTGGGTAACCTCACAGAAGAGACCTTGAAACTCTACGTAAGGGAGAGTATGGATGAAAGCCTATGGGCAGTTCAGATGTGGGCCAGGGAGATTAAAGGGTAGCATTAGGAAGGTGAGCACCAAGTGTGAGAGAACGGGATCTGGCAACCTATGGAGAGGCTTGTTGGAGAAGTTGATAATCTGCTAGTGACCCCAAGCCATGGGGGGCACACGTTGTAAAAAGTTTAGATTTAATCCTCTGTTTAACCCTTTGCAGTCAGAAGGGCCATTACAGCAAGAAGGACTTTACCTGTTTGGGACATCCCCACTTCTCTACACATCCACCCCCCGAATCCTTATACATAGAAGGATGAATACCTTTACATTGTGTAGAGTAGTTGATTCCAAGTCATGTATATCGAATCCTTACAGTAAATTATACTTTGATATCAGTTTCTTAAGGTCATTAAGATGCTACCTGAGCCATGTGGAGCCCGTGGCCCCAGGAGCAAAATCTGTATCAGACCCCTCAACTATAATATACTGATTACAGTCCTGGTCTCCTCATATTGGGAAGAGACACCTTATGGGCCCCTAAGGCTCTTGGGCCTGGTTTTTGCTATACACCTCCTTAAGTTACACCCCTGCCTGTGACTAATGTTGACTAATGTGATGCCCCTCCACACAGTGTACATGACTGGGAGGAGGCGCAGTAGATTTTTCTTTGTAAATAGGTCTTATTTATGAGCTGGGAGTCACCGGTACATGAACCACCTGGTGTATCTGTAATGAAGACGTATCACCAGGTGAGACGTGACAGATGACTATGTGCTATTACATATGCAGGACCATATCTGCTGATCTACAGAAGACCTGTGCGTGACTTGTAGTCACATGTACAACCCTGCGTGGTAGCGATTTTCCCATAGATCTTTTTAATCAGTAAAGTCAGTGGCAGAAAGAGAGGTCTATGGATCCCCTTCCCCCGAGGGACTAATGATGTCATCATGATCTTGTCACTTAGAACCAGGGATGAGTGAACTGATTCATAATAAAACAGGTTTGTCAAAAATGTTGCAAAAAACCTGAGATTGAAATGCATCTGAAGTTAATTGCTATTTGGTTTGCGGGAACCAGTTAAAGAAGAAGAATCGAGAAGAATCCCATGACGTGAGAAGGAGAGAGCTTCTGTAACATCCTGGCGTAACATTGTCCACTTTTCTGACACCTCTGCTAGGCAGTGGCAAAAAGTTATGGCGAAAGCAGATGAGATTATTGAGTATACGGCTCACTCAGGGTCGGACTGGCCCACCGGTAAACCGGGGGATCCCCCGGTGGGCCCCCGAGGCTGACTATTAGTTTTCATTTCCCAATGTACTTTCAGGGACTTCAGGGGCCCGATCGGGATATTCAGGGGCCCGATCGGGCTCCTGACCATCCCAAAATGGGCCCCTGTACAGGGTTGGACTGGCCCACCGGTAAACCGGGGGATCCCCCGGTGGGCCCCCGAGGCTGACTATTAGTTTTCATTTCCCAATGTACTTTCAGGGACTTCAGGGGCCCGATCGGGATATTCAGGGGCCCGATCGGGCTCCTGACCATCCCAAAATGGGCCCCTGTACCATTCCCTGCGAGTGTGTGAGAATTAGCAGGCGCGGGGCTTCTCCTCCCTGCGCTGTGCACTGCCGGCATGTAGCAGGACGTGTGCTGCCCCTCCCCCAGACAGATCGGAGTGTGCAGGGGGAAGTCTGCAGAGCTTTCACCACAGGCCAGACAGGACAAAGCTGCACAGGAGCCTCCTCCATATCCAGTGAACCAGGCCAAATGTAAGTACATTTTTTGGGTAAAAATATGTATATTTAATGTTTGTATATTTGTGTAAAGTGTCTGATATACTGTGTGAGCCCTGTATGCTTGTAGATAGAGGTGTGTGTATATATGTATGTATATTTAATATGTGTATATTTGTGTAAAGTATCTGATATACTGTGTGAGTCCTGTATGTTTGTAGATAGGTGTGTGTGTGTATATGTGTATGTATATTGTACATGAATGTATGTGTGTAAATATATGTTATTTGTATTAGGCCTGGTTCACACCTGCGTTCAGTATTCCTTTTTGGGAAGTCCGCTTGGGGTTCCCCCGAACAGAAACCTATACGCATTAAAAAGTGGTGAGCAATGAAACCACACGGACCCCATAGACAATAATGGGGTCCTTGTGTTTTCCGCGCGGTGTCCACATGAATCACACGGAGAGAAAAGGAGTACTTGCAGCACTTTTCTCACCACACGATTCATGCGGACACTGCACGGAAAACACATGGACCCCATTATTGTCTATGGGGTCCGTGTGGTTTCATTGCTCACCGCTTTTTAATGCGTATAGGTTTCTGTTCGGGGGAACCCCAAGCGGACTTCCCAAAAAGGAATACCGAATGCAGATGTGAACCAGGCCTAAGTATATCCAGCATATGAGTGTCTTTCTGTGTTTTCTTCTGTACATGTCTATCATTATGCATAGCATTGTATTTTATAGTGTGATGTTCAGTATATTGAGATGTTACAGGGGTTATCCAGGAATTACAGTTCTCTGCAACGGAAAGGTCACAAATAAGAAAAAAAGCAAAACCCATACTCGCCTGTCCCCGGTGTCTCCCACGTCCATCTGGTCCAGAGGCTCCCGGAGCGTTGTTCTGGCAGATGTCATCGCCACACGTGACTGCTGAGGCCAATCAGCGGCCTAAAGAAAGGACACGTGACATCACAGGTGACATGTGAGTGATATCGCGGTTTCTTTCCTTAGGCTGCTGAGGCAGATGATTGACTTCATCGATTACGTGTGGCGAGGACTGAAAAAACTCTGGGGCACCGCTGGAGCGGACAGGGGTAGGAGAATCAGGCACAGGTGAGTGTGGGTTTTGTTTTTTTTTCCTTCACAGGCCTCCTTGTAGAAACCTGTAATTCCTGGGAAAACCCTTCAAGGATTAGGCCCTACTGAGCAAAACACAGCTAACGCTGGATTCACACCAGCGTCTGGTTTCCGTCTTCTGCATGCAGAAGATGGAAACCTGTCGGACCAAGTCTGGCCGTGAGCGCCAGTGAGCGTTTTATGTTCTCTGCGGCAAAACCGTTTTAAACCGGACACAAAGTCCTGCATGTCCGACTCGGTGTCCGGTTGAAAAAAACAAAAACGTTTTGCCGCAGGGAGCACAAAACGCTCACAGGTGCTCACGGACGCACACTTCATTTGAACGGGTTTGAAAAATGCCTGCAGGTTTCCGTCTCCTCCCCAGTTTCGGGCAGGAAACGGAAACCTGAAAGTGGAGAGCTGGGGCGCAGATGTGAACGAGCCCTTAAAAACGCTTTCTATTTTTTTTTAAGCACACAAGCATACTCTCCTGTTCCCAGTGTCTCCCAGTGCGGTCCAGTCCGGCATGTAACTACCAGCAGAACTGCAGGACCGGAGCACTGGGAACACATGAGTGTGGGGTTTTTTTTGTGTGCTTTGTTTTTCACCTCCCCGGAATAATTATAATCAAAAAAAAAAAATTATTCTGGACAACCTCTTTAAAGTGTGGGGCATTCGGGGGGGAAATTAAAGGGGTTGTCCAGGCATAATTTTCTATGGTTTATTGTCAGCATAGGCTATAAATGCCTGATCTGTAGGAGCCGACACCCAGCCCTCAGACCGATCAGCTGTATGGAGCCACTTCTGGTACCAGTCCTGTACACAATACAGGGCCAGAAGCAGAAAGCTCTGTCCACTGTATATCAGCTGGCACCTTCTCTGCATCTCGGCACTTATTGAAGTCAGTGGGAGCTGAGCTGCAGTGAATCTGCCAGGCAACTATACAGTGGATGAAGCTTTCTGCTTCCAGTCCTGTATTGTGTACAAAACGGGCGCCAGAAGTGGTTCCGTACAGCTGATGGGGCCGCGTATCAGCCCCCTAATGATCAGGTATTTATGGCCTACCCTGAGGATACACCATAAAAATAATTAAGCTTGGACATCCCCTTTAATATGTATATGTATGAGTGTGTAGGTAACTGTTGTGTGCAGTTTTTGGAAATCGCAGCATGTCATTTATACCTACAGAAACACTTACAGTGTCCCTATAGGTATAATGGAAGCAGAAAGTCCTCGGAGGAAACCTCTGTAGAGTTTCTGCAAAAAGCGCTGCAGGAAAACTGATGTGTCGGCGCCAGGGGTTTTCCCGCAGTGCTTTTTGGCTGCGGGACGCTGTGTTAGGCCTTGTCCTTATAGTGTGGTGTACAGTATATTGAGATGTTAAAGAGGAGCTCTCACCACCTGGGACACATGCAGTTTAATATACTGCTAGAGAGCTGACAGTGCGATGAATTCAGCGCACTTTCGGCTTTCCCGTTCTGTGCCCCCCGGTGAAGAGCTATCGGTGCCGGTACCGTAGCTATTCAGTGTCAGAAGGGCGTTTCTGACAGTCAGTCCGGAACGCCCTTCCTCACAGCAGCGCCTATAGCCCTGTACTGTGCGCTCAGCGTCATCGCTGCCTGGTAAGCAGCGACCCCTCTCATAGTACAGCGCTATAGACACTACCGTGAGGAAGGGCGTTCCTGACTGACTATCAGAACGTCCTTCTGACGATGAAGATCTACGGTACCAGCACAGAACGTGAAAGTCAATAGTACACTGAATTCAGCGCACTGTTGGCTTTCTAGCAGTGTATTAAACCTCATGTGCCCCAGATGGTGAAAGGTCTTCTTTAAGGATTAGGCGCAACAGCAAGATGCAGCTAAAAAAAACATTGTGGGAAAAAAATTGCAGTGAATCTCAATATATTTTTTCCACAGTGTTTTTCATTGAGCTTTTGTCCCCAGCACCCCGTTTGTCCCCGCCTGTGTCTGTTGCACATCGTATGGCGGGTGAGCAGCATGGCTCCTGATATGTTATTACCTTCAAACGCCCTGTCTTGGTATCGCTGGTTTGCAGGGTCCTGATGGTGGGCCCCTAGAAATAATTCCACTGGTGGGCCCTAGACACCCCAGTCCGACCCTGGGCTCACTCATCATCTCAGTTACAGGATGATGATGACTGTGACACCGTGACTTTAAGCCAGCGTTCAGCAACTTTAGCGCATTCTTCCTTCACCGCCGCCCCCACTTTAAAGGGATTTTACTATTAAAACATGTTTTTTTTCTAATGACCACGTCAGAATAGCCTTAAGAAAGGCTATTTGTCTCCTACCTTTTGATGTGGTCTCCGCCGCGCCGGTCATCTGAAATACCGTTTTTTCCCAGTATGCTAATGAGTGTCCGGCAGCAATGAGGGCAGGCCCCAGCGCTCATACGCCGATGGAGGCGTCCCCACTGCTGCCGGAACTGGGCAATCCAGCCACGCCTTCTTCCTGATCTGCCTCCTCCCCTTCTGTGTCCTCTTCTTTCGTCGTCATGAGTGACGCATGTGCAGTCGTCTCTGGCAGCGAGACCCTGTTAGAGCCGACTGCGCATACCGGCTGGCCGGTAACCCCTCCGGTGCCACGGTCAAAGGCACCGGAGGCGCCATTTTCCCTGCGGCGCATGGGATTGGGCGGCGCATGGGCTGCAATCTCTTTCTTTTGCAGGCTGGTCTATGCATTAGCATTGTAATGCATTGCATTAGTGATCAGACCCCCTGGGGTTCGGCACCCCTAGGGGGTCTAATAAATGCAAAAAAAAAAAAAAGGAAAAAAAAATATAAAAAAATATAAAAAGTATAAAAAATTCAAATCACCCCCCCTTTCCCTAGAACACATATAAAAGTAGTTAAATACTGTGAAACATATACATGTTAGGTATCCCCGCGTCCGAAATCGCCCGCTCTACAAAGCTATACAAATATTTTTCCTGTTCGGTAAACGCTGTATCGGGAAAAATAGTCAAAAGTGCCAAACCCCCATTTTTTCACTGTTTTGATTCTGATAAAAATTTGAATAAAAAGTGATCAAAGCAATAACATTTCCCAAAAATGGTAGAACTAAAGAGTACACCCGACCCTGCAAAAAAAAAGACGCCCTATACATCCCCGTACACTGACGTATAAAAAAGTTACGGCTGTCGGAATATGGCGACTTTTAGAAAAAAAAAATTTATAACACAGTTTTGGATTTTTTTTTAAGGGGTCAAATGTAAATAAAACCATATAAATTTGGTATCCCTGGAACCGTACCGAAATACAGAATACAGGGGACAGGTCATTGTGGCTGCATAGTGAACGCTGTAAAACCAAAGCCCTTAAGAATGTCGCAGAAATGCATTTTTTCTTCAAATCCACCCCATTCTGATTTTTTCTCCTGCTTCCCAGTACATTATATAGAATAATTAATGGCGGCATCATGAAGAAAAATTTGTCCCGCAAAGATTAAGACCTCAAATGGCTCTGGGAGCGGAGAAATAAAAAAGTGATGGGGTTTAGAAGGAGGGAGACAAAAACGAAAAACGAAAATAAAAAAATGCCATTGGCGGGAAAGGGCTAAAAACAACAAATAAATTGTACATAATATTAACCAATCAGACTCTGCAGTGGGTTATCAACAAGGCTGATTGTTACCTCCGGCTAATCTCCATTTACTCATATGTTGCACTTTGACATGACATAGTACAGTCTTTGCCTACCATCAGTTGCCACCATGGGGGTGACTTCTAAGCATACCGTATGTCACTGAGGAGGTTTCCTCTTACAGACAGAATCCATAAAGTTAGAACTTATTATTAGGGTTCATTTAGGTCCCCATGTCCCTATATGTCTCAGAAGCGGCCATCATGGCTGTCCCTAGGGCCCCCAGACATCTCCATGATCATTACCTTCATCTTGAGGGAGTTTCTTGCTTAAGTCGTTGACGTTTTCATTGCACAATGAAGAGTTACAGGAACTCTTTCCATAAACGATCTGTAAGCCATTCGAGGTTATTTGAGAGATGGAGTTTAAGGGGGAGCCCTTCTCACACGACTTCACGGTTCTGGTCTCCACCTGGCTTCCTGATGATAGATACAGAAGCAAAGGCATCATAATCAGATCAGATACAAGCGGGGTAACTCTACTGCCTATCCTTAAACACTGAACCTTAAAGGGGTTGACCAAGATTTGGAGCAGCCCATAATACAGCTGGGATGGGGGTGTAAAAGAAAAAAAAGTGTACTTGCCTATCCCTGGCACTCCATTGTCCACCCTCATACAGTTTCCATGGCGTGCCCGGGCCGTGAATCTGGAAGCCTTGAGGCTCATGTGACCACTGAAACCAAACAGTGTCTGCCATATCCCATAGCACGGATATCAGGGCGCACAGGGGAAGAGGCGGAGACTCAGGGACCTGGCGCTGGTTCTGATCACATGACCCATAGCTGGAACCAGCCCGAAACCCCTAGGAGTGAGTATTCACAGGCTCCTTGGAGAACCCCTTGGGTCCATTTACTTAACCAAAAGAACACCATATGGTTTGGGGTTAAGGGTTAAGTATGGGGGTCACAATCCATTGTCCTATGTCGTGTCTGTAGTATAGCACCTAAGCTCGTGAAATCATGCAGCGCCATCACAATATCTAGAAGGTCCCACCCAATCTGACGGCAATTTTTTTTCATGTCATTATTACTATACATGGAAAATCTTTTAGCTTTGCTGTCACATTGAGCAGATGGAGTGGCTTTCGGCTTTGTGGAATTTATGAAACTTGTGAGTTTTCTCGCCCAAAAAAGTGAAATATTTTTACCTATTTTTGAAGAGAATGAAACTGCTGAACAGACATTGTTATCTCCCGTACAATTCACTTGAAATTGGTTGGAACATCCAGAATCCGATAAGTCATTACAGACAAAACACTCCAAACACAGGCAACCTGCAAGACAAGGAGTATTGTAAGATTATCACCGGTATCTATCTATCTATCTATCTATCTATCTATCTATCTATCTCCTATCTATCTATCTATCTATCTATCTATCTATCTATCTCCTATCTATCTATCTATCTATCTCCTATCTATCTATCTATCTATCTATCTATCTATCTATCTATCTATCTATCTCCTATCTATCTATCTATCTATCTCCTATCTATCTATCTTTCTATCTATCTATCTATCTTTCTATCTATCTCCAATCTATCTATTTATCTATCTATCTATCTATCTATCTATCTATCTATCTATCTATCTCCTATCTATCTATCTATCTATCTATCTATCTCCTATCTATCTATCTATCTATCTATCTATCTCCTATCTATCTATCTATCTATCTATCTATCTATCTCCTATCTATCTATCTATCTATCTATCTCCTATCTATCTATCTTTCTATCTATCTATCTATCTTTCTATCTATCTCCAATCTATCTATCTTTCTATCTATCTATCTATCTATCTATCTCCTATCTATCTTTCTATCTATCTATCTATCTATCTATCTCCTATCTATCTTTCTATCTATCTATCTATCTATCTCTCTCTCTCTCTATCTATCTATCTTTCTATCTATCTATCTATCTATCTATCTATCTATCTATCTATCTATCTATCTCCTATCTATCTATCTATCTATCTATCTATCTATCTTTCTATCTATCTATCTATCTATCTATCTATCTATCTATCTATCTATCTCCTATCTATCTATCTATCTATCTATCTATCTATCTCTATCTATCTATCTATCTATCTATCTATCTCTCTCTCTCTCTCTCTCTCTATCTATCTATCTATCTATCTATCTCCTATCTATCTATCTATCTATCTATCTATCTATCTATCTATCTATCTTCTATCTATCTATCTATCTATCTATCTATCTATCTATCTCCTATCTATCTATCTATCTATCTATCTTTCTATCTATCTTCTATCTATCTATCTATCTATCTATCTATCTATCTATCTATCTATCTTTCTATCTATTTATCTATCTATCTATCTATCTATCTATCTATCTATCTTTCTATCTATCTATCTATCTATCTATCTATCTATCTATCTATGTTCTTTGAGTTGTTTGTGGACTTGGTAGGTCCCTATAAAGTAATTCCCTCTTTCTCTAAGTGCGATCTCCTCTGCCATGTAATAACATTATTATGTCTCTTATATGTCCAAGAAAAACCAAAGTAATCTTACCGGTCCCGAGAAGGCAGCTGGTGACCAAAGCCACGAATACCGGGATGTTTAATGCCATAGCCCGAAGCTCCGCTGCGCAGGACCTTTGGTAGACACCTGGAGATGGTTCCTACAGGAGAAGAATGATACCAAAGAAGGTTGTCCAGGAGTCTTATGACAATAACGTCAGTGTAGAAGCTTCGCCCCGAGTCGTGATGCGTTTATGTTCATCTCTTCCTCGGTTTCCATTGGTTGAGTCTCTCTGGGTGAAATGTGTTATTTGCCACTTGATATTTTATTGTTTCAATCATTAACCCTTGTAAACCTGTGTGTGAGATACGGAAAGATGGCAAAACATGAGGATATAAAACACTGATATTTTTCATCAACCGTTTTGGGTTTGGGACAGCTCAGGCTGGATTTCTAAGTCCTTGATATCCGCAAAGGAGGAAGTCTTAAGAGATAGACGTCCATCTATATGAACCATACATGGTATCTAAAGAAACCATCCTTGTAGACTCTAGGAACATAAAAAGATATGGTAGTTTGTGACAATTTGAAGAAGTTTTTGGCATAACTGGGCAGGGAGGTTGTTCCCGCCGCCATCTTGGAGAACTAAGCCCAGATCTATTGTATATATAGGCCAGTCCAATCCGTCTGTCTTTTCATGTCATCCCAGACAGACTGGATGATGATGAGATCTGTGGGGGCCGGATCATCACTATAGGACTCTGCCTCTGAAGGGAAAGATGACACCAAATATTGATGGGATTTACAGTTCTCTTCTCTTCATTGACCAAACTAAACGAATAACCCTTCTATTCCTGAAAGTGCTGCATTGTACTGCCTAAAACTTTTGCAATACACCAGTATACTGCTCTTCTACTTTTACCCACTTTTTTGTGGTTTAATAGTTTCGAGAACTGTGATATGAAAACAATGGTCAGGCGCCAACTTCCTCGATCCGTCGTTCAGTAGTTCTTGTCAGTCCTCGTGAACAACGCAATAGGTGAGAAGTTTATAGATAACCGGTCATCAGGGACAAACACAAGGTGACGTATGGGGCTTTATAAGGCTTGTAGTCATCTACCCAGAAGGAGTTTACCTAAAACATGACTGTGTGCCAATGGGTCACCTGTTCTGTATTTAGGGTAGTACAGGCTCATAGAAGTCTACGGGTCAGTACATATCTAGCCCAACTACCCCACCCCTCCCCCGAGCAGACAGAACGGTAGGTGATCTCCATTAAAACATTATATAAAGATGAAAATGAGAGGATTTTGCGGAAAAGACTAAGAAATTCACTTTGCAAAAAATTTTATTAAACAAAGAATTCACAGATACAGTATTACATTTGCTTCCGTGGACGCGAATCTTTATCATATGACTTATCTGGACAATATTTCACGGAGAGTCTTCTGGACTTATTATGGATAGGGTTGAGCAATCGGGATCAGGAAAGTTCGGATCCCGATCGGCGATCAAGCAAATTTCACGATCACGATCGGGATCGGCTGGAAAATGATCGGAAATCAGATTTTGAAATCTCAAGATCAGCTCAACCCTAAAAGTGACTTTTCCCATAGAGAAGCATTGACTAGGGTTGAGCGATCGCAATCGGAAAAGATCAGATTCCGATTGGTGATCGAGCAAATTTCACGGTCGGGATCAGCTGGAGAATGATCGGAAATCGGATTTTAAAATCGATCTTGAAATCTCAACCCTAATCATGGAGTATAATCTGCCGGGACTTATATCACGGAGAGTCTTCTGCGAGTTACTTGTTGCACAAACTTCCATTACAACATTGCACATTTGCATTTCTCAGGTACTGCAGTGTAGGAAGGAAGGAGCTGTCACACATGTTCGGGGTTGCACAACCTTTCATCTCAATCGGCGTTGTGAGTTCATCTAGGAAGGAAAATTTAGAAAAAAAAATGTAACGAACATAATTTTCACAGTGAATCCTTGTCTAATAGCGAGTTCTTAGACTGTTCACTTATCTGTGGTATGACCAGGACAGGTCAGGGCAGGTAGAATTTGTTCATGAGACAAACTCAATCCGGTTATCAGACAGAGGTCCGGACAGGAAGAGCAGGTTCAGAGTTGGGTAAGGAGGCCGAGGTCAGGCTCACCATGAACTAAAACTCAACTCTTTTTCCAGAACATGCACCAAGAAAGGATTCCTGTGCCCCCTCTTACTATTCAGTAAGGAATCGCCTATGTATTACTAGCACATGGTTCCCTACCGTCCTTGCTCGTGCCTATGACGTTGATACAAGATGTCAGAGCTCCATAGCACTGGGTCTTGGTCACTTCTTCTTCAGAACATCCTTCGTCATTGACCGTATTACAGCTGTAACACTCTATGCCATTGGCTTCCGTATTCTGATGATGTATCACTGGGTACAAGTAGGACGTGAAGATAGGGATGGTAATAAGTTAGACTGATTTATTTCATGCAAATTATACAATAATATATTTATATGAGCAATGTCTGAACTTTATATCTCATAGGCAGCCATTGGGGGGGGGGATAAGACTAACATTCTGTATTCTACTCTGAATTATTAAGAGGTTCCAATGAGACGGAATTAAAATCTGTGGCCGTCAGCAAATTTCCAAGGCTGAGGTATCCCTGCCGCAGCGTACATTGGTCTTCTCCCCGTTCCAATCACTTTGATAAAAGTTAGCAAGCAGTGCACTGAATGACAATGTATCTTTAGCGCAAGAAAGGGAAGTGCACCAACAATGCACCATTCAACTCAACTGAGTATATGAAGTAATGAGGGAGATTCTGTATCATAATCCATTGGTCTCAGGTGCAGAAGGTCAGTGGTTCTGCTCATTTCTCCACTACTGGCCACCACCCTACTAAGCTTAAGCCCTACCCAATGTGCTCCATTTAGGAAATGCCAAACACAAGGCCCAGGAATTACATCTATATGATGAGGAGCTCCCCCTGTCACTCCATTTGCACAGGGCAATATCAGGGTGCCGAAGTATTGTAATGGCACCAACTGAGGTCTGCCATCTTTGCATTCCTATTAGGTCCTGCACAAAGCAGATCCTAGTACAGTAACTGTCAGCATTACACTGACAGACACAATGCACCGCAATATAGAAGCAACGTAGTAATATGTAGTAATAGTTATATGAGCAACAAAACAAACACATGTTCTCCAAAGAGAATAAGAAAACAGGTAAAGGAAAGTAAAGAAAAAAATGAAGCTCTAGATACAGTAGGGGTCTCCAATACAATGTAAGGTCTTGCACTTAGGATAAGCTCCCAGACTCTGGATGGATGAGGGTCGTTCAAAAAGTTCATATTCCAAACCAATGGCTAAAATAAAGAGCTGAAATTTGGTAATTTAGTCTGCCAAATTTCAGGCATATTCACAGATTCCTTAAAATTTTATAAGATCTTAAAGTTAATGATGTGCCACTGCCTTTTCAACTCCAGACCAGACCTCTGATGATCCAGCTGAGGAAACGCGTCGGGTTCTAATCTGTATGTTATACATTGGGGGTCCTCCTCGCAATAGACGCCACCTTGTATCTAGTTAGCTATTTACTAGTTTAGTGGACAGATGTATGTCCTCTTCATGGCACTGAGAATCTAAGCTTGTGATCCAGCCTTATATAGCCATAGGAGGTAGATCAGAATATACCTAATAGCACTCTATTGGCGGTATATGGTGGATATAAAGATACGGCTGATTCGTTGAGAATTCTCCCACTACAATCATCAGAGATTATAGTCAGTATAAAGTGACACAAATCTTCAGAAATGGAGAATAGTGAACTGGGCTCACTAATAAATCTCGCCTACCTACAAGGAGTGTGACCACAAGAGATTCATGATGGAGTGGAGTGGTGCAATGTCTATATCCCATCCCTAAGAATGGGAACTTTTTGATCGGCCCTCATAAAATAGTAAAAATTCATCCTATTCGCGGACCTTACTTACCATTGAAGTCATTGCACAGGCTGCTGTTACAACATTGGACAGACACCGAGGACGTCTGAGTGGAGAATCCAAGACTTGAAGAACATGTAAATATCCGGCATCCCTTTAGAGTAGCGTCTTCTGCAGCGCCTCTTGTGAAAACATAGATAAAACACATTACATTGTATCCCCTTTACACAGCTAATGTCTTCATTAATATGTCTGAAGCTATGACTATTTGGTATTGGAGACGAGCAAAGTGGTTCATAATGAACATAGTTTGTTACAAATATTACAAAAATTTTGGACTCAACCTAGTCCAATACTATTGGGGTTTGTTATCTATGAATCACTATTATATTTTGGGGTTTCTTTAGAATATAATAAGCAGAGACCCAGACTCACCATCCCTCATCTTTACCGGGCTCCCTTGTGGTCCTCTTCAATTGTCTTTTAACTTCTTGGGTGACATCATGGGTCCCAGGGGACCATTTAAGGCATGTGATTGGCCTTGAGAGGTTACGTGTGGTGTGCTGATGTCATGAAGCACCATAACATCTGTGTGCCCAAAACGACCACTCAAACTCAATCACAAATATCATTGACATCACCACCAGAGGCCTGAAGAGGCTGGAAGATAACCAAGAAGACTCCAGGAGTCTGAAGAGGCCTTACCAGTCGCCAGGGCGTGTGACATCACCCATTTGTTTTGGTCTAAAACTAAACAGATGGATCAACATTGTGCCTATATCACAAGATCTACTCATCTATTTGGTACCGTTGGTTTCGTCTTTATGCTAACATGGTCCAAAGAATCAGTGGGATGAACCACCATGAAGGCTCAGTACGGTCAAAGTTTTGCCATAGACATTTATATTCTACAGCTCTTAATAGATTGAAATCCATTTAGCACCTTGCTAATTGCATTATATTTTCCTTGTATATGTTCAGTCTATATTACACACCTTATGTAAACTAACAGTGTTGAATATGACATCTGTATTTTAAAGGGGTGGGCCCATAGACATTGACTGGAGCACTCCATTCACTTGGGACCTATTTTTTAGTACTCGGTGGGGGTCCCAGCAGTTGTAACACCACTTATCAGTAACGTTTTGCAATATCCTATAATAGGGAATATTTTTCAAACTGGACCAACCCATTTAAAGACTTGGTCACTCTTTTAGCCACTCTTGACTCCAGCTGATCGATGAAGCTCCTGAAGACCGGATCTTTCTTTATCTACTCAGGTTTCTTTTGAAAGGTGTTTGAAACCAGACATTCCCTTTAACATGGATTAGACATCTGATACCTTCCAAAACGTTGCCGTTCACTGTCTACTCACCGAAGCTTCCTATGATCTGGATGTCCACACATTGGATCTCTTGGTCACGACATTGGAATTTAACAATTTCCTCAATTTTGCATGTTGGTTGGTTAGATAGACACGTGAAGCAGACAAGACCATTTGGGGTGAGGTCACAAGAACCTGAGAACATGTGTAGGGTAAAGTCAACATGTCATCTAGATTCCCTATAAGACATCTAAAAACACAGATAATCGGAAGCAGAAGACAACGGAGGAGAAATGCACAGGAGGAACGAGAAGGAGAAAACACAAGGTAGAGAAGAAGAAGATTTATTTTGGCCCATCTTGGCATGTCTTGCTACAATTTGTCACATCTTCAGATGTTTCAGGTCAAACAAGTTTGGATAGATAGAAGCTGAACAATTTGGGATATTTGGGTAAAGCCATGCTTGTGCCAAAGCGGTTTTCCCATATTTAGTCACATCTACTATTAGACAAAATTTTTCCCAAGTGCTAGACATGAGGAGGTGACTTAATAGGCATGGTGTGAAATTCTGGTGCCAATAGCTAAACCCAGCGCCGCACCTCTAATGAGGCGATGTGAGGCGGCCGCTTCGGGCGGCGCACGGGAGGGGGGCGGCGCACGGGCGACTTTTTTTTTTCTTTTATTACTTTTTTTTTTTTACTTTGAACCAGCGCAGGAGAGCTGCTTCTCTCTGCGCTGGTTCAGACGTCTGCGTAGGCGGCGTCACTAGGCCGCCTACGCACGCTGATACGTCCTCAGACGTCTAGGTATCAGCGTGGGCGGCGTCATCACGTGATGACGCTCGCTGATACCTAGACGTCTGAGGACGTATCAGCGTGCGTAGGCGGCCTAGTGACACCGCCTACGCAGACGTCAGCCTGCAGGAGAAGAGGATCACGGAGGCGGCGGGAGCAACAACAAGATCGGTAAGTATAAAACTTCTTTTTTTGTTTTATAATAGGCCGCTACCTGTTGGAGTATCTCCAGCAGGTAGCGGCCTATTTACCTACCTCCCCGGACCTGGTCACTGCCGCCCCTGCTTCCCCTTGTACTAGAGGCCGCGGAGGCCGGCAGTGAGTAGGCCCGGGCAGGCCGCAACCCCACTACCGCCATTATTATACCTTTTCAGACCTCCGAGTATAATAATCGGAGCCCCAGGGGAGGTGAGGGAACATAATAAACAATGTTACTTACCTCTCCAGGATCCGATGTTACTCCTAGCAGGCTTCGGGCCTATATGGTAATGCCCAGACGTCACGTGGTCTGGAATATTACCATATAGGCCCAAAGCCTGCCCTAGCAGTACCATATAGGCCCGAAGCCTGTGCTAGTAGTAATAGCCTGTTACTGCTAACACAGGCTTTGGCCTGTATGGTACTGCTAGGGCAGGCTTCGGGCCTATATGGTAATATCCCAAACCACGTGATGTCTGGGCATTACCATATAGGCCCGAAGCCTGCTAGCATTAAAGAGGACCTTTCATGGGTTTGGGCACAGGCAGTTTTATATACCGCTGGAAAGCTGACAGTGCTGTGTGAGCCCCCTCCCTCTGCTCACAGTACTCGTCCATAGAAGAGCACTATCAGGAGGGGAGGGGACGTTCCTCCCCGCTCACACAGTACAGCGATAGGCGCTGCTGGGAAGAAGGACATTCCTGACAGACTGTCAGGAACGCCCTTCTGACTGTGAAGAGTTACGGTACCGGCACCAATAGCTCTTCACCCGGGGCACAGATCGGGGAAGCCGACAGTGCGCTGAATTCAGCGCACTGTCAGCTTTCCAGCGGTATATAAAACTGCCTGTGCTCAAACCCATGAAAGGTCCTCTTTAGTGCTGGCAGGCTTCGGGCCTATATGGTAATGCCCAGACATCACGTGGTTTGGGATATTACCATATAGGCCCAAAGCCTGCCCTAGCAGTACCATACAGGCCAAAGCCTGTGTTAGCAGTAACAGGCTATTACTACTAGCACAGGTTTCGGGCCTATATACATATATAGGGGTTGGGTGCGTGGAGAATTGAGGATTCAAAGATGTCTGTTTCAAACTTTACAGAGTCAAGTCACAGCTGGAAGAAGTGGTCATGGCGGTCCAAAAGGAAGAGACTGGAAATGTGGGGAGACGTCTCCTGTGAGTATTACTGCATTGTATTTATTGTAATGTCCCCCCCCCCCCCTGCTGTCTTTGGCCGACGATCAAAAGATGATCCCCCCCGTCCGGGGGGGGCGTCTTTCGATCGTCCGCCTCAGGCAGCAGAAAGGCTAGCTTCACCACTGGCTAAACCGTAACGAGAAGCCTAAAGAAGAACCAGGATCCATCTGTCATTTGTCATAACATAAGTTCCCAGTTCTGGAAAGATTCATTATGTGCCATAAAGCGTGACGATTGCTGCAGACCAACCTGCACATAAAAATCTGAGCAATGGGTGAACCTCACAGGATTCATTTCCCCAAATAATAATTATAATAGTCTGGGATCTCTTCCAACCTCAAAGTATAATAAGGTTTAGAGGATTTGAGCAAACGTGAAACAGTTCTCCTCACCTACCCTGGTCTTCTTTCTGGCCTCTGACGGCCCATCGGTGCATTGTTTAGGCCTCCTGTATGATGTCATCAAGGACTGCCGAGGCCTGTGATTGGTGCTCAGTGGTCACGTGCTGACATCATTCTATGTCTGTTACTCACCTCCCCTGGGTCTCTGCTTATTATACTCTGGGATCTAAAGAGACCCCCTGAGTATAAAAGTGGTTTGTGGGTGGCAAACCCCCATAATTTTGATTTTGAATGCGTAACAAGCCGGTTCCCTCACCTATAGTACATAGTATCCGGTAGAAGAACAGGGACAGGACAGGATGTGAAGGAAAGGATTTTGGACAATGGTGTAGGATAACTTGTGAACGTATTGCCTTGTGCCCGCTCTGTGCTCTACCAGCTTACTAGCATAGATATCTGCATGGCTATGATTGGTTCATGTTCCCCACCTCTGTCCTACTTCCACACCTACACAAGTGTCAGTCCTCACTGCAATTTTAATATTTTATTCCTGAAACAAGAATCTCCAGGTGTCCTGCCATACTATAGGCCCCACCTGAAAAGGAGAATCACTGCAATAACACCCTCTTACTCACTTGGCATGTGTCTTCATGTCCCATATATTTGAGATCCTAGAAATAACCCTACATTATATAACATGGTGCCGCATACAGGACTGTGCACTTTAGTCATAGTAAATTGCAACTTACCCGAAGCAAGAAGGCAGAAGAGCAAGACAGACGTCTGTATAATGTACATAGCTAGCGAGGGGATCGCTATGGCATGTAATACTGCATATACATATCTGTGCCAGCGTGTTATATCACATATTAGGCACGCCCAGGACTCTGCGCTGCCAGGAGGTCTGTGCCAGAGAGCAGCACAAGCCGGTTATTACTGAATATACACTGCCAAAAAAATAAAGGGCCCCTCCAATAACACCTCCTAGATCTGAAGGAATGGAATCTTCTCATTGAATACTTTGTTCTGTACAAGATGGAATGTGATGACAACAAAATCACACAAAAATCATCCATGGAAATCACATTTATTAACCAATGGAGGCCTGGATTTGGAGTCACCCCCAAAATTAAAGTGGAAAAACAGACTACAGGCTGATCCAACTGTGATGTAATGTCCTTAACGTGCCTGTATGACCTCCCTACAACGCCTGGACATGCTCCTGATGAGGTTGTGGATGGTCTCCTTAGGAATCTCCTCCCAGACCTGGACCAAAGCATCTGCCAACTCCTGGACAGTCTGTGGAGCAACGTGACCATGGTGGATGGAGCGAGACATGATGTCCCAGACGTGCTCAATTGGATTCAGGTCTGGGGAATGGACGGGCTAGTCCATAGCTTCAATGCCTTCATCTTGCAGGAACTGCTGACACACTCCGGCCACATGAGGTCTGGCATTGTCCTGCCTTAGGAGGAACCCAGGGCCAACCGCACCAGCATATGGTCTCACAAGAGGTCTGAGGATCTCATCTCGGTACCTAATGGCAGTCAGGCTACCTCTAATAGTAAGTCGACCTCAATCTCTTATACAAAAGCGCAAAGGCGATCATGTCATTCAGGGCTTGTTCACAGCTGCGCCCGGGACTCCGTTCATACAGATTTCCGTTTCCTGCACAAAACAGGGCAGGAGACGGAATCCTGCCAGCATCTTTCAAACCCATTCATTTGAATGGGTTTGTAAAGTGAGCGTTTTATGCTCTCCGCGCCGAAACCGTTTTATTTTTATCCAGACACAGAGTCGGACATGCAGTACTCTGTGTCCGTTTTTAAAAAAAAAAGTTTCGCTGCGGAGAGCATAAAACACACACCGGCACTCACGGCCAGACTCAGCATGCAGAAGACAGAAACCTGATAACGGAGCCCCGAACGCTGGTGTGAACCCAGAGTAAGCCGCTGGGGTTTCACATGTTTGAGTCTGTGTGCCCATTGTTCCTCTTTTTGCTGGAAAGAAAGGCATGAGCCTCCATGAGTCTCCCAAATGTGTCTACTGAGGGTTGATCTTCCTTACGATTACTACTCCCTCCATGGCTAACAATATACACCTCCTGAATTAGCCAATCGTCTTCCTTACATCATTTTTGGGGCACAGCTATTGTTTTGAGGTTGCTATGCGTACTAGTCAAGCTTAGGCTGGGTCTGTTCAGCCAATCAGGGCTGTATCTCAGCCTTCTATCAAGGACTGAGTTGTGGTAGTTAACCCTGACTTGTACACTTATTACCTGCCTGTGATTGCCTTAGTTTTCTAGGCTCTGTGTTCTCAGAACTCTTCAGTACCTTGCGATATGATTGGTTCCCTATTTACTGATTTGCTTTTATCTGTGACCTCCTGGACTTCTGATATTGCTCTTTTTCGGGCTATTCTCGTGCCTGGAGGAATTACATTAAATGTTGAACCAGGTCAGACTACAAAGCCTTTGTTTGTCGTCTGTAATCTTGGAGACGCATAACAATGCATAGAAGCTTCATACATGAGCCACATTGTATCTGTTTCTGATGTGGCTCTGGATGTCATGTCCCATCACCTTCAACCAAGCTAATGACACACCTCAATGCAGTCACCGCCAGGACAGTCCTGAGGTTCTAGATTTCTCTAAAAAAAAAAAAAAATCACAAACACCAAGATATTTCTTTGTATTATTCACATATTTTATTACCTCATAGGCCATCTGCATCACCTCGTACATGTATTACATGTATCCATAACATATAGTTTTACATCATATATGAACATAGGTTGAGGTATTAGGGTTTCTATCAGCGGAACACAAAAAATACACATAGAGAAGAGCTCAACTGGTCTCTGAGCTGCTAAACAGACTTATTTGCATTATTATTTGCATGGGATTTTTGGTCCACAGTGTCCACAATGAAGGATGTTGGCATGAAAGTGGGTTGCGTTTCTTACGACCGAAGAGTAAATTCAACAGAAGCTGATGAATGGTGGACACAGTGTTGTACTGAGGATCCTCGGACCCACCTGATAGCCCGCCCTCCAACAACCCCATAAGAAATGGACCCTTAAAATTTGGTGTCTCCTGCTGGACCATTACTGTGTTACGACCTGGGCCAACTGGAGGATCTGGTATTCCGGTGACCAGTCTGACACTGGTAGGACATATGGACACTCATATGGTTCCATACGAATTAGCTTTTTGGGGGGTTTAGAGAAGTATGCATTGCTTTGTGAGTTCAGTATGTACTGTATATTCATATTATACACAGGGAACGCATTTTGGAAAATACAAAACACAAGATATTCTTCAACAATACAATACACGTGAACATTCATACAATGGACATTGTAGACACATAATAATTTATAAAAACAAAGAACTACAGCATCCAGCACTGACTTTAGGAAGATCTATGTTCAGTTCAGTACCAGTAGAGCGATGGTTGAGGAGATGACAAGGCTCCAAGATTTTGTCCAGAAAGAGGGGGCACCACTGAACATAGACCCACCCCCACCTCCACCTCCACCTCCACCTCCAGTACTGTTACCGGCACCACCACCACCAGTGGTATCATTTGTACTTCTATCTGGAACCAGAAGATCTGAGTTGGCGTTACCGGACCACATACTACCTGTACTACTCCCATTACCTGACGTTGACCCATTCAATCCATGGCCATTGTCATTTATACCTGGACCATCATAGGATGGTACACCACTTCCACCAGGGGGCGCTTCATAGGAGTTATGGCCATCATAAGAGCCCCCATGGGACATGCCATTTGAGTTACTTGGATGGATATTGGATCCTGGGACCCCAAAATAGCCATTATTGTTGGCAAAATTGCTAATATTGAATGACCCAGGAATACCACCATTCCATAAAGCAGAGATATTAGAGATATTACTGTTGTTCCACGAGTTTCCTAAGCTTTTAAAATAGTCAATGAGGGATCCATTATACATAGAATTAATATTGTATGGACCCGAACCATTATGATTCATACCAGGGGGCATCATATTATTTTGGATCCATTCATTGATATTGATGCTGCCATTGGAAGAACCATTAATGTTGGGCATTAGCAATGGATTAAAGCCACTATATCCAGATCCTCCTGACCAAGAGCCATTGTTATTTGCTCCTGAAGATATATGATTTAGATACGATTCAATGCTATCCCATGAACCATCAATGCCGCTACTATTTCCATAGGTGGATCCATCATGTGGCACCATAGGGTTGGAGTTATACTGGCTATCTGAAGAATCGTTGCTACCATTGCTGTTCACGGTCCCATAGCCTCCACCTGGTAATGCCATATTATGGTTAGAACTATTGTTACTGCTCACCCCAGTTTCGTATCCAGCATTTGCATGAGATGTTGAAGAGCCATTGCTCCCGGGGATATTGGCATATCCTCCTGGCACAGACATGCTGGAGCTAGAGCTAGAACTATTGCTCCAAGAGCCATTATTATTTGCTCCTGAAGACATATGAGTTGGATTCGATCCATTGCTATCCCATGAACCACCAGGACTGCTGCTATTTCCATAGGTGGATCCATTATGTGGCACCATAGGATTGGAGTTATATTGGTTATCTGAAGAAGCGTTGCTACCATTTCTGTTAACGGTCCCATAGCCTCCACCTGGTGATGCCATATTATGGTTAGAACTATTGTTACTGCTCACCCCAGTTTCATATCCAGAATTTGCATGAGATGTTGAAGAGCCATTGCTCCCGGGGATATTGGCATATCCTCCTGGTACAGACATACTGTGGTTAGAGCTAGAACTGTTGCTCGAAGAGCCATTGCTATGTGCTCCTGAAGATGTATGACTCGATCCAGTGCTATCCCATGAACCACCAGTACTGCTGCTATTTCCATAGGTGGATCCATTATGTGGCACCATAGGATTGGAGTTATTCTGGCTATTTGAAGAATAGTTGCTACCATTGTTGTTAACGGTCCCATAGCCTCCACCTGGTAATGCCATATTATGGTTAGAACTATTGTTACTGCTCACCCCAGTTTCGTATCCAGCATTTGCATGAGATGTTGAAGAGCCATTGCTCCCGGGGATATTGGCATATCCTCCTGGCACAGACATACTGGGGTTAAAACTAGAACTATTGCTCCAAGAGCCATTGCTATTTGCTCCTGAAGACATATGATTTAGATACGATTCAATGCTATCCCATGAACCATCAATGCCGCTGCTATTTCCATAGGTGGATCCATCATGTGGCACCATAGGATTGGAGTTATACTGCCTATCTGAAGAATTGTTGCTACCATTGTTGTTAACGGTCCCATAGCCTCCACCTGGTAATGCCATATTATGGTTAGAACTATTGTTATTGCTCACCCCAGTTTCATATCCAGCATTTGCATAAGATGTTGAAGAGCCATTTCTCCCAGGGATATTGGCATATCCTCCTGGTACAGACATACTGTGGTTAGAGCTAGAACTGTTGCTCAATCCATGGGTCATTCCAGTTCCATTACCAGAACTACTATAAGATGTTGAAGAGCCATTGGTCCCAGGTACACTGGCATATCCCCCTGGCACTGACATATTAGGATTTGAGCTAGAACTGTTGCTACGTTCATTGGTCATACCAGTTCCATTGCCAGGACTAGTGTAAGATGTTACCGAGGTATTGTTTCCAGGAATATGGGCAGACCCTCCAGGTACTATCATATTAGGGTTAGAACTATTACCTTGGCTGTATTCATTATTTATCCCTGTTCCACTGCTAGTATTAGAAGTTGAGGAGTAATTTTTTCCAGGGATGTTGTGACTAGAGCCATTGATCCATTGATTGCCCATCCCAGTACCATAACCAGAACTGTTAGATGAAGTTGAGGACTGGTTACTTCCAGGGATATTGGCATACCCCGAAGGCACTGCCATATTGTGGTTAACAGAGTTATTGTTGTTGCTTGATCCATTGGTCATTCCAGTGCCACTTCCAGAACTTGTGTAAGTAGTTGATGATCCATTACCTCCAGGGATATTGGTGTATCCACCATTTGAAGAAGACCCAGTTGCACTAGAGTGGTTTCCACTTGCCGCAATGTTGTTTCCTGATGAGGAGATATAATTTCCAGAACCATTATTGTTATCAAAACCTGTATTATATATATCAGTCCCGTTTCCTGAATTGTCCTGCTTAATACCAGAATTGTGGGGTTTTGTTTTTGTGAAACCCTGAATGTTGCTATTATGTCCATGTACAATAGTCCCTGTGTCGGCTGAGTGTCCACTGGTGTCATTGTTGTTAGATGACGTATTGATGTTTTGATTGTAAGTGTTCAGTGTGTGATCAATCCCGGAATTACCTACAGAGTCGTAACTATTAGATATTATGTTATCTGGTGTCGCTGTAGGGGAACTAGACTGATCATCATTCTGGTCTTCTTCTACATAAATTATTTCATTGAAGCCAAAACTTTCATAGCTTTCAATTTCAACATTATTTGAGTAGTTATTATTTCCATAAGGTGAGTTGGGGTCAGTACTGTTGTCTACGTCACTGGTGAAATCAGGTACAGCTGGGGGCTCGTCCGGGACAGAGCTATCGTCAGTGCTACTATAGTCAGTGGAATTTTCTCCACCAAGTCCTGATCCTCCTTGTAACAACACACTGAAATTATTGTCCCCGGCTGAATAATTAGTAGGATTGGACACATTATGACTTTCTCTCAGAGTAAGGACACTAGCATTGCCAACACTAGAGTTGTTTCCACTTCCCATAGGGTTGGCCCCTGAGATATAATTTCCAGATCCATTATTGTTTGCAATATTTGGATTATAACTATTAGAGTCGTATCCTGAAATTTGCTGATCAGTATCAGAATTGTACGTTTTTGTTGTCGTAGGTGTGACATTCTGAGTACTGCCATTATTTTCTTGTGTATTTTGGACATTATAGCTACCAATGTCCTCTTTGTCAACTGAATATCCGCTGGTCTCATTGTTATTATCTGATGAAATTATATTTGTATTATTGGTGCTGGTTTGATTCTTAGAATTACTAACAGAATCGTATCCATTAGGAATTATGTTATCAGGTACCACTGTGGGGGAATTAGGCTGATCATCATTCGAGTCTATGTCTGTAAACACTACTTCTGTGAAGCCTGCACTCTCATAGGGGTTAAAGTCATCATCATTTGGGTAGTTCATATTGTTGTCGTAATATGAGTTGGGATGAGTACTGTTCTCTACGTAATTGATGTAATTAGGCACAATTTGGGGTATGTCTTGGGTAGAGATATTGTTATTTGGTATCACTATGTTTTCTGGTGTCACTGTGGGAGCAGTAGATTGATTGTTATTTACATCTACATTATTTATCATTGTGTCTGTATACACTATTTCTGCGAAGCCTCCATTCTCAAAATTAGAGTCATCATTCGTCATAGAGTCCTGATCTGTACTATCATCTACATTCTTGGTGAAATCAGGTACAGTTGGGGGTGCGTCCGGGATGGAGCTACTGTCACTGTGATTATAGGCAGTGGAGTTTGACAAACGTTCACCACCAAGTCCTAATCCTCCTGGAACTAATACATTGTTTCCCCCTGATAAATTACTGATAGAATTGGGAACAGTGTTACTTTGATTCTCTACAAAGTTCCCATCACGGTCTGTAGTTTGATTATCATCTGAAAGGACATTAACTGAATTTGGGTTCCTTGCGGTTAAGTCATCGTATAAGCTGCCTTGGTCAACTTCGGTAATATATGGAGAACCACTATTGCTAAACTCATTATAAGAGGGGTTGGGATAGCCACTGTTACTATTACTGTTCCATGAACCTTTGATGCCTTGATCATTGCCGTTTCCTGGAGACATTTTGAGGCCGTTAAACACACTGACACAATCATCATTGCTATAGCCTGAAGATGTGGCGGTCAGGCTACCAGTGCCATATTTGTTATTAGGATGATGTCCTGTTTTGACTGAGCTGCCGGATTGTCTACGTCTTCTGGAATTTCCACCAGAAATAGCATGAGAAGGTTTGTTTTTGATACCTGTTCCTGGAGAAGCATTTCCTATGGGCAGATAGCCACTGGCTTTGAGACTGCTCTCTGAAAGTTGGTCGTTGCAGAGACTTCCGTTGCAGCACTTGACAGTTGCAGAGCCCAGCTTTTGTAACATGGGGAGAAAGGAGGAGTCACACATTGATGGGGTGGCACAGCCTTTCATCACGGTGGGTATAGCTCGTCCATCTGGGACACAAACACAAGAATAGTTGAGATCACATTATGGCATTAAATTAGGATGCAATTTGGAAAGCTGTCTATGGTTTCAACCCATTCTGTGTGTATAGTACTCTAGTGTTTTCCCCTTGTCAATCGGTACGTCTGTTGCTGAGATATCACCATTCTTGTTAGTATGAAATGAGATCTTAGAAGCAGCAATGAGGGCACAGCCATTGCACTAAACAGCTCATTTACATATTGACAAAACCAGTGATATCTGAGCAAAAGAGGCTGGGGTTCACAAGGGGAAAACATTGTTTGATTCAGGTGACCCTTAACTATCTGTGGGGCTCAGTTGATATGCTCTGGTCTGCTGACACTAATCTATCCATCTGTGGTGCTCATTTGAAATGTTGCATCTGATACTAACCTATCTATCTGCAGGGCTGGGGTGATATGCTGGTTCTGGTGACAGTAACCTATCTATCTGCAGGGATGGGGTGATATGCTGGTTCTGGTGACAGTAACCTATCTATCTGCAGGGATGGGCTGATATGCTGGTTCTGGTGACAGTAACCTATCTATCTGCAGGCCTGGGGTGATATGCTGGTTCTGGTGACAGTAACCTATCTATCTGCAGGCCTGGGGTGTTATGCTGGGTCTGGTGACACTAACCTATCTATCTGCAGGGCTGAGGTGATATGCTTGTTCTGGTGACAGTAACCTATCTATCTGCAGGACTGGGGTGATATGCTGGTTCTGGTGACAGTAACCTATCTATCTGCAGGGATGGGGTGATATGCTGGTTCTGGTGACAGTAACCTATCTATCTGCAGGGCTGGGGTGATATGCTGGTTCTGGTGACAGTAACCTATCTATCTGCAGGGATGGGGTGATATGCTGGTTCTGGTGACAGTAACCTATCTATCTGCAGGCCTGGGGTGATATGCTGGGTCTGGTGACACTAACCTATCTATCTGCAGGGCTGGGGTGATATGCTGGGTCTGGTGACAGTAACCTATCTATCTGCAGGGATGGGGTGATATGCTGGTTCTGGTGACACTATAACCTATCTATCTGCAGGACTGGGGTGATATGCTGGGTCTGGTGACAGTAACCTATCTATCTGCAGGGATGGGGTGATATGCTGGTTCTGGTGACAGTAACCTATCTATCTGCAGGGCTGGGGTGATATGCTGGTTCTGGTGACACTATAACCTATCTATCTGCAGGGCTGGAGTGATATGCTGGTTCTGGTGACAGTAACCTATCTATCTGCAGGGCTGGGGTGATATGCTGGTTCTGGTGACAGTAACCTATCTATCTGCAGGGCTGGGGTGATATGCTGGGTCTGGTGACAGTAACCTATCTATCTGCAGGGATGGGGTGATATGCTGGTTCTGGTGACACTATAACCTATCTATCTGCAGGACTGGGGTGATATGCTGGTTCTGGTGACAGTAACCTATCTATCTGCAGGGCTGGGGTGATATGCTGGTTCTGGTGACAGTAACCTATCTATCTGCAGGGCTGGGGTGATATGCTGGTTCTGGTGACACTATAACCTATCTATCTGCAGGGCTGGAGTGATATGCTGGTTCTGGTGACAGTAACCTATCTATCTGCAGGGCTGGGGTGATATGCTGGTTCTGGTGACAGTAACCTATCTATCTGCAGGGCTGGGGTGATATGCTGGGTCTGGTGACAGTAACCTATCTATCTGCAGGGCTGGGGTGATATGCTGGTTCTGGTGACAGTAACCTATCTATCTGCAGGGCTGGGGTGATATGCTGGGTCTGGTGACAGTAACCTATCTATCTGCAGGACTGGGGTGATATGCTGGTTCTGGTGACACTATAACCTATCTATCTGCAGGACTGGGGTGATATGCTGGGTCTGGTGACAGTAACCTATCTATCTACAGGGCTGGGGTGATATGCTGGTTCTGGTGACACTATAACCTATCTATCTGCAGGGCTGGAGTGATATGCTAGTTCTGGTGACAGTAACCTATCTATCTACAGGGCTGGGGTGATATGCTGGTTCTGGTGACAGTAACCTATCTATCTGCAGGGATGGGGTGATATGCTGGTTCTGGGGACAGTAACCTATCTATCTGCAGGGCTGGGGTGATATGCTGGATCTGTGACAGTAACCTATCTATCTGCAGTGCTGGGGTGATATGCTGGTTCTGGTGACAGTAACCTATCTATCTGCAGGGATGGGGTGATATGCTGGTTCTGGTGACAGTAACCTATCTATCTGCAGGGCTGGGGTGATATGCTGGTTCTGGTGACAGTAACCTATCTATCTGCAGGGATGGGGTGATATGCTGGTTCTGGTGACAGTAAACTATCTATCTGCAGGGCTGGGGTGATATGCTGGTTCTGGTGACAGTAACCTATCTATCTGCAGGGCTGGGGTGATATGCTGGTTCTGGTGACAGTAAACTATCTATCTGCAGGGCTGGGGTGATATGCTGGGTCTGGTGACAGTAACCTATCTATCTGCAGGGCTGGGGTGATATGCTGGGTCTGGTGACAGTAACCTATCTATCTGCAGGGCTGGGGTGATATGCTGGTTCTGGTGACAGTAACCTATCTATCTGCAGGGCTGGGGTGATATGCTGGTTCTGGTGACAGTAACCTATCTATCTGCAGGGCTGGGGTGATATGCTGGTTCTGGTGACAGTAAACTATCTATCTGCAGGGATGGGGTGATATGCTGGATCTGGTGACAGTAACCTATCTATCTGCAGGACTGGGGTGATATGCTGGTTCTGGTGACAGTAACCTATCTATCTGCAGGGCTGGGGTGATATGCTGGTTCTGGTGACAGTAACCTATCTATCTGCAGGGCTGGGGTGATATGCTGGTTCTGGTGACAGTAACCTATCTATCTGCAGGGCTGGGGTGATATGCTGGTTCTGGTGACAGTAAACTATCTATCTGCAGGGCTGGGGTGATATGCTGGGTCTGGTGACTATAACCTATCTATCTGCGGGGTTCAATTGATATTTTAGGGTCTGGTGACACTAACCTATCTATAGGTGGGTCTCAGTTGATAATCTGGGTGTGTCGACAGACTAATTTTAAAGTTCATAATAGTTGCAATGAAGATAAAAAAGAGATAAAATAGTTCTAATACTCTAGGAAATGTTTTGCACTTTAATAATGGACCCTCTGAGCCACCATACTGTAAACCCAGAACAAATAATTGTAAATTGACAAGATATTATATAGACACTAAACTATACATTTTGTTATATGGCACGAGCCAAGTTAAATAATCTGAATGAACAGGTTACCTTTCAAACTTATACCAGCGACTTCTAAGCACGATGTCAGGTCTCCATAGCATTGGGCTTTGACTACCTGGTCAGGTGAGCACCCTGCCCCATCAATGCTATTGCAGCTGTAACATTGTACTCCGTTGGGTGACTTCTTCACAGTTACAGGATCTATAAAGAAGACATGATGCATTACCATCTGATGTCATGCGGACCTTAAAAATAGTCAGTCGGGAAATAGATGAAAATTTTGTGACACGGGATAACAATGGCGATTGGACATGGACCATTGCAATGTCTTTGTGTGTATACCCTAACTTTATCAAAAAACTTATGTATTTTTTTGTCTATCCCATGTTTTTGCCTAGTATTGACAGTTTGAGTTTTCCGTTGACCACGTCCATTGTTTGCCAAAAGTATAGTCTATCTTGAAGGAGATATTTCACCAGAATAACTCAGGATTCTTAAAAAATTTACTCATAATTTCGTAACCTGCTTGGAGAACTTCCTAAACCATCTTTGATTTGAGACGTAGTCAATGTCATGAAGACTGGAAACCAATGTCCATAAGTCAAGTGCCATTAAACCATACGGACCTTCTGTACTTGACCCGGGACCTTGTCTTGGATGGGAATTATTTTTGTAGTGTTACATTTTCCTCCTTGGCTATGACTAACCATGACATTCTGAAATCCTTCTACCTTCCACGTCAGCCATTTACCTGTATTGCCGTTGCAAAAGTTTCCATCGCAGCACTGGACAGCCACAGAA
Organism: Leptodactylus fuscus; assembly: GCF_031893055.1. Lineage (NCBI taxonomy): Eukaryota > Metazoa > Chordata > Amphibia > Anura > Leptodactylidae > Leptodactylus > Leptodactylus fuscus. The sequence goes on along the minus strand of NC_134270.1, from coordinate 179,904,900 downwards.
GACGTCTGGCTGGAGAAGGCCATGTCCTCGGTACATGATGGAATATATCCACATCCTTTCACATTGACATCTGCTATGTCACCTTTTGTGAGATGAGAAGACACAGAGGAGTCAGAAAGAAGAAACTCAATGAGATTCCGCAAGTGCTAAAAATATCATTAAAAATCTTTGGACCATCATAAGAATTAATAACAAGAATGATTTTTGCAACGTAAATTGATTTATGGATGATCCCCAGCCCCAGATGTACTATGTGGTCCTCTACATATCTCAGGAGGTTAAAGGGGATGTCCAAAATTTACATTTTTTAACTGTTGCAAGTGGAATTATAAAAAAAAAAAAAAATGGATACTCATGTATCCATTTCGTCAAGCACCCACCATTACCTCTTCCAGGTGTCTGTTTACCTGATGGTATATGTCGTCTGCAGACAATTAGTGGCCTCATTGGTCATGTCATGTGCCCCATTACTGGCATTGTGGTTAAGTGAAGGCAGCAACAAGTCACCTGACCACTACAACCGTCACATTCTGTGCACAAGTAACCAGACACCCAGTGAATTCTGGGATCCTAGGGGTCACAAAATTTTTGTAACCCCTGCAAATGGTCTAACATTAAAAAAAGATATATATATATATATATATATATATATATATATATATTGAAATATTCTTATATTTTTTGTTTATCCTTTTTAATTTTACACCATTTGAAGGAGTTACAAAAATATTTAAAACTTGAACAATCCCATTAACGACTGTCTGATAATAAAAAATCCCAAAAAATCCAACCTCCTAAGTAAATGGTTTACATTATAAATCCAGTTTTATCTATCTATGAAAAAAACAAAAAGCACCTCCTAATGTGAACAGGTGCAAGCCGTCTATAATCTATCTATCTATCTATCTATCTATCTATCATCTATATTCTATCTATCTATCTATCTATCTATTATCTATATTCTATCTATCTATCTCCTATCTATCTATCTATCTATCTATCTATCTATCTATCTATCTATCTCATATCTATATATCTCCTATCTATCTATCTATCTATCTATCTATCTATCTATCTATCTATCTCCTATCTATTTATCTATCTATCTATCTATCTATCTCATATCTATCTATCTCCTATCTATCTATCTATCTATCTATCTATCTATCTATCTCCTATCTATCTATCTAGCCTATCTATCTATCTCCTATCTATCTATCTATCTATCTATCTATCTATCTCCTATCTATCTATCTATCTATCTATCTATCTATCTATCTCCTATCTATCTATCTATCTATCTATCTATCTCCTATCTATCTATCTATCTATCTATCTATCTATCTCCTATCTATCTATCTATCTATCTATCTATCTCCTATCTATCTATCTATCTATCTATCTGCTATCTATCTGTCTCCTATCTATCTATCTATCTATCTATCTATCATCTATCTATCTATCTATCTATCTATCTATCTATCTATCATCTATCTATCTATCTTTCTATATATCTCCTATATATCTATCTCCTATCTATCTATCTATCTATCTATCTATCTATCTATCTCCTATCTATCTATCTATCTATCTATCTATCTATCTCCTATCTATCTATCTATCTATCTATCTATCTATCTATCTATCTCCTATCTATCTATCTATCTATCTATCTCCTATCTATCTATCTATCTATCTATCTCCTATCTATCTATCTATCTATCTATCTATCTATCTATCTCCTATCTATCTATCTATCTATCTATCTATCTATCTATCTATCTATTTATCTATCTATCAATCCTATCTATCTATCTATCTATCTATCTATCTATCTATCTATCCATCTATCTATCTATCTATCTATCTATCTATCTATCTATCTCCTATCTATCTATCTCCTATATATCTATCTCCTATCTATCTATCTATCTATCTATCTATCTATCTATCTATCTATCAATCCTATCTATCTATCTATCTATCTATCTATCTATCTATCTCCTATCTATCTATCTATCTATCTATCTATCTATCTATCTATCTCCTAACTATCTATCTTCTATCTATCTATCTATCTATCTATCTATCTATCTCCTATCTATCTATCTCCTATCTATCTATCTATCTATCTATCTCCTATCTATCTATCTATCTATCTATCTATCTATCTATCTATCAATCCTATCTATCTATCTATCTATCTATCTATCTATCTATCTATCTATCTATCTATCTATCAATCAATCCTATCTATCTATCTATCTATCTCCTATCTATCTATCTATCTATCTATCTATCTATCATCAATCCTATCTATCTATCTATCTCCTATCTATCTATCTATCTATCTATCTATCTATCTATCTATCTCCTATCTATCTATCTATCTATCTATATATCTCCTATCTATCTATCTATCTATCTATCTATCTATCATCTATCTCCTATCTATCATTTACATTTTACTAGCAGGAGGACCTGGCTTTGCACGGGTATATTCCATTTTTTGTGTAGTGGCCCCATAAGGATTGCCCAGTTATGCAATGAAGTATTTTGTATATCGTTTGTGTGTGTGTCCATAAGCTTCATGTGATCATTTGTATCTCAGTTTGGATGTCAATGAAAAACCTGCAATCAGTTATTATGGAAACCTGGAGTAAAGCTGTGTGTATGTGACCTTGTATAACAGTGTCATCCACAGCGCCCTGCCTCTTTAAAGCTGACCAACAGCAGTGAAGAAAAATGTCTGTGTTGTTATGTAAACCTGGAGTAAAGCTGTGTGCATGTGGAGACTAAGCACCTGTGAGCTTCTATTGTCTGTATCTCAGGAACAGTATGTCTTAGAGAGATGAGGTCTGTTCTAAAACCTCCCCAGTCACCTGATGTTCCTGTGTGCCAAATTTGGTGAGAATTGGTGCAGTCATTTGATCACGCATAAAGAACAGACAGACAGACAGAAACTCATGTTTTTCTATATATAAATGGTAAGTGATAAGAGATTTACTCACCAAAGCTCCCTATGACGCTCATGTCCACACACTTGTTCTGCTCTCCTATACATGTCAGTGGTGCCATTTTGGCACTGTTGCAACTGGAACCAGGAGATATACATGAGTGACAGTAGAGAGTATTCGGACTTGGTTTGGGTTCTGAAAATAAATACATGATGGTCAGATCGCTGCTAATATAGACTAATCAATTGATATTGGCAAACTGGTGAGAATTATTGAATCTGTTTCTTCTAATATAGCCAGTTTGATCAATACAGTCATGGTGGCCATTGTGATGGGATCAGACAAACCCTTGTGTATGCCCTTGGTGGTCTTTACAATTTGGAGATTAACCCCAATCAATTGTTGCCCATAATGGAACCCAGTGGAAGGCGATTGAATGGTCAACCCTTCTTTGCAAAATCCAAGCCTGGAGATTAACACACCTAACACTGCCCATTGAACAGATTCCTCTCCGCACCACCAAAACTTTTCGATACTTGATGATTTTAATTTCCAAAAATCATAAAGAACATGCAAATCGTGCGGCTACTGTACCTGAGATTTTTTGTTTGTTACAGAGATCTGAGTTGCACATTTCCTGCCGCATGGATAAGGTGACCAGTGAACTTGGGGATAGCGATAGTTTCTTGGAAGTTGCCGTCGAGTTAACGCAGCCCTTGAAAACTTTCCTTACGTTGCAAGGAACTTCATAAAAATGGAAATAAGTGTTACATGGAAGCAATATAAGAGATGACATCAAATATTGGGGAGTTTAACAGTCGAGACAAGACTTTGCTTATTTCTTTAAAATTCCATATTACATAATAATAATGATGATGATGATGAGCATCTACTTACAGGAGTCTATGTTTAGGATGGTGCTAGAGCACATATCACTGTCACCGGAACATGTCACTTCTGTGGGGTTGCAATTCTCTTCATTGCCTACACACATGTGACACTTCACGGAATTGGCTGAAATAGAAAAACGGTAAATAGTTTAGAGGATCGAACCATAAAGTCAGTGAATTTTATCCATATTGGCACCATAGGGATATCAGTTTCGGTTTTATTTACATGTATTTTACCATTTTCAACAGTCAAAAAGTTACCCCAAAAATTCGATTTATATTGGTAGAATAAGCGTCAATCTGCCATGTACATGCCGTGAATGGTGGTTCACAGCTGGGTAATGGCAGACTTTAGACTCTCGAAAGCAGATCAGCTATGCCGGATATTTTTGTCCGGCTGTCGGACAGAACTACCAATTTTTGGCATGAGCCGCCACTTTTGCCCCATCGTCTTCCAATTTGAGCAAACTCCATTTGTCTTTTTCCTCTTAACAGCCATGATCAATCAGACAGGGTTTTTTGGTCAGATTTTGAGGCCATATCCTCCTCAAAATTCTGCCCAAAAAGATAGCTCCCATGGAAATCAATGGGAGCCAGTAAGTTCTTCTTTCTGGGACACCTTTGTTCCGGCTCCTGGGAAAAAAAGAACGGACATGCTCATTATTCAGGCGGCGTTGCCTCATGAGTCTGCCTGAAGACACTCCCTCCTCCCTGCTAGGCCAATTCATGAAGCCTAATCCGGAGCGGAGTGCGCGACTGGATGTCGGTATACTGCAGCGGCATCCAGTCACAGCTACCCGTTTTTTGTTCCTCAAACTGAGGCGGAGACTGAGCTACCCGTTTTTTGGTCCGGAAACAGAGCTGGCCTCCGCCTGAGGCGGAGACTGAGTTACCCGTTTTTTGGTCCGGAAACAGAGCTGGCCTCCGCCTGAGGCGGAGACTGAACTACCCATTGTTTGGTCCAGAAACTGAGCCGACCTCCGCCTGAGGCGGAGACTGAGCTACTCGTTTTTTGGTCCAGAAACTGAGCCGACCTCCGTCTGAGGCGGAGACTGAACTACCCATTGTTTGGTCCAGAAACTGAGCCAACCTCCGCCTGAGGCGGAGACTGAGCTACCCGTATTTTGGTCCAGAAACTGAGCCGACCTCCGCCTGAGGCAGAGATTGAGCTACCCATTTTTTGGTCCGAAAACTGAGGCGGCCTCCACCTCAGTTTCCAGACCAAAAAACCCCATGTGAACCCGACCTTAGAGGATCTTTTCATTTTTGTCATACTGCCAGAGGATATGTAATGTGGTCAAAGACCTGAAAACTCCCAAAAAGTTCAAAAAGTAGGGATCAAAGCTAAGCAGTGTATCTAAGCCTTATCCATACTGATTCTCCCGTATCTGCCAAGTCACAAAATTTGATTATGTAGGTAACCCATTCAGTTACTTTGCTGGTCACCATCATGGATACTCAGTATCAAAAACACTAGCAAAAATTTTCAAACTATCTTCATTTGACATAAATGATGCCCAACCCCATCCAACCTTCAACCAACCCACAGACCACCATGAGAATATCCAACATGACGTCTTAAGGCCATTTGTAACCCTTTCATTGCTTACCTTTTATTCCCCAATTTCCACCCAATATAATAGTATTGTGATCTAATGGACGGAATCTGAATGTTGCAAATTTTTAAAACCAATTTTACAAATTGATACACGATGATCTTGCACTGACGTACAACAGGGGCGTGAAGATTTATGCTAATGTGTTTTTTTGCTTTTGTTGTTTGGTTTTTTCCAGTTGCAGGGCGCGGAGTCTTTTATGAGAAGGGCCGGGACTGATTTCCCTTGTAAGGTTTATTTGCACAGAGCTCATAAATGGAGAGGAAGATCTATAATTAGTCCGTCATTTGTAGTTATTATGTGAGCCCACTAGGGGACGTCCCTGCCGGTTACTTCACTTCTATAGGGCACCTCTTATGTAATAGGGCAGAGATTAGTCAGTCCGTGCGAGATCTTATATAGGGGAAGCTGCTGCCCTGCCCCATTAATCTCAGATAATGACACCCGTAATTAGAGGGCACTTCCATTACAAACTGCCCTGTAATAATATATAATATAACCTAAAAATGAGACAACCAGTAGAACTTTAAGGCCATTTTCACCAGGGAACGAGAGATTCCACCTTCCAGATATCGAGAAATTTAAGCTGTGTGTGCCTAAGACTGTTGAGACACTACTGAATACAGAGATACTACCGGCTGTGGAGATACTACTAACTGTGGAGATAGTAATGGAGATAGTAATGACTGTAGATTTAGTATCAAATGTGGAGATACTACTGAATACAGAGATACTACCAAACATGGAGAAAGTAATGACTGTGGAGATACCACCCACTGTGGAGATACTACCGAATACAGTGATACTGCCACCTGTGAGAATACTACCAAATGTGGACATTAAAGATGAGCAAATATTCTCAATCAAATACCTCGGCCGCATAGCTCCCGGTGCAAAAACACTTCTGGGGCTTCGAGTTTTACTGCCCCTCCCACCTTCCCTGCCGCCGGGAGCTATGCGGCCAAGGTATTCGATCGAGCATATTTGCTCATCTCTAGTGGAGATACTACCGACTGTGGAGCTACTTCTTAATGTGGAGATATTATGGACTGTGGAAATACTACCAACCATGGAGATACTACCAACTGTGAAGATACTAGCGAATGTGGAGATAATAATGTGAAGATACAAATGTGAAGATACTACCAACTGTGGAGATACTACCAACTATGAAGATACTACCAACTGTGGAGATACTACCAACTATGAAGATACTACCAACTATGAAGATACTACCAACTGTGGAGATACTACCAACTATGAAGATACTACCAACTGTGAAGATACTACCGAATATGGAGATACTACCAACTATGAAGATACTACCAACTGTGAAGATACTACCAACTATGAAGATACTACCAACTGTGGAGATACTACCAACTATGAAGATACTACCAACTGTGAAGATACTACCGAATATGGAGATACTACCGTCTGTGAAGATACTACCAACTGTGAAGATGCTACCGAATATGGAGATACTACCGTCTGTGAAGATACTACCAACTGTGAAGATGCTACCGAATATGTAGATACTACCAACTATGAAGATACTACCAACTATGAAGATACTACCGAATATGGAGATACCACCAACTATGAAGACACTACCAATTGTGAAGATACTACTGAATATGGAGATACTACCGACTGCGAAGATGCAACCACGGTTAGGATACTACGAAATGTGGAGATATGACTAGATGTGGAAATACTACCAACTGTAGAGATACCACCAACTGTGGAGATACAACAGAGTGTGGAGTGCTGCCAACTGTATAGATACTATGGACTGCGGAGATACTACCGAATGTAGAGAAGCTACTTATCATCTTTATCTATTGCTGTTTATTTACCGCCTTCTATCATCTGTATGTTTTCCATTATTGACCATGTTACACATCCAAATCAGCATGGACAGAGACGCCTGCCTCCTGCCCCGCACTGCTTCCCCTGGTTTTACTATAGCTCATACATTGCAGGTTTCCCCACAAGTATACAAAATTCCATATCACAGGGAAAAAAAGTTGGAGGTGAATCCTTGCCAACAAAAACAGGGACAAAACCAGGGTGGGAGGCCGAGCAAGGATTGGCCCCATGTAGACCCCATGTCCAACATGGACAATTCCTTTAAATTCCCATCCTTCGAGGAACTGATATGTATCTTAGCTGATCCCGTCCTGCCTCAGCTGTGATTATTTCACCACAATAGGAGCTCATTTCAGTGTACAAGGTGTGGTGGTTGCGTTATCACACATCTGAGTCCACCCCGCCCCGGCCCAGGTTATTAATAACAGTAATTATATCCTCCCATCATCTGCACTTTCTCTCGCTCCATTGTTTTAGCTCTGCAATGACAATATTTCTTCTTTTACGATTCCTCCCGCTCGCTCTTCCACCCACTCTTCTCACCCGCACCCAGAACTTCTGACTTAATGAAGTCTTCACCCATAATATATACATTAAGATCATTCACACTTGTATTGTCCCATCCTGTCCAAATGCAAACACATTGGCACTTCTCATACTGATCAACCTATGTGGGGGACGGCGTTGATCGTGTGCCCCAATGGGCTCGCCTAAATTTTGCAGACTTTGAGATTTCCGAAACATCATCCAACAATGTCTAACAGATGTAGCAGAGATTATTTGGTGCTAAGATTTGAGAATACATAGGACTGCAGGTAAAGTATTGTGCGGCCCATGTGTTACACACGAGGTTAGCTCTGCTATATCTGTACACATTGTATCCATATATGCTACGTAAACTTTGTCCATCGTGGTAACACATTTGCTTTCCTACAAATCACTGCCCATCATGAATTGTTTCATGGACCACAATCTATAGCTAAGCCCCACAATCGTGTGATGTCCATATCTGATCGTCTACAAATTCAACATCTGTCACTTATGGTCACCAGAGAAGCATCAAATCCCAGTTTTCCATAAATTTTCATTGCAATAAGTCCTCTCCAATGAGAAGACCACCACCTTCTCCAGACCATAGTCCTTCCACCATCTCTTAGGCACACTGGCCATGTTCCTTGAGAAGTCCACCAACTAGAAGACCTTGTCCAATGCAATTTTTGAGGTTGGATGAACTTTTTATGATCGTTTGATATAATCCAGATTAAGTTGATACATTTTCTAGATTTCTTAAAGACACCATAAGTTTTATCTTTAGTCTCCGAACATGAGCAAGAATTCTAACTCTTACCTGGAATAACCAAAGCCACAAGGCAGCCGAGCAGCAGGAACCTCTCCATTGTGTGTGCACCCATCCTGAGTGCTCCCCGTGTGCCCTCACCCAGGGCACAGCATGAGGTATATATACCTGTGCCACCATCCTGCATCACCCATCAGATACGCCCGAGATCCTCCACCCCGGTAGTCCTGATGATGAGTAACACATGCAAAAGCCTGCCAGGCCTGTAATTAATATTTTGGTGTAGAAAGAGTGAGAGAGAGAAAGAGAGAGACAGAGAAAGAAAGAGAGAGACAGAAAGAGAGAGAGACAGAGAGTGACAGATAAAGAAATAGAGAGACAGAGATAGAGAGAGAGATAGAGAGAGACAGAGAAAGAGACAGAGAGTGACAGATAAAGAAATAGAGAGAGACAGAGAAAGAGAGAGGCAGAGAGAGAGAGACAGAGAGTGACAGATAGAGAAATAGAGAGAGACAGAGAAAGAGAAACAGAGAGTGAGAGATAGACAGAGAAAGAGAGAGACAGAGAAAGAGACAGAGAGTGACAGATAAAGAAATAGAGAGACAGAGAGAGAGACAGAGAAAGAGACAGAGAGTGACAGATAAAGAAATAGAGAGACAGAGAGAGAGATAGAGAAAGAGACAGAGAGTGACAGATAAAGAAATAGAGAGACAGAGATAGAGAGACAGAGAAAGAAACAGAGATAGACAGAGACAAAGAAAGAGAGAGACAGAGAAAGAGAGACAGAGATAGAGACAGAGAGTGACAGATAAACAGAGAAATAGAGACAGAGAAAGAGAGACAGATAGAGAGAGACAGAGATAGACAGAGACAAAGAAAGAAACAGAGAGTGACAGACAGAGAAATAGAGAGAGACAGAGAAAGAGATAGAGAGAGACAGAGAAAGAGATAGAGAGAGACAGAGAAAGAGACAGAGAGTGACAGATAAAGAAATAGAGAGACAGAGAGAGAGACAGAGAAAGAGACAGAGAGTGACAGATAAAGAAATAGAGAGACAGAGAGAGAGATAGAGAAAGAGACAGAGAGTGACAGATAAAGAAATAGAGAGACAGAGATAGAGAGACAGAGAAAGAAACAGAGATAGACAGAGACAAAGAAAGAGAGAGACAGAGAAAGAGAGACAGAGATAGAGACAGAGAGTGACAGATAAACAGAGAAATAGAGACAGAGAAAGAGAGACAGATAGAGAGAGACAGAGATAGACAGAGACAAAGAAAGAAACAGAGAGTGACAGACAGAGAAATAGAGAGAGACAGAGAAAGAGATAGAGAGAGACAGAGAAAGAGAGAGAAAGAGACAGAGAGTGACAGATAGACAGAGATAGAGAGATAGAGACAGAGAAAGAGATAGAGAGACAGAGAGTGACAGATAGACAGAGAAATAGAGAGACAGAGAAAGAGAAACAGAGATAGAGAGAGACAGAGAAAGAGAGAGAAAGAGACAGAGAGTGACAGATAGACAGAGAAATAGAGAGACAGAGAAAGAGAGACAGAGAAAGAGAGATAGAGACAGAGAAAGAAACAGAGATAGACAGAGACAGAAAAGACAGAGACTGAGAGACAAAGAAAGAGAGAGTCAAAGACAGACCACGGAAGAGCGAGAGAGACAAAGTCAGAGAGAAAGATAAACAGAGAAAGAGACAGAGACGGAAAGACCAACAGAAAGAGAGACCGTGATTTCTTGGACATTGTTGCAAACATTGCCAAAGCAAATTGTATGACCTCCAGAAAGGCTTGAGCCAAAGAATAAGAAGTCTCCATCTACTATTGTACTGAGAGACGTGAAGTGCTTAAAGGGGTTGTGCAGGAATTTCTTTATTATGGCCTCTCTTTAGGACCGGTGGTGGCCACATCCTGATTGGCTGTACACGGCCGCTTCTGAATTAAAATTGAGAATATAGGTCCTCAACATATTCCAAATAAAATGGCGCCTCCTAAGCCTACAAGTTTGGGAAATAGCTGAGTCTGACATCAGTCTCTGAGGAGAATATTCCTTTAAGGGTTCGTTCACACTTGCACTCGGTGTTCGGTGTCTGCATTCCGCTGGGTTTCAGTCTTCAGCCCCGGCGAAACTGGACAGGGGACGGAAACTCGGTGGTCAGCTTTAAACCCCATTCACTTGACTGGGTTTGTAAAGGAGACCGCCTGTGTCCACCTGTGGACTATCAGCAGGGAAACTGTTTCTTTTTAGCCGGACACAAAGTCAGACATACGGCTGAAGACGGAAACCTGGCGGATTGCACACACCGGTACACAGGGCGCAAGTGTGAAGGCCCCTAACCATGAAAATGCCAAGTAAGGTGAAATCGAAAAAGAACCCTGTATGGTAAAATAATCAGTGCAAATCATGTGATAGACCATGAAAAATGAGCATGGCCAAATGTTTCCAAAAATTTGGGGATTGAATAAAAAAGAAATGGAGGATGCCATGTAAAATCCTGGAGAAAGCAGAGAAGAAGGGTCCCATGTCCTCAGGGACCACCTTTGTAACCGACCTCATGACTTGGGACAGCCCACCATGGTGGATTATAGGGCAGAGGTCTCTGATGTCTCACAGGCAATGTACAAGGCCCAGGGAGAAAGAGGAATTCATTTTGTGGGGAGAGATGAGAGAGATAAGGTCTCAGAGGCCAAACTGATGAAGATAGGCAACTATGCACTGTTGGTAACCCCTGGGCATTCTGGGTACAGTGTTGGATTTCACCATTTGATTTTGGTGATCCATTCTTTTTAACGCTTGTGTAGCAATCCAGTATTAGAGATGAGCGATATTTGTGTTGGGTCCATTCTCCCATTGCTGAGTTTACGGACCCAGCAGTCCCATAGCAGTGAATGGAGCACCCATCCTGACCCCCGTTCTCCTGATCCCTGGAGGCCCCGGCCGTCTGACCCTCAGCCATCGGACACTACGGCCCGGTCCTGCCACATTGCTCTTTGCAAAGGAGGTCTTGAGTAGAGGCCTCCACAAATGGGAATAGGGCCAAACCAAATTACCAAAACTCTTTAACAAGATGGCGGCCGAGATATTTTTGCGTTCCTCTCCGCCTCTAGGTGACGTGTCTGACGGTTGAGCGAGCAGATAATGAGCGGGTAAGCCTGTGCTGTAATATCTTATGGTTCAGTCTTGTTATTACGCATTTACCAAAACAGAAACCGGCCCATAATAATTGATTGTCCTCTGACTCATGTCACTTGTAGGCAAAACCTTCCGGATTTTCTACCTTTCGCCAAACTGGTTACGACTGGCTGGAATTTTTGTATTCTGTTTTACTTTATGCCGGATTATTTTGGAAGAGCTTGTGACTTCTGATGGACGATACGAAGGAGGCCAAAGATCGAAGACGTTGTGCAAAGATAATCATGGTTTATCACGGATATCTGTCAAATCTGTCAAACCAGGCTCCGCCCCCAATGCACTTGCAGGCTGATTTGCAAATCCATCAGATTGCTCACACTAAATTATGTTTTTGTTTTCCCATTGCTGACATGTGACATAACAGTGCAGTAGATGTGGCGCCCTCTCTGGAGCAGGGCAGGCGCTAGAACTGCCTGGTCTCCGTTGTATTATATAGTGCCAATGCCCATGAGCAGTCTGCGCCCTGATCACCAACATTAACCTTGGGATTCCCCAGTCAAATGGGAGTTTTCGAGCTTACCAATGCATTGTACGGAGTATTAAGTGGCACCATGATGAAGTGCAATTTGTTCTGCAAAAAATAAGCCCTCACATACCATAACAATGGGTGCAACAGAAGACTTTTAAAGGAGCACTGTATGGGACTATTTGGTACTGCATGGGGCACTGAGTAGTTATACCCCATCAGGTATAAATATCTGGGTGCAACGTCCCCCCCCTGCAGCCCCTGTAGCTGCGCCCTGCACGGTATACTGTACACTATTTATCTCCATATTGTGCAACACTGGCCCGGCGCTGCACTAAACTATGTGCATGGTTTTTGGACTGATCTGGGCACATTATTTAGGTACCCTATAGCGATACCTAAGGGCAGCTGGCATGCTTTTTCAGGGCACTGTATAGCACCATTTATCTGAGCACTATGTCTTATCATCTGGGTACTATAGGCACTATATAGAGGTACCTGAGCTTTGCAGGCATGCTTTTTCAGGGCACTTTAGGGAGCAGTTTATTAGTGCACTGTATGGCATTATCTGGGCACTGTATGGGCTAATTATTAGGTAACCTACAGCGATACCCGGGTCTTATAGGCATGCTCATTCAGGACACCATATAGCCTGATTTATTGGTGCATAGTGTGACATTACCTGGGCACTGTCTGGCGTGATTTATCAGGGCACTATACGTATTATATAGAGATACCTGGGCCTTGTACACTTGCTTTTTCAGGGCGCTGCATGGCACGATTTCACAGGGCACTGTGTGGTATTATTTATGCACTGTATGGAATAATTATTAGGTTCTCTACAGCGATACCTGACTCATAGAAGCATGCTTTGTCATGATGTAGTATGGCCAATTTATTTGGGCATTGTGTGGCATTATCTGGGCACTGTATAGAGATACCAGGGTTGTATATGCATGCTTTATCAGGGCGCTATATGGCACGAGTTATCTGCTCACTGTTTGGCGTTATCTGGGCACTGTATAAAGATACCTGAGTTTTATATGCATGCTTTTTCAGGGCACTGTAGGGTGTGGTTTATCTGTGCACTGTGCAGTATTATCTGGGCACTATAGATATTATATAGATACCTGAGCATTGTATACATGCTTTTTCAGGGCACTATAGGGTGTATGATTTATCTGTGCACTGTGCGGTATTATCTGGGCACTATAGATATTATATAAAGATACCTGAGCATTGTACACATGCTATTTCAAGGCACTATATGGCATGATGTATCTGGGCACCGCGTACCATTATCTGGGCACTGTATACAGATACCTGAGCATTGTATACTTGCTTTTTCAGGGCATTGTATGGCATTATCTGGGCACTATAGATATTATATAAAGATACCTGAGCATTGTATATCTGCTTATCCAGGGCACTGTATGGCAGGATATATCTGGGTAATGTGTAGCATTATCTGGCCGCTGTATAAAGATACCTGAGTATTGTATACCTGCTTTTTCAGGGCACTATATGGCATGATATATTTAGGCACTGTGCGACATTATCTGGGTACTGTATGGCACAATTTATCTGGGCACTATAGGTATTATATAGAGGTACCTGAGCATTGTATACTTGCTTTTCCAGTGTGCTCTAGGGCATGATATATCTGGGCACTGTGCGGCATTATCTGGGCACTGTATGGCATAATATATCTGGGCACTGTGTGGCACAATTTATCTGGGCACTATAGATATTATTTAGAGATACTGTACCTGAGCATTGTATACCTGCTTTTCCAGTGCGCTCTAGGGCATGATATATCTGGGCACTGTGGGGCATAATCTGGGCGCTGTATGGAGGACCTATCTGGGCACTGAGTAGCATTATCTGGGCACTGTATACAGATACCTGAGCATTGTATACATGCTTTATCAGGGCGCTGTATGGCAGGATATATCAGGGCACTGTACGGCAGGATATATCAGGGCGCTGTACGGCAGGATATATCAGGGCGCTGTACGGCAGGATATATCAGGGCGCTGTACGGCAGGATATATCAGGGCGCTGTATGGCGGGATATATCAGGGCGCTGTATGGCGGGATATATCAGGGTGCTGTATGGCAGGATATATCAGGGCGCTGTATGGCAGGATATATCAGGGCGCTGTACGGCAGGATATATCAGGGCGCTGTATGGCAGGATATATCAGGGCGCTGTACGGCAGGATATATCAGGGCGCTGTATGGCGGGATATATCAGGGCGCTGTATGGCAGGATATATCAGGGCGCTGTATGGCGGGATATATCAGGGCGCTGTATGGCAGGATATATCAGGGCGCTGTATGGCGGGATATATCAGGGCGCTGTATGGCAGGATATATCAGGGCGCTGTACGGCAGGATATATCAGGGCGCTGTACGGCAGGATATATCAGGGCGCTGTACGGCAGGATATATCAGGGCGCTGTACGGCAGGATATATCAGGGCGCTGTATGGCAGGATATATCAGGGCGCTGTATGGCAGGATATATCAGGGCGCTGTACGGCAGGATATATCAGGGCGCTGTATGGCAGGATATATCAGGGCGCTGTACGGCAGGATATATCAGGGCGCTGTATGGCAGGATATATCAGGGCGCTGTACGGCAGGATATATCAGGGCGCTGTACGGCAGGATATATCAGGGCGCTGTACGGCAGGATATATCAGGGCGCTGTACGGCAGGATATATCAGGGCGCTGTACGGCAGGATATATCAGGGCGCTGTACGGCAGGATATATCAGGGCGCTGTATGGCGGGATATATCAGGGCGCTGTACGGCAGGATATATCAGGGCGCTGTACGGCAGGATATATCAGGGCGCTGTACGGCAGGATATATCAGGGCGCTGTACGGCAGGATATATCAGGGCGCTGTATGGCGGGATATATCAGGGCGCTGTACGGCAGGATATATCAGGGCGCTGTACGGCAGGATATATCAGGGCGCTGTATGGCAGGATATATCAGGGCGCTGTACGGCAGGATATATCAGGGCGCTGTACGGCAGGATATATCAGGGCGCTGTACGGCGGGATATATCAGGGCACTGTACGGCAGGATATATCAGGGCGCTGTATGGCGGGATATATCAGGGCGCTGTACGGCAGGATATATCAGGGCGCTGTACGGCAGGATATATCAGGGCGCTGTACGGCAGGATATATCAGGGCGCTGTATGGCAGGATATATCAGGGCGCTGTATGGCAGGATATATCAGGGCGCTGTATGGCAGGATATATCAGGGCGCTGTATGGCGGGATATATCAGGGCGCTGTACGGCAGGATATATCAGGGCGCTGTATGGCGGGATATATCAGGGCGCTGTACGGCAGGATATATCAGGGCGCTGTATGGCAGGATATATCAGGGCGCTGTATGGCAGGATATATCAGGGCGCTGTATGGCGGGATATATCAGGGCGCTGTATGGCAGGATATATCAGGGCGCTGTATGGCGGGATATATCAGGGCGCTGTACGGCAGGATATATCAGGGCGCTGTATGGCAGGATATATCTGGGCGCTGTACGGCAGGATATATCAGGGCGCTGTATGGCAGGATATATCAGGGCGCTGTATGGCAGGATATATCTGGGCGCTGTATGGCGGGATATATCAGGGCGCTGTATGGCAGGATATATCTGGGCACTATAGAATATACTTTTTCCTATAATATTTCATTTGTATATGAGATTTCTTTATCCTGCCTTTGATCCTGCTCACGACCTATGTCAGGGATTATCGGTGATGTGATGTCAGGCTTCTTGCTGCAGGCAGGTATTTTTGACATTTGGGCTACCAGTCTTCCGCCACGCGCTCTCGCGTTGCGCTGTCACTCCAGTATTTACAGCTTATTATTTCCTTTCTGCTTTGTTTCGTTCTGTTTGTTTTTCCATCATAATCCAATAATGAGATCGTGAAGGAAATGAATCCGTGACAGTCTCATCCTCCAGCCGTGTATACTGTGCTGGGGTGTCTGAAAAAGACTTGTCTTAGGTTTATCTTTGACCAGGAAAGCTGGGTGACAACCAGTAGGTAAGATACAGTGGAAGAAACAGCGCCACCCTTTTTCACAGGTTGTTTCTGGTATTGCAATTGATCGGCTTTGAAGTGAATAGGGCCCAGATGCAATACCAGACACCGCCTGTGGACAGGTGTGGCGTTGTTTTTGGATGCTTATATCATCATAGACACCTCCTTTAAGCGATTCTAAATCCCCCGATCCATATTGTTGTATTTGTGACATTCCGGAGTGAAAGATCGTCAATCACCCAGCTTTCCCAGAAACAGACTAAAGCACTTTCCTATTGTATCCACATCTTTCAATGCCTGCACCAGTCCAAATCTAAACTGGGAATAGCACAATGAAACTGGGAACGCCACACCTAATAAACTGGGAATAGTGCAATAGTAGAAGTCTCTCCACCCTGGGCAGACCTCATTCAGCAACGCGGAGTCATGTTTTTATATGGGCACAATATGTGCCCATCTACCCCGGGGCTTCCATGGCATCATGGTTACTGCCCGGGCGATACGGCACTAACAAGGGACCTAGTTGACTCTGTGCAGCTTTCTGTGCAGGGAGATGTGTACTTACATATTTGATACCTTGTTATCCCTGCATGTAGATCTGCAATAAAATGCAAAATGGGGGCTGAGTGTCAGTCATCACTGCAGTTTCGGAGTTCTATTCAGGTCTATATGACGTTCGCAGCATGAAGTTGTATAATCCAGGGAGATGCTGCAGAACATAATGTCCGGGATAATTATGCTTTATGGACTGTATTTTTAGTTGCACAATTTTTTGGATCCAACTTTTCCACCAGGTTATTGGTAATCAGTAATTTTGCATCATATAAACGGCCATAAATAAAGTTCATTACAAGTCTCTTGTCAGCGACTATAAATATTAGTCATTGCACCCTCTCCATAGACAAGGAACACGAGGACCGTATAATTATGGAGCACCAACAACCGAGGATGAGGAGGATAATGAGGAGGCTGAGCATGATAGCGATCTTACACAATCGATACGACCTATTCACACTCAGTGATATAAGTGGAATATTTAATACACTGCCACTTAACCTGTTCACGACCATATTGCAATAGGTGGCACCGGCTGCCAACAGATAACAACAGCTGGCACTGACTGAACAAGGCGCTGAAATCCTTGTACATGGGGTCCGCCAGCCACAGTAATGGCCCCACACCATCAACTATGACTTGGCGCACATGAAGAAATAGCACACAGCAACAATATCAATGGACACAGGTGGCGCTCTAGGGGGCATTCTGCTTTGAGAGGGGTGGTAAGAGGGAGAATACTCCTGTGAAAAGGGATTTAAGGGGAGAATTCTGCTAGGAGCAAAGGGTGAGAAGAGGGAGTATTCTACTGTCAAGGGATGGGAAGAGGGAGCAGTCTGCTGTAAGAGGGGTGGGAAGAGGGAGCATTCTGCTGTGAGAGGGGTGGCAAGAGGGAGCATTCTGCTGTCAGAGGGATGGGAAGAGGGAGCAGTCTGCTGTGAGAGGGGTGGGAAGAGGAAGCATTCAGCTGTGAGAGGGATGGGAAGGGGGAGCAGTCTGCTGTGAGAGGGGTAGGAAGAGGGAGCATTCTGCTTTGAGAGGGGTGGTAAGAGGGAGCATTCTACTGTGAGAGGGGTGGTAAGAGGGAGCATTCTGCTGTGAGAGGGGTGGCAAGAGGGAGCATTCTGCTGTCAGAGGGATGGGAAGAGGGAGCAGTCTGCTGTGAGAGGGATGGGAAGAGGGAGCATTCTGCTGTCAGAGGGATGGGAAGGGGGAGCAGTCTGCTGTGAGAGGGGTAGGAAGAGGGAGCATTCTGCTTTGAGAGGGGTGGTAAGAGGGAGCATTCTACTGTGAGAGGGGTGGTAAGAGGGAGCATTCTGCTGTGAGAGGGATGGGAAGAGGGAGCAGTCTGCTGTGAGAGGGGTGGCAAAAGGGAGAAGACTGGTGTGAGAGGGGTGAGAAGAGGGAGCAGTCTGCTGTGAGAGGGGTGGCAAGAAGGAGCATTCTGCTGTGAGAGGGGTGGTAAGAGGGAGCATTCTGCTGTGAGAGGGGTGGGAAGAGGGAGCATTCTGCTGTGAGAGGGGTGGCAAGAGGGAGCAGACTGGTGTGAGAGGAGTGAGAAGAGGGAGCAGTCTGCTGTGAGAGGGGTGGCAAGAGGGAGCATTCTGCTGTGAGAGGGGTGGGAAGAGGGAGCATTCTGCTGTGAGAGGGGTGGCAAGAGGGAGCAGACTGGTGTGAGAGGGGTGAGAAGAGGAAGCAGTCTGCTGTGAGAGGGGTGGCAAAAGGGAGAAGACTGGTGTGAGAGGAGTGAGAAGAGGGAGCAGTCTGCTGTGAGAGGGGTGGCAAGAGGGAGCATTCTGCTGTGAGAGGGGTGAGAAGAGGGAGCATTCTGCTGTGAGAGGGGTGGGAAGAGGGAGCATTCTGCTGTGAGAGGGGTGGCAAGAGGGAGCAGACTGGTGTGAGAGGGGTGAGAAGAGGAAGCAGCCTGCTGTGAGAGGGGTGGCAAGAGGGAGCATTCTACTGTCAGAGGGATGGGAAGAGGGAGCATTCTGCTGTGAGAAAGGTGGTAAGAGGGAGCAGTCTGCTGTGAGAGGGGTGGGAAGAGGGAGCATTCTGCTATGAGAGGGGTGGGAAGAGGGAGCATTCTGCTATGAGAGGGGTGGGAAGAGGGAGCATTCTACTGTCAGAGGGATGGGAAGAGGGAGCATTCTGCTGTGAGAAGGGTGGCAAGAGGGAGCAGTCTGCTGTCAGAGGGATGGGAAGAGGGAGCATTCTGCTGTCAGAGGGGTGGGAAGGAGAATACTGATGTGAAAGAGGGGTGAGAAGAGGGAGAATACCCCTGTGAAAAGTGATTGTATAGGGGAGAATGCTGCTATGAGCAAAGTGTAGGAAGAGGGAGCAGTCTGCTGTCAGAGGTAGAGAATGCTGCTGTGACAGAGGGGTGAGAAGGAGTAGACTGCTGCTTATGAGAGAAGGGGAAGGAAAGAGCAATCAAAAAGGATGGAATGTAGAGAAGGTGGAAAATGTTCTCGTCTGAGCATCAAACATGGCCGACGTCTCCCCAGATGAGGAGATTACTTGTATGTTATTGATTGGCTATGGCTGAAATCATCGATTATAGTCTAATGTGTATGGACACCAAGAGTCAATCATAAAACATGGAAAAAAGCGAAAGCAGCGAATATAAAACCTCCTGCAAACTCTCCCCTTTGGCCTAGTTTTCGCCTTCTTCTTGCGCAGGATTACACAGCGGAGAAGAATCCGTCACGTTGCTCAATCTTTATGCAATAAGAAAGATAAAAAT
Source organism: Leptodactylus fuscus (assembly GCF_031893055.1). NCBI lineage: Eukaryota > Metazoa > Chordata > Amphibia > Anura > Leptodactylidae > Leptodactylus > Leptodactylus fuscus. The sequence continues at coordinate 179,885,239 of NC_134270.1, read as the reverse complement.
AAATCAAACCAGAGAAAATAAACTTTGCTGTTTGTCTGAACACAACTCTATAACTCGTGTGTATAGAACATGGATCCTGCCCCCGGGGCACCCACATACGTCCCCGCCCATCAGGAGCCATCACAGGTGACACCAAACAAGTCCCATCCTGCACCCAATAAAGTCCTGAGAAACACAAGAAAATCCGGTTTAATAAAGTTCTCAATTGCAAATTAAATGTAATGAATTATTCATCAGAGAAATCATTAGTAACTGATTAATTTATCAACACCAGAGACAAGAAATACAAGTGAAGGCTACAATGTCTGCGGCCATGTATTATATCTACAGATGGCACCTGCAACATCCACAGCAAAGTACAAGAAACCATAAGATATACATATAAAGCAAATCATAATGGAAAAACGTGAGATATTTTGTAAAAACATTACATAACCTGTATTATACTCCAGAGCTGCGCTCACTATTCTGCTGGTGCAGTCACTGTGTACATACATTACATTACTTATCCTGTATTATACTCCAGAGCTGCGATCACTATTCTGCTGGTGCAGTCACTGTGTACATACATTACATTACATATCCTGTATTATACTCCAGAGCTGCGCTCACTATTCTGCTGGTGCAGTCACTGTGTACATACATTACATTACATATCCTGTATTATACTCCAGAGCTGCGCTCAATATTCTGCTGGTGCAGTCACTGTGTACATACATTACATTACTTATCCTGTATTATACTCCAGAGCTGCGATCACTATTCTGCTGGTGCAGTCACTGTGTACATACATTACATTACATATCCTGTATTATACTCCAGAGCTGCGCTGACTATTCTGCCGGTGCAGTCACTGTGTACATACATTACATTACTTATCCTGTATTATACCCCAGAGCTGCACTCACTATTCTGCTGGTACAGTCACTGTGTACATACATTACATTACTTATCCTGTATTATACTCCAGAGCTGCGCTCACTATTCTGCTGGTGCAGTCACTGTGTACATACATTACATTACTTATCCTGTATTATACTCCAGAGCTGCGATCACTATTCTGCTGGTGCAGTCACTGTGTACATACATTACATTACATATCCTGTATTATACTCCAGAGCTGCACTCACTATTCTGCTGGTACAGTCACTGTGTACATACATTACATTACTTATCCTGCATTATACCCCAGAGCTGCGCTCACTATTCTGCTGGTACAGTCACTGTGTACATACATTACATTACTTATCCTGTATTATACTCCAGAGCTGCGATCACTATTCTGCTGGTACAGTCACTGTGTACATACATTACATTACTTATCCTATATTATACTTCAGAGCTGCGATCACTATTCTGCTGGTGCAGTCACTGTGTACATACATTACATTACATATCCTGTATTATACTCCAGAGCTGCGCTCACTATTCTGCTGGTACAGTCACTGTGTACATACATTACATTACTTATCCTGTATTATACTCCAGAGCTGCGCTCACTATTCTGCTGGTGCAGTCACTGTGTACATACATTACATTACTTATCCTGTATTATACTCCAGAGCTGCGCTCACTATTCTGCTGGTGCAGTCACTGTGTACATACATTACATTACTTATCCTGTATTATACTCCAGAGCTGCGCTCACTATTCTGCTGGTACAGTCACTGTGTACATACATTACATTACTTATCCTGTATTATACTGCAGAGCTGCGCTCACTATTCTGCTGGTGCAGTCACTGTGTACATACATTACATTACTTATCCTGTATTATACTCCAGAGCTGCGCTCACTATTCTGCTGGTACAGTCACTGTGTACATACATTACATTACTTATCCTGTATTATACTCCAGAGCTGCGCTCACTATTCTGCTGGTACAGTCACTGTGTGCATACATTACATTACTTATCCTGTATTATACTCCAGAGCTGCGCTCACTATTCTGCTGGTACAGTCACTGTGTACATACATTACATTACTTATCCTGTATTATACTCCAGAGCTGCGCTCACTATTCTGCTGGTACAGTCACTGTGTACATACATTACATTACTTATCCTGTATTATACTCCAGAGCTGCGCTCACTATTCTGCTGGTACAGTCACTGTGTGCATACATTACATTACTTATCCTGTATTATACTCCAGAGCTGCGCTCACTATTCTGCTGGTACAGTCACTGTGTACATACATTACATTACTTATCCTGTATTATACTCCAGAGCTGCGCTCACTATTCTGCTGGTACAGTCACTGTGTACATACATTACATTACTTATCCTGTATTATACTCCAGAGCTGCGCTCACTATTCTGCTGGTGCAGTCACTGTGTACATACATTACTTATCCTGTATTATATCCCAGAGCTGCGCTCACTATTCTGCTGGTACAGTCACTGTGTACATACATTACATTACTTATCCTGTATTATACTCCAGAGCTGCGCTCACTATTCTGCTGGTACAGTCACTGTGTACATACATTACATTACTTATCCTGTATTATACCCCAGAGCTGCGCTCTCTATTCTGCTGGTACAGTCACTGTGTGCATACATTACATTACTTATCCTGTATTATACTCCAGAGCTGCGCTCACTATTCTGCTGGTACAGTCACTGTGTACATACATTACATTACTTATCCTGTATTATACTCCAGAGCTGCGCTCACTATTCTGCTGGTACAGTCACTGTGTACATACATTACATTACTTATCCTGTATTATACTCCAGAGCTGCGCTCACTATTCTGCTGGTACAGTCACTGTGTGCATACATTACATTACTTATCCTGTATTATACTCCAGAGCTGCGCTCACTATTCTGCTGGTACAGTCACTGTGTACATACATTACATTACTTATCCTGTATTATACTCCAGAGCTGCGCTCACTATTCTGCTGGTACAGTCACTGTGTACATACATTACATTACTTATCCTGTATTATACTCCAGAGCTGCGCTCACTATTCTGCTGGTACAGTCACTGTGTACATACATTACATTACTTATCCTGTATTATACTCCAGAGCTGCGCTCACTATTCTGCTGGTACAGTCACTGTGTACATACATTACATTACTTATCCTGTATTATACCCCAGAGCTGCGCTCACTATTCTGCTGGTGCAGTCACTGTGTACATACATTACTTATCCTGTATTATATCCC